>NC_138131.1:67487286-67657286 GCF_964188305.1 Podarcis bocagei
ATGGAGTAAATAGCCTTACAGAAGGAGGAGATTGCAGCTGACTGGATGTTATAGAGTCTTTGCTGCGCGACCCAGCTCCCTAAAATGTACCAAGTATTGCAGAACCTCAGCCTTGGTAGGGGGTGTGTCAAGCCTAGCATTTTTTAATTTGTCTTGAAACTCCATAAAGTCCAACCAAGCCTTTTTATGATGTCTAAGCGTGGATGGGACTACTAAAGCCAATACTCACTTCAGGACATCATGTTCCAAAGGTGCTCCAGGAATGGCTGTGGCAATTGCTGCGCCTCTGGTGCTAATGAGCGGAAACAGTCCATCTGAAAACGAGACAGAGCATGCGCGATGTCATTGTTAACCCTAGGTGTAAATTTGGCAGAGAAATAGGTGATTAATTCTAAGCACAAAAGGACAAAGCACCGGAGCACGTTTGCCACCCTAGGAGAGTGTGATGATTGTTTAGACAGGACACTGACAACCGCTTGATTGTCAGTCCAGAAGCATACCTGGTGATTCCTGAACTCATCAGCCCACAAGTGCACCAGAACTACGATAGGAAAATTCTAAGAAGGTGAGGTCACGCGTGATAGGTTTTCCTTGCCAGCTGGTAGGCCAACGCTGAGCACACCAGCATCCCCTAAAGTAGACACCAAACCCCAGGGAACCAACTGCATCAGACTGTACCTGAAAGTCTGAACGCAGCATCAAATTGTCCTGCCACAAAGAATTCCCCTGTACTTATCCAGGAACTTTAACCAAACCTCCAGGCCTTACTTGATCACTTTAGAGAGGCGCACTCTGTGTTGAGGAGCATGCAGTCCCGCTGACAGCTAGCCAATTTCCTACAAAAGGGGCAGCCAGGGGGCACTACCCGGCATGCAAAGTTGAGGTGACCCAAGAGTGATCGACTCTGCCTAAGGGTGACCTTCTTGAGAGGAAGAAGTTACAGAATTAATTCCTTAAGTGCTGCTAGCTTCTCCCTTGGTAGGCTGATGTCTGTGCGATTGTGTCCAATTCAATACCCAAAATAGGTTATGGTCGAAACTGGACCCTCTGTTTTGTCTGCCACCAAAGGTACCCCAAGCTCCTCAGCCAGGGAGGTGAAAGCCTCTAAAGAGAAGCGCAATCAGGGCTATTACTAGTGATGAGAGAAAAGTTATCGAGGTAATGTGTCACCCTTTCAGAACCAGTTCTAAAGCAAAGGGCCCAGTCTAAAATTGTACTAAATGACTCAAAAGCTGCACAAGCTACTGAGCACCCTATTGGCATAAATTTGTCTATGAATAAGCCCTAAACCTAAAACCTAGCCACAGAAAGTCCTCTGGGTGAATTGGCAGGAGGCAAAAGGCTGACTCAATGACACACTTAGCCAAGAGTGCTCCCCTGCTGAACCTGCGAATAAGCTTTTATAGCCTGATCAAAGGAGGCATATTTCACAGAACAAGGCTCCTGTGGTATTGCATCATTGACTGAGCCACCTCTAGGGTAGGATGGGTTGTGGCTCATACGATACTCTCCTGGAGACTTTTTAGGGACGATGCCTAAAGGTGAAATGTGTAAAGCCAGTATAGGCGGCTCCCTGAAGGGGCCAGCCACCCTCCCAGCCAGAATTTATTTGTTTATTTTCTTTTTGCAATAGCTAGCATTTCCCTAACTGGTTTGTTTGTTTTTTGTTTGTTTGGTTTAGGGGGTCCCCTGAGTTAGGAGGGATCTAAGACGTGAGAGCTTAACAGAAGAGAACGCCAAAACCATGGGCCAAATTAATACCGGTTTGCGGCTGAATTAATACCGGTTTGTGGCTGTTCTTTGGGCTGGTCTGTGAGCATTTCAAGACCCCTGGTGGAAATGCCCCCTACCGCCCAGAAAGGGCTGTTTACCTTTAAAACATGAGGACGCCGGGTAGTTACCTAGGCACTTTTCACATTCATGTGCATACTTACAATTTGGCCCCTGGCACACACCCAGCAAACCTCACGGTGAGGGACTCGCTTAGCTTTGAATTTCCAAACTTAGAGGGATCTGGCTGCTTCTTTTCCACATAGGGACCCACGTGCTCCATCCAGTAATTCTGGTAGCTCAGGTCCCAGCAGGTGGTGGGCAGCAGGGAAGCATTTCTGAATTGTCCTCGGAATCAGAAGGCTTACTTCTCTTGCTCTTCTTGGCCGAATGCTTCTTCTTACTTAGACTTCTTTCTCCCTTGCCCATCATTGGAGACTGGTGCTGTTCTGCAGCCGCTGACACTTCCTGTTGCCCCTGCATCTCTTCCTCCGATGATGTTTCGGAGCCCCCTTCCGTAGTAAGGTTGTGAATCCTGTAGAATACTGGGAAAGTCTGGGGTATAGTGAGAGGCAGAAAGGTTATAATTGGTGGGTTTCTGGATGAAAAATCGGCTCTGGATCCATTCCAGTCCGGCTTCCGCGCTGGTCATGGGACCGAGACGCCTCTGGTCGCCCTAACAGATGATCTCCGCAGGCAGCTGGATCGAGGCGGGTCGGGGCTGCTGATTCTTCTAGACCTGTCAGCAGCCTTCGACATGGTCGATCACGAACTTCTGGACCACCGCCTTGCCGACGTGGGGGTCCAGGGCACAGTCCTTCAATGGCTGCGCTCATTTCCCTCCGGTCGGGGACAGAGGGTGGCACTTGGGGGGGAATTGTCATCGCGCCACTCCTTGGTGTGTGGCGTGCCTCAGGGTGCGATTCTCTCCCCGATGCTTTTTAACATCTTTATGCGCCCCCTCACCCAGCTTGTCCGGAGTTTTGGGCTGGGCTGCCATCAGTATGCTGATGACACCCAACTCTATCTGTTGATGGATGGCCATCTTGACTCGGCCCCAGACACACTGATCAGATGTTTGGAAGCTGTGGCTGGATGGTTACGTGGGAGCCGGTTGAAGTTAAATCCTTGACAGTGGTCAAGAAGGTGAAATACCTAGGGGTTTATTTGACATCTAAAAATGTGAATTTGTATAAAGATAATTATGAAAAATGTTGGTCAGAAATTAAAAAAGATCTATTAATATGGTCAAATTTGAAATTGTCAATGTTAGGCCGAATTGCAGTGATTAAAATGAATGTATTGCCTAGAATGCTATTCCTGTTTCAGACCTTGCAGATTCTTGACAAGATGGAATGTTTCAAGAGGTGGCAGAAAGACATTTCGAAATTTGTCTGGCAGGGCAAAAAGCCCAGAATTAAATTTAAAATATTGACAGATGCTAAAGAAAGAGGGGGTTTTGCCCTGCCGGACTTAAAGTTGTACTATGAGGCAGCAGCTTTTTGCTGGCTGAAAGAATGGATGCTCCTCGAGAATACGGACATTTTGGATCTGGAAGGTTTTAACAACGCTTTTGGTTGGCATGCATATCTATGGTATGACAAAGTCAACAGTGCCTTTAAAAACCACATTGTTAGAAAAGCATTATTCAATGTTTGGATAAGATATAAAGATCTGTTGGAAAACAAAACCCCTAGATGGGTCTCACCAGTGGAGGCTAAAGCAGTGAAGAAACTCAATATGGAGGTCGGATGGCCGAAGTATTGGGAAATTTTAGAACAGGATGGAGATAAGTTTAAACTACAAAGTCATGAGAAACTGAAACATAAAGTACAAAATTGGTTTCAATATCGTCAAATATTGGAGTTTTACAAACAGGACAGGAAAATTGGTTTCCAGGTGGAAAAATCAAAACTAGAAACTGAACTGTTAGAACCCAATACTAAGAATTTATCTAGAATGTATAACTTGTTGCTGAAATGGAGTACACAGGATGAAACAGTTAAATCGGCTATGATTAAGTGGGCACAGGATGTTGGACATAACATTATGTCAGCTGACTGGGAATGGTTATGGAACACCGGTATTAAATTTACGGCATGTAATGCCTTAAAGGAAAACATTATGAAAATGGTTTATAGGTGGTACATGACCCCAGTCAAGCTGGCAAAAATCTACCATTTGCCCGATAACAAATGTTGGAAATGCAAAGAGACTGAAGGTACCTTCTACCACCTTTGGTGGACATGCCCGAAGATTAAGGCCTTCTGGGAAACGATTTAAGCACCTTCCATGTTTCCGTCTCATTGGTATTGCCTGACGTTGTGCTTTTAGTATCTCGCTCTTAACAAACTCCCAGCCATCATGAACTCCCTTTCCTTTTAGTATTACTGTCCATGGGATCTCACCCAGCACTTCCCTAAGTTTTATGAAGTCGGCTTTCTTAAAGTCAAGAAATTGAGTCCTAGTATGCTTGGCTGCTCCTTTCCGCTGTATAGTAAACTTCAGAAGAGCATGATCACTCGCGCCTAATGATCCTTCCACTTCTACCCCACTAACCAGGTCATCAATATTGGTTAGGACCAGATCTAAAATGGCTGTTCCTCTTGTTGCTTCTCCCACTTTCTGGACAATGAAGTTGTCTGCAAGGCCAGTGAGGAATCTGTTTGACCGTATGCTCTTGGCTGAGTTTGACATCCAACAAATATCCGGGTAATTGAAGTCCCCCATTACTACTATCTCCCTTCCTTTTGCATGCTTGGCCATCTGTTCCAGGAAGGCATCATCTATGTCCTCCGTTTGGCTTGGGGATCTATAGTAAACTCCCACAATGAGATCTCTGTTATTCTTCTCTCCCTTAATTTTGACCCAAATGCTCTCACTTTGGCTTTGAGGTTCTAAATCTTGGATCTCTTCACAGGTATACACATCCCTGACATATAACGCCACTCCTCCTCCTTTCTTGTCTGGTCTGTTTCTCTGAAATAGATTGTATCCCCCCATTATTACATTCCAATCGTGGGACTTATCCCACCAGGTTTCAGTGATGCCTATTATGTCATATGTATTTTGCTGTACCAAGAGCTCAAGCTCATCTTGTTTATTTCCCATGCTTTGCGCATTAGTGTACAGACATTGAAGTCCATTAATCATTCCCCCGTGTCTCTTATTTAAGGATTTTTTCCTCCCACCACTAGGTCTGCGTGCTGTTTGCTCCATTTGGTCTATGACATTTGGATGATCATCTTCATCAATTGATAGACTCCTACCTTCAGGAGCACTGTCTCCCTCCCCCACATTAGTCAGTTTAAAGCCCTCCTGATGAGGTTTCTGAGATTTTTGGCAAAAACATTTCTCCCAACCGTTGTGAGGTGCAGCCCATCGCTTGCCAGAAGTCCATCTTCAAGAAACTGCAGTCCGTGATCTAAGAATCCAAACCGTTCCTGTTTTCACCATTTGCGAAGCCAGCTGTTCACTTCCACGATTTTTCCCTCTCTCCCTGGGCCACGTCGTTCAACTGGGAGGAGAGATGAGATGACAATTTGTGCATTTAGTTGCTTCAATTTCCTGCCGAGAGCCTCGTAGTCTCTTTTGATCTTCTGGAGGCTATTGCTTGCAGTGTCATTGGTTCCCACATGAACCAAGAGGAAGGGGTATTCGTCAGTGGGTTTTATAATTCCTTGCAGTCGTTCAGTTACATCTTGGATCTTAGCCCCGGGGAGACAGCACACTTCCCGAGACATCTTGTCAGGCCCACAGATCACTGCTTCTGTTCCCCTCAGTAGGGAATCCCCTATCACCACTACACGCCTCCTCTTAGGTTTGGTCGGGGTTCTTCCGTGAGCTGTCCGTTCCAAGGTCGCCTGCACATTCCCTGAGGACTGACTTTGCTGCTCGTCTTCATATACCTGATCGACTGTAATGCGGGAGAGATCCTCAAATGGAGTCTGCTCTTCGTCTTCCATGCTAGGGGAGAGGACTAGGGGAGAAATATGCCTCGATGCCGGAATTGGAGGCTTCCATTATTCTAAGCCCAATACGCAATCAAGATCCACAGCTTTTGTCAAATTTTGACCCGCTAGCAGTACCGACGCAAGATGCAGCTGTTGACCTGCTACCTGTACAGCCTATACGGGTCTGCAAAACCCTTGCTCTGCAAAAACCAGCTGAACATCATGATACATCAGCTGAACAACATGATATTTGTAACAGTGTCATCGAAGATCCTCTGGGCCAAATCAACCTATTGGCCCCTCAGTTAAAGCTATCACACCTACCTAGGGACCAGCGACCTCAAACCTGGAACCACCAAGCAGGGCAGAAAGAGGAGGAGCCCAGCTCAGGAGCCTCAAACCACCGGAAAAGAGATTGACTGCCACTATTTCCACCATCACCCTATTTCCACATCCTTTCTTGGAATGTGGCGGGATGGCTATCTAAGCAGGGTGATGTCGACCTTCTGGATTTCCTTACAAAATTTCAGATTATATGTCTACAGGAGACATGGTGTCTAGATCTCCATGTCCCTTCTTTACAGGGATACGAAGCCTTTGCTACCCCTGCGATAAAACCAAATTCCCGAGGCCGACCTAGTGGTGGTTTAGTCACTTTTGTTTCTACCAAGCTAAAGTGCAAGGCCCGGCAACAGCAGTGGGTGAAGAGCAACAATTTACAAATCTTACTTATTTCTAGCAGTGAAGGAGGAGATTTCCTTTGCTTTAATATATATATCCCTCCCATAGGCACCCCTCCCCAGTCGTTACAAATCTGGGAAGATTTAGAGCTATGTTTGGAGAAGGCTGAATTAGAATTCCCTGGCATGGATATCCTGCTGGCAGGTGATTTCAACGCCAGGATAGGAAATGACATTAATACGTACTGCTCTAAATCCCAGTTCCTGCCAGAGGCAGATTGGTTTATTCCCTGGTCCTCTGACGATAAGGTCTTGAATAAGGCAGGCATTACATTAATGGAGACTGCCTTCAAACATAATTTGTATAATTTGCATGGTACCCATATGGACAGGTCAGGGGGTTTCTTTTCTTTTCTTGGACCTAGAGGTGCGAGCGTTATTGATTATATCCTGGTCTCCCCAAAACTCTTGGAGAGGTCACAGGGCTTCAGGACTTTCAATAGAATTGAGAGTGATCATCTTCCTATATCAGTTTCACTAATTCCCCGTGGTTTGGAGGATCCGCAATACCGCAATCACTGTGCAGACCCACCTCCAACTCTGGCCCTTCGTAGGCGTAAATGGAACAGCGACCTGGAATCTAAAATCAAACTACACCTGCATTCATCAGACTTACTGGCCTTGAGAGACCAGTGTATCTCATCTAATTCTGACCCCTTTTCAACATTTCAGCAGGTCTCAGAGTCGCTCTTCCCACTACTCACGAATTCCAACCCTCCCAAACAACAAAACAACTCGAGGGCCTGGTTCAACAAAGACTGTAGGAATCTAAGATCTTTGCTTAGGAAATTACAAAATAAGGTAAAACAGGAAGGGACCCTGTCCTCAGTGGAAAACCTGCACAGGTGGCGTTCTCATTATAAAAATACTCTAAAATTTAAGAAATCCCTCTACAGAAAGGAACAATGGGAGGCACTTGACAAAGCGATCAAATTGTGGGACGACAAAAAGTTCTGGGAAATAATTGCTCAGGGAGTTTCACCCAAAGGGAAAATTGTAACCAACAGTATTTCATCTAACTTATGGTACCAACATTTTTCCCGGCTATATACAGCTCCAAACATTGCTAAACCGAGCCAGTTTCCTCCTCTTAAAAACGATCTATTAATGGGCTGGGATCCTGTTACCAAATCAGAATGTTTACAGCTAATTAAAACACTCAAGAATGGCAAAGCTCCCGGTGAAGATATGATTCCTCCTGAGGTGCTTAAATTAAATGCCTAGTGGTGGGCTGCTATTTTGGCCCAACTTTTTACAGCAATAAATGATACATGCAAAATCCCAGAAAACTGGAAACTGAGCCTGGTAGCCCCCATCTATAAGAAGGGAGACCCCCAAGACCCCTCAAACTATCGCCCCATAAGTCTCCCGGACATTGTGTATAAACTTTATACTCGATACCTGCTAAATAAACTGGTTGACTGGGCTGACCACTCTAACTTGCTTAATCCGGAACAGGCAGGGTTTAGAAAGGGCCATAGTACAACAGGCCATTGTTTGGTACTACAGACAATGATAGATAAGTATACAAAGGTACATAAGAGCAAACTTTTTGTGGCTTTTGTAGATCTCACATCCGCTTTTGATTCAATCTGTAGGGACAAATTTGTTGGTTTCTGCTCTCTTCACTGTGCAGCGAAGTGCTTGTCACAAGACAATGTTTACATTCCACAGTCAGAGCACTGTTGGGTTTTCCCACGGGAATGGGAAGCTGGATGTGACGTACACTGGTTTCCTGTTTTTCACTGCGCTCTCGGTGTTCTTCATTCCGAGGAGAAGGATGGTTGCTTCTCTGCTCCCGCAGAGGCAAGATGCATGTTTGTAATTTCTCAATACTGAACTGAAAATAAAGCAACCTTAAGCATGTGGCACGTACTGCTCATCATTCCGTTGTGCACAGGACTCTGCAATTACAACAAAATTATGGCAAAAACTATATGAAACAGATATTGATAGACGACTTCTTATCAGAGTTTGCAGGGCAGCGGCGCGCGAAGTTATACGCATCTTTCAGAATTAGGGGAGCTAGTCTCAAACGTTTGTTGGGGGAGACCTAGGGTTTTTTTGTGGGGGAAGTTATTTGTCCTGTCTTCAAGCTTTTTATGATGGAGGACCTCTGTAGCCACCCCCAACGACACGATCTCAAGATGGAAGGGGAGGGAACAGCTGCAGTCACCTGCGATTCCTGCGCAATGTTTGCCATCTTGCCAAAGGTTGCAGAGGACAGGGTCACACTTCAAAACGACCTTGACAGATTAGAGAACTGGGCAAAAACAAACAAAATGAATTTTAACAGGGAGAAATGTAAAGTATTGCACTTGGGCAAAAAAAATGAGAGGCACAAATACAAGATGGGTGACACCTGGCTTGAGAGCAGTACATGTGAAAAGGATCTAGGAGTCTTGGTTGACCACAAACTTGACATGAGCCAACAGTGTGACGCGGCAGCTAAAAAAGCCAATGCAATTCTGGGCTGCATCAATAGGAGTATAGCATCTAGATCAAGGGAAGTAATAGTGACACTGTATTCTGCTCTGGTCAGACCACACCTGGAGTACTGTGTCCAGTTCTGGGCACCACAATTCAAGAAGGACACTGACAAACTGGAACGTGTCCAGAGGAGGGCAACCAAAATGGTCAAAGGCCTGGAAACGATGCCTTATGAGGAACGGCTAAGGGAGCTGGGCATGTTTAGCCTGGAGAAGAGGAGGTTAAGGGGTGATATGATAGCCATGTTCAAATATATAAAAGGATGTCACATAGAGGAGGGAGAAAGGTTGTTTACTGCTGCTCCGAGAAGCGGACACGGAGCAATGGATCCAAACTACAAGAAAGAAGATTCCACCTAAACATTAGGAAGAACTTCCTGACAGTAAGAGCTGTTCGACAGTGGAATTTGCTGCCAAGGAGTGTGGTGGAGTCTCCTACTTTGGAGGTCTTTAAGCAGAGGCTTGACAACCATATGTCAGGAGTGCTCTGATGGTGTTTCCTGCTTGGCAGGGGGTTGGACTCGATGGCCCTTGTGGTCTCTTCCAACTCTATGATTCTATGATTCTATGATTCTATGATTCTATGATTCTATGATTCTATGATTCTCAAAATACTTAGAGAGTTACATTCAGATACCACAGTTAAAATCAGAACTGGGATGTCAGGCAACTATACTGACCCATGTGGTAGCGGTTTTTGTGATGAAGGCCATGAAAGCCAGGGAAAGATTTATGGATGACAATGTAAAGACCCCTTCATCGTCTGTTTAACTCATTGCTGGTTTTCCCTCTCTTTCTATTTTGTGGGATGAAGGTTTCGTTGGCATAGTATGTAATGAATTTTAATATTTTTAACTATTGTTGTGTTGATGTTTGTGTACAGGCATGGTCCTCACAATAAACGGATTTGTTGTTGTTGTTGTTGGTTTAGGGTTACGGTTAGGATTATGGTTAGGGTTAGGGTTGGGGTTGGGGTGAATGACCACCAAAAGAACAATCGAAGCTTATTCGTCCTCTTCCTATTCAGATGGAACCCAAACACCTATGCTTGATTTGGGCTGATAAAAAACATTTCACTCTGCGATTTTTGAGTGAATGTGCATTCTAACCCCCAAAACAGCAATTTGAAATAAGCCCAATCAGGCCTTTCTCATCTTCTTTTTATGCAGATGGAACCCAAAGCACCTTTTTGCTGTGGTTGGGGGTGATTCTGGTCCACACCCCAAAAACACCATGCAAATTGAAATAAGACCAATCAAAGCTTATTCGTCTTCTGTATACACATATGGAAGCCAGGAGACTGTGTTGTTTTATTTTGGTCTCATTACACACACTTTGCGATTTCAGGGTCAATGTGCATTAACACCAAAGAACACGACATGAAATAAGCGAAATCCAAGATTCTTCTTTCTATGTAGCTGGAACCCAAAACAACCTGTTTGGCATTGTTTAGGCTTATTTTACTTCGCTTTGCTATTGTTAGTGTTAGTGTTAGGGTTAGTGTTAGGGTTAGGGTTAGGGTTAGGGTTAGGGTTAGGGCTAGGGTTAGGGTTAGGGTTAGGGTTAGGGTTAGGGTTAGGGTTAGGGTTAGGGTTTTGGTTAGGGTTAGGGTTAGGGTTAGGGTTAGGGTTAGGGTTAGGGTTAGGGTTAGGGTTAGGGTTAGGGTCAGGGTGAATGACCACTGAAAGAACAATCCAAGCTTATTTGTCCTCCTTCAATAGAGATGGAACCAAAACACCTATCCTTGATTTCCGCTGATAAGAAACATGTCATTCTGCGATCTTTGGGTGAATGTGCATTCTAACCCCAAAAACACCAATTTGAAATAACCCAATCACAGCTTTATCATCTTCTTTTTATGTAGATGGAACCTGTCAGGGCTGCCTCAGGTCTCAGCTCACAAAAGACCAACGCCAGGTTCTTCTTATATACAAGGATGTTTATTGCAGTTCATTATTGGTTCCACAACCGAGGCGCACAGCCCCGTGTCTCTTAGCCTAGACGTTTGAAGTCCCCTCTGAATCGGTCCCGCCCCTACACCAGCTTAAGAGGCTTGTGCTAGTCCACCTCTTCCTGTCTTTCCTTTTCCGCAGGGTCTTTCTGCCCCCCTGGGTTCCTTCCCTCCTGCTCTCTCCTGAAGCGGATTCCTCAGATGCCTGTTCCCCCCTCCTTCGTGCTTTGGGGCCAGGCTCCTCCTCCGGGCTCTCTCCATTTCCGCGCGCCTCCACATTTGAACTTGGCGCGCGTTCGCTACCCCTGACCTTCCTCTTGACACTTACACTACTCCCTGTACTACTCTCCGCCTCTTCCGGCAGGACGTCCTGCCCCGATTTCCTTCCCCTGTCTCCTTCCTGCTCCGCTCCGTGTGTCACACTGGGAATTCCACTCTCTTCACTTCGTTCCTGCTGGGAAGCCGGCCCCGATCTCCCACTCCCACTCGGGGTTTCCCTGCTGCTTCCCTGCTCCTGGCAGGTCCCCCCTGTGACCCCCCTTGGCCTGACTAGGGGCGCCCCCTTCTGGGAATCCTCCGATTCACTTGAGAGACTCATGGAAGACATCAAGTCATTGTCATCCTCTTCCTCACTGTCCTGGGATTCTTCCCCATCGCTCTCCGTCTCCCCCCTCACCTGTACCTCTGTCTCTGAACCCCTGACAGAACCCAAAGGACCTTTTTGCTTTGGTTGGGGGTGATTCTGGTGCACACCCAAAAAACACCATGCGAATTGAAATAAGACCAATCAAAGCTTATTCGTCTTCTCTCTACGCATATTGAAGCAAAAAGACGGTGTTGTGTTATTTTGGTTTCATTACACACACTTTGCGATTTCTGGGTCAATGTGCATTAACACCAAAGAAAACGACTTGAAATAAGCGAAATCCAAGATTCTTCTTTCTATGTAGTTGGAACACAAAACAACCTGTTTGGCTTTGTTTAGGCTTATTACACTTCACTTTGCTAGGGTTAGTGTTAGTGTTAGGGTTACGTTTAGGTTTAGGGTTGGGGTTGGGGTTGGGGTTGGGGTTGGGGTTGGGGTTGGGGTTGGGGTTGGGGTTAGGGTTAGGGTTAGGGTTAGGGTTAGGGTTAGGGTTAGGGTTAGGGTTAGGGTTAGGGTTAGGGTCAGGGTGAATGACCACCGAAAGAACAATCCAAGTTTATTCGTCCTCCTTCTATTGAGATAGAACCGAAACACCTATGGTTGATTTTGGCTGATAACAAACATGTCACTCTGCGATTTTTGAGTGAATGTGCATTCTAACCCTAAAAACACCAATTTGAAATAAGCCCAATAAGGACTTTATCATCTTCTTTTTATGTAGGTGGAACCCAAAACACCTTTTTGCTTTGGTTGGGGGTGATTCTGGTGCACACCCAAAAAACACCATGCGAATTGTAATAAGCCCAATCAAAGCTTATTCGTCTTCTCTCTACGCATAGTGAAGCAAAAAGACGGTGTTGTGTTATTTTGGGCTCATTATACGCACTTTGCGATTTCTAGGTAAATGTGCAGTAACACCAAAGAACACGACATGAAATAAGCGAAATCCAAGATTCTTCTTTCTATGTAGGTGTAACACACAACAACCTGTTTGGCTTTGTTTAGGCTTATTACACTTCGCTTTGCTAGGGTTAGTGTTAGTGTTAGTGTTAGGGTTACGTTAAGGCTTAGGGTTGGGGTTGGGGTTGGGGTTGGGGTTGGGGTTGGGGTTAGGGTTAGGGTTAGGGTTAGGGTTAGGGTTAGGGTTAGGGTTAGGGTTAGGGTTAGGGTTAGGGTTAGGTTCGGGGTGAATGACCACCGAAAGAACAATCCAAGCTTATTCGTCCTCTTTCTGTTCTGATGGATCCAAAACACCTATACTTGATTTGGGCTGATAAAAAACATGTCACTCTGCAATTTTTGGGTGAATGTGCATTCCAACCCCAAAAACACCAATTTGAAATAAGCCCAATCAGAGCTATATCATCTTCTTTTTATGTAGATTGAACCCAAAACACCTTTTAGCTTTGGTCGGGGGTGATTCTGGTACACACCCAAAAAACACCATGCGAATTGAAATAAGCCCAATCAAAGCTTATTCGTCTTCTTAATACGCATATGGAAGCGGAAAGACGGTGTTGTGTTATTTTGGTCTCATTACACACACTTTGCGATTTCTGGGTCAATGTGCATTAACACCAAAGAACACAACTCGAAATAACTGAATTCCAATATTATTCTTTCTATGTAGCTGGAACCCAAAACAACCTGTTTGGCTTTTTTTGCCTTATTGATAAAGCTCTGATTGGGCTAATTTCAAATCCAAGATTCTTCTTTCTATGTAGCTGGAACCCAAAACAACCTGTTTGGCTTTGTTTAGCCTTATTACATTTCTCTTTGCTAGGGTTGGGGTTATGCTTAGGGTTAGGGTTACTGTTAGGGTTAGGGTTAAGGTTAAGGTTAAGGTTAAGGTTAAGGTTAAGGTTAAGGTTAAGGTTAAGGTTCGGGTTCGGGTTCGGGTTCGGGTGAATAACCACCGAAAGAACAATCCAAGTTTATTCGTCCTCCTTCTTTTTTATATATATAATTTTTTTATTGGTTTTACAAAATTTTTCAAACAATACAAACAAATAAAAAGACATACAAACATGTATAATTTCATAGCCCTTTTTTCATATCCCTTACTTCTCGGACTCCCCCATACCTCCCCTTCGTGCATCCCAATGTCCAAATTTCTTTCAGCAACTTCTAAATAATTTTATCAAATATATGTCTTGCTAATCTTTTCTTCAACTTAATCTTATGTCGCTGTAAAGAAAGGAGGAGGAGTGGCGTTATATGTCAGGGATGTGTATACCTGTGAAGAGATCCAAGATTTAGAACCTCAAAGCCAAAGTGAGAGCATTTGGGTCAAAATTAAGGAAGAGAAGAATAACAGAGACCTCATTGTGGGAGTTTACTATAGATCCCCAAGCCAAACGGAGGACATAGATGATGCCTTCCTGGAACAGATGGCCAAGCATGCAAAAGGAAGGGAGATAGTAGTAATGGGGGACTTCAATTACCCGGATATTTGTTGGACGTCAAACTCAGCCAAGAGCATAAGGTCAAACAGATTCCTCACTGGCCTTGCAGACAACTTCATTGTCCAGAAAGTGGGAGAAGCAACAAGAGGAACAGTCATTTTAGATCTGGTCCTAACCAATGCTGATGACCTGGTTAGTGGGGTAGATGTGGATGGATCATTAGGCGCGAGTGATCATGCTCTTCTGAAGTTTACTATACAGCGGAAAGGAGCAGCCAAGCATACTAGGACTCAATTTCTTGACTTTAAGAAAGCCGACTTCATAAAACTTAGGGAAGTGCTGAGTGAGATCCCATGGACAGCAATACTAAAAAGAAAGGGAGTTCATGGTGGCTGGGAGTTTGTTAAGAGGGAGATAGTAAAAGCACAACGTCAGGCAATACCAATGAGACGGAAACATGGAAGGTGCCTAAAGAAGCCAGGGTGGCTATCTAAAGAACTTTTAACTGAATTAAGATTAAAAAAGGATGTGTACAAAAAATGGAAAAGGGGGGAAACCACCAAAGAGGAATTCAAACAAATAGCCAGCACGTGTAGACACAAAGTCAGAAAAGCTAAAGCACAGAATGAACTCAGGCTTGCTAGAGAGGTTAAAAGCAACAAAAAAGGCTTTTATGGGTATGTTCGTAGCAAAAGGAAGAACAAAGAAACAGTGGGGTCACTCAGAGGAGAAGATGGTGAAATGCAAACAGGGGACACAGAAAGGGCTGAACTCCTCAATGCCTTCTTTGCCTCAGTCTTCTCCGATAAAGAAAACAATGCCCAACCTGAAGAATTTGAAGCAAATGATTCAGCAAAGGAAACACAGCCCAGAATAACTAAGGAGATAGTAGAAGAATATTTGGCTAGTTTAGATGTATTCAAGTCTCCAGGGCCAGATGAACTGCATCCAAGAGTATTAAAAGAACTGGCAGATGTGATCTCAGAACCACTGGCAGTCATCTTTGAGAATTCCTGGAGAACAGGCGAAGTCCCGGGAGACTGGAGGAGGGCAAATGTTGTCCCTATTTTCAAAAAGGGGAAAAGAGAGGACCCAAATAATTACCGCCCAGTCAGTCTGACATTAATAGCAGGGAAGATTCTGGAGCAGATCATTAAGCAAACAGTCTGTGAGCACCTAGAAAGGAATGCTGTGATCACCAATAGTCAGCATGGATTTCTGAAAAATAAGTCATGTCAGACTAACCTGATCTCGTTTTTTGACAGAATTACAAGCCTGGTAGATGAAGGGAACGCAGTGGATGTAGCCTACCTTGATTTCAGCAAGGCATTTGACAAGGTGCCCCATGATATTCTTGTAAAGAAGCTGGTAAAATGCGGTCTTGACTATGCTACCACTCAGTGGATTTGTAACTGGCTGACTGACCGAACCCAAAGGGTGCTCATCAATGGTTCCTCTTCATCCTGGAGAAGAGTGACTAGTGGGGTACCACAGGATTCTGTCTTGGGCCCGGTCTTATTCAACATCTTTATCAACGACTTGGATGATGGACTCAAGGGCATCCTGATCAAATTTGCAGATGACACCAAAGTGGGAGGGGTGGCTAACACCCCAGAGGACAGGATCACACTTCAAAACGACCTTGACAGATTAGAGAACTGGGCCAAAACAAACAAGATGAATTTTAACAGGGAGAAATGTAAAGTATTGCACTTGGGCAAAAAAAATGAGAGGCACAAATACAAGATGGGTGACGCCTGGCTTGAGAGCAGTACATGTGAAAAGGATCTAGGAGTCTTGGTTGACCACAAACTTGACATGAGCCAACAGTGTGACGCGGCAGCTAAAAAAGCCAATGCAATTCTGGGCTGCATCAATAGGAGTATAGCATCTAGATCAAGGGAAGTAATAGTGCCACTGTATTCTGCTCTGGTCAGACCACACCTGGAGTACTGTGTCCAGTTCTGGGCACCACAATTCAAGAAGGACACTGACAAACTGGAACGTGTCCAGAGGAGGGCAACCAAAATGGTCAAAGGCCTGGAAACGATGCCTTATGAGGAACGGCTAAGGGAGCTGGGCATGTTTAGCCTGGAGAAGAGGAGGTTAAGGGGTGATATGATAGCCATGTTCAAATATATAAAAGGATGTCACATAGAGGAGGGAGAAAGGTTGTTTTCTGCTGCTCCAGAGAAGCGGACACGGAGCAATGGATCCAAACTACAAGAAAGAAGATTCCACCTAAACATTAGGAAGAACTTCCTGACAGTAAGAGCTGTTTGACAGTGGAATTTGCTGCCAAGGAGTGTGGTGGAGTCTCCTACTTTGGAGGTCTTTAAACACAGGCTTGACAACCATATGTCAGGAGTGCTCTGATGGTGTTTCCTGCTTGGCAGGGGGTTGGACTCGATGGCCCTTGTGGTCTCTTCCAACTCTATGATTCTATGATTCTATGATTCTTTTTCTTTCTCAAAACCTCGCCATTTTAGCATTCATCTATTTTATAATAGTTCTTAAGATAGATTTTAAATTTCTTCCAATCCTTTTCCGCCGTCTCTTTCCCCTGGTCACGGATTCTGCCAGCCATCTCAGCCAGTGTCATGTAGTCCATCACTTTCATCTGCCATTCTTCCAGAGTGGGTAGATCTTGTGTCTTACAATACTTTGCGATGAGTATTCTTGCTGCTGTCGTAGCATACATAAAGAAAGTTCTATCTTTTTTTAACACCAATTGGCCGACAATGCCCAAGAGAAAGGCCTCTGGTTTCTTAGGGAAGGTACATTTAAGTACCTTTTTCATTTCGTTATATATCATCTCCCAAAAGGCCTTAATCTTCGGGCACGTCCACCAAAGGTGATAGAAAGTACCTTCGGTTTCTTTACATTTCCAACACTTATTGTCAGAGCTGCTTCCAGATCCTAGCTCACAGAGGATCACGCTAGCCAGCGATCATTAAGTAAAAGTCTTTATTGAGTTACAGTTTCCATTCTCAAGCTACTGCGTGCAACTCTACGTCTAGTGGCTAGATCGGCGAAGCTCCGTCTGAGTCTCCGCCCTTTGTGCACCAACTTAATATCCTAGCCCTGCTCCACCTTTTCCGCCTGACTGTTCTCCTCTGGGTCCCTCTGCCCCCTGGGGTCTCTTCCTTCCTGGATTCTTCTGATGCCGACCCCCCGGACCCTCCTGTCTCCTTGCGCCGGGCTTTAGGACCTGGCTCTCTTTCAGGGCTGCCTACTGCGTCACTTTCCTGTGCATTTGAACTTGGCGCGCGCGCCCAACCTTCCACTTTCCGTCTGACCGTTTCTTCGCTCCCCGATGGAGGTGTGGCCACTCCTGACTCATGCCCTCCCCCCTGTTGTGAGCTGGCAGCGCTTAATCCCTGGCTCCCTTCCTCTTCCCTGCTCTCTGGCGGTGACGCTGGTCCCGATTTCCAACTGCTCTCCTCTGAGTCCCCTCTGGCTCTATCTTGCTGGGGTGTCCCCCTAGGCTCCCCCCTTGCCCTGGCCACTGGTGCTCCTTTCTGTGAATCTTCCGATTCACTGGAAAGACTCGGAGATCTCGGGTCGTCGTCATCACTCATCTTTTCTTCTGCCTCCTCCCCCTCGCTCTCTGTTTCCTCCCTTGCCCTTGCCTCTGCTCCTGAACCCCTGACATCCATCCCCCCTCGAAGCCCCCCGTTCCCCCCTCCCCTCCTTCCGGTGCGGGAGCTGGGTGCTGCTGTGTCAGAGGGACGAATGTCGGATACAGTTCGCTTCTCGTGGCGGGCCTCCATCTGAAGTCTCCCGGTTCTTCCTCCCTGCTCTCGTCGACGACGGTCACCTCCGCTTCCATCTCTGTGCCGCCGTGCTCGAAACCAGGGTCGTCCCCGAAAACGTCCATGTCCGTCTCTCCCTCACTTCCTCCTGGCGGCGTTGCTCGTCCTGGACCTTCCAGCCACTTCCTGTGCCACTGCTCCTCTGGTCTATCGTCCCACCAATACGAGGGTTCAGAGGCAGATCCCGAGGGTGACCCCTCTGGGGAACGGGCGTCTCGTATCGGGTCCTCGTCCGAGTCGAACCCCCGGAACGTGCTGGCAGAAAGTGTGGGCGTGAAAAGCCAGTCGTCGAAAAAGTCTGCTGGCATTGGTCTATGTGGGAAGAGGGCATGAAACTCGTCTTTGAGCAGAGGTTCGTCCAAGGCGTAGCCCGGCACCCAGCTGTTCGCACTGGCCGGGGTGCCCTCCTTGGCGAGAAGGTATTCTACCCCCTCTTCCCCCCATCTGGAGTCCAAAATCTCCGTGACTTCGTTGACGCGCTCCTCCTGTGCCACTCCCGCGTGCCCGGTTCTTTCTCTGAGCGGACTCGGTGCCGTTCCGGGTTCCTGAAACCTGTGCGGTGCCTTGTAGGGAGTGAGCACCGATCTGTGGAACACCGGATGCATTCTGGAACCCTCCGGAAGCGCCAGCCTGAAAGCCACCGGGTTGACCTGCTCTTCGACTTGGTAGGGCCCCAGTTGCTTATGCCCCAGCTTCTTCTTGGCCAACGACCTGGCCGGCACTGCGTGGGCTGCTAACCAGACCCAGTCCCCCACATGGATCTCTTCGCCAACTCTTCTGTGTTTGTCCGCCTGCACCTTGTATGCATGTTTGGCCAGCTCCAGGTGCCGCCGCAGCTGATCGTGGACCTCCTGCAACTCCGACGCGAACGCATCTGCTGTCTGCGGCTCCCCCTCCCCCATTCTTTCCAGTCCCGGGAAGGTTCTGGGGTGCCTCCCGTTGTTGGCGAAGAACGGCGTGACCCCCGTGGACACGTGCTTCGTGTTGTTGTAGGTGAACTCGGCGAGCGGCAGGTAATCCACCCACGTCGCAGGCTGTTGATTCGCATAACATCTCAGGTACTGCTGCATGATGGCATTGACCCGCTCCGCTTGCCCGTTGGTCTGCGGGTGTCTCGCCGACGCCAGGTTGATCTTGACGTTCAGGAAGCCCATCAGCTTCTGCCAGAAATTCGAGATGAACTGCCGCCCCCGGTCAGACAGAATAGACCGTGGCAGACCGTGAACCTTGAACACGTGGTCTATGAACAGTTTGGCGGTTTGCTCCGCCGTGGCCACCTTAGCACACGGGATGAAATGTGCCATCTTGGAGAACAAGTCCACCACCACCAGCACGGCCGTCTTGCCCCTCGAGCTGGGCAGATCCGTGACAAAGTCCAGGGCCACTCTCTCCCATGGTTCGACCGGAGTTTGCAGCGGTTCCAACAGTCCGGCCGGCGGTCTGTGCACTGGTTTGGCCCTCTGGCAGGTGTCACACCTCGCCACGTAGTCTGCGACCTCCCCTCTCATTCCGGGCCACCAGAAGTCCCTGGCGACTAATTCCACCGTCTTCTCCTTGCCAAAGTGCCCGGCAGTGGGCGCGTCGTGCAGCTGCTGCAGTACCTTGGCGCGAAGTTCGTCTCCCGGCACGTAGATGGCCCCTTTACGGATGAGCAATCCATCTCTCAGCTGGAACTCGTCGGTCGCTGCCGTGCCCCTTTGCACCTCTGCCATCTTTGTTTGCGCAAAGGAGTCATCCTGCAACGCTCGTCGCACCGCCTCCAGGTCCACTGTTGCCGCAGCGCACGCCCACACTGTGTTGTTATTGCAGAGTCCTTTGCACAACGGAATGACGAACAGTACGTGCCACATGCTTAAAGTTGCTTTATTTTCAGTTCAAAGTTGAGAAATTACAAACATGCATCTTGCCTCTGCTGGAGCAGAGAAGCAACCATCCTTCTCCTCGGAATGAAGAACACCGAGAGAAAACAGTGAAAAACAGGAAACCAGTGTACGTCACATCCAGCTTCCCTTCCCGTGGGAAAAACCCAACAGTACTCTGACTGTGGAATGTAAACAGTGTCTTGTGACAAGCACTTCCGCTGCACAGTGAAGAGAGCAGAAACCAACATCCTCCCCCTTTCCGTGAACATCACTGGGCAGCGTGTTCGTACAGTATCAGTACAAACCCAACTTCTGTACATAGGTACAGTGTTGATCCCTTGATACAATCTTGGACAATACATCAGCAGGAATTTCATTACCTGGCATATAGGACACCGTTACGAGTCCCTTCTGAATATGTTCCCTAGCATGTTGCACCTTCAATTGCAAGTGCTTTGTGCTTTGCTTACAACCTTCCGAATTCAGCAAAGCCAAACATGCTTTGTTGTCCTGGTAAACCTGGATTGGACATTTGACAGGAATTTTCATGTCTTTGCACAATTGTAACAACCATTCACAATCCTTAAGTGAATAAGACAAAGCATTCAGTTCAGCTTCACAAGTACTTAAGCTAATTGTTGTTTGCTTCTTGCATGACCAATCAAATAGACCCTGATTGTACATGTAGCAAACTCCAGACGTACTTTTCCTGTCTGTAGTATCACTTCCAAAACTTGCATCTGCAAAAATCTCAAGACCACCAGACTTCTGATTGTTAAATCTCAGTCTGTAATGCATAGTGCCTTTCAAATAGCGTGCTATGCGTTTCAGAGCTTTCCAATCCTTAACAGTAGGATTGTTGACTTGTCTGCTTAGCAAATTACAGCTAACAGCAATGTCAGGTCTTGAACATCTGGCAATGAAGTTTAGCTTACCTAGCACACTTCTGTACAGTGTAGTGTCAGAAAATGCTTCTTCAGTGTCTTCTACCTGATAACCTGTTGTCATCGGTGTGTCTACAGGGTTAGCATCCATCAGGTTTAGTTTGCTTAACACATCAGCAATTTTCCTTGACTGGTGTACTAGAATGTTACCACTTTGATCTTTCTCTATTTCCAGAGATAGGTAGTTGTTTACCTCACCAAGATCTTTCATGTCAAAATGCTCTTTCAGTTGAGCTAGGGCGTTATTATACATTGTGACATCTTTCCAAAAGAATAAAATATCATCAACATAAAACAAACAATACAGCTTCTTTTGCCCCTCCTCTTTGACAAACACACATGGATCAGCTTTCCCTTGCTGAAAACCTAGAGAAAACAATGCTTCAGTGAGTTTAGTGTGCCAACACCGTGCACTTTGTTTGAGACCATAAAGGGACTTTTTTCAGAGCACAAACAAATCCCTGTTTTACCTGTACGCCATCAGGTGGAAGCATATAAAGTGATTCACCTAGAGATCCGTACAAAAACGCTGTATTCACATCGTGGTGACTAATGTGTAGATTTTCCTCTGCAGCTAGCTTGAGCATAAGCCTAATGCTCTCATATCTCACCGTGGGTGAGTAGGTCTCGTGATAGTCTTCACCTGGTACCTGTGCAAAACCTCTGGCTACCAATCTTGCTTTGTGTCTGACTATCTTGCCATTCTGATCAGTCTTCGCTTTGAAGACCCATTTGCTTCCAAGCAGTTTCATTCCTGGAACTACTGGAACTAGCTCCCAAGTTTTGTTCCTTTCTAAGGAATCAAGCTCAGCCTTCATAGCACTTAACCATGGCTCAGCTTCCTTAGAATCCAAATCCTGGATTTCTTGGAAACTTGAAGGTTCAAATACCTTCTTGGAGCTTTTAACAGCTGCTACTGCTGTCTTAGCAAATTCATCAGCAAATCTCTTTGGAGGTCTGCCTTTAGTGGCTCTTTGTGACCTGCGAATCAGCCTTTGGTCTTCAACACTCTCCTCTTCCTTCTTAGGAGAAAAGTGACCTATTGTGAACAATGGTTCTTCCAATTCCTGATCAGAGCTTTCAGAGGGTCGCATAGAGGCTTTCGCACTCTTGAAATCCTCTGAAGTATCCGATTCAGTTTCAGACTCAGAATCAGAACCTTCATCAGTGGGTGTGGGTTGTTGTTGCTTATCCTCAGTCTCATCACTGTCATCAGGATAACATTGGAAAATTCCCACGTTCTCCCCCCACTTGGCATTGTACTCCACACTTCTTGTGAGTTTAATTGTCTTAGAGTCAGTCATCATTATTCTGTAAGAACCTTTCTGATAACCTAGAAAGATACCATGCAATCCACGTTTGCCTAATTTGGAGCTTTGTGGTGAGTGGATCCACATATCAGAACCAAATATTCTCATGTGTTTGATGTATGGTTTCTTGCCAAACATCTTCTCATACGGGGTACAACCAATCGCTGAAGATAACCTGCGATTGTAACTGTAAATAAAACACGAGAGAGCTTCGGCCCAATAACTCTCTGGAAGGTTTGCATCATGCAGCAAGGTTTTTAACCCTTGAAGCAATGTTTGATTTGCCCTTTCGCAAAGCCCATTCTGCCATGGCGAGCGAGGACTGGACAAATCGTGTTGAATTCCTTTCTCAGTCAGAAATGCTTCAAACTGCTGAGAAGTGAATTCTCCCCCGCGATCTGTGAAAAGAATTTTTATCTTCTTACCATGCACATTATCCAACCAAGCACAGAATTCTTTGAACCTTGGAAAAGCCTCTGATTTCTGCTTGAGATTATACACATAAATATACCTGGAAAATGCATCAATGAGAACCATGAAGAACCTATTGTCACCCAAAGAGGGCGATAGTGGTCCAACCAAATCAGCATGAACAATCTGGTATGGTTCTGTAGCTTGCCTACTAGACACCTTACCTTTCGCAGCCATTTTCACCTTGTTTGCTGCGCATGCTTTGCACTTCATGTGGTACCTGCAGGGTTTAATAGTCATACCTTCAACCAAGGTAGGCATCTTAGATACTGCCTCAAAATGCAAATGACCAAATTTCCTGTGAAAATCATGAATACATTCTGCATGCAAACTTTTGTTAGAACCTGCAATGCAACAAATATCATTCTGCACAACATCATCATAATACAAAACAAACAAACGATCAACACATTCAGCATGCAATACATAATCGTCTTTCTTTGTGATGGTGCATTTCTTGTTCTTGAAGGATACGTCAATGTTCCGTTCATTCAGCTGCATCACACTTAGAAGATTGTGTGTGGCATCTGGAACGTACAGTACATCCTGTATCGATAAGTCCAAACTGTGAAGAACAACAGTTCCGTAGCCTTGACTTGGGATCGTGTGGTCATCCGCCTGGTGAATCGCACCTTCCTGCGGTGTAAAAGACACGAACAGTCTCTTGTCGTTGCACATGTGGTGGGTAGCTGCTGAATCAACAACGAAGAAAGATCTAGACGTCTTCTGGACCTTTGCGATGTTTGGAGTGAAGCGTGAGACCATTGCCTTGTGCTGCGTTGTCCTGGACACCGGACCTTTGCCTTTGCTTTGGCCTTTTCCATGCGATGAACTTTCGCTGCGCTGCTCTGTCTTGGCCCTGGGATATCTGCATTCCCTCTTCATATGGCCTAGACGTCCACACGAGTAGCATTTCACTGCCTTCAAAGCTTTGGCGCCCTCTGGTGGTTCCACTGCACTCTGGGATGACGTCTGTGAAGACTCCCCCTTACCCATGCAGCTAGCACCCCGGCGATCTGCTTCATTCTGGATCACGGCAGTAACATAGGCTACTGTGAGCTGAGCAGTTGGTTGAACAGCAATCTGAGTGGCAACGGACTCCCAACTTGGACCCAAAGAATGTAGTATCATAAAGGAATACACAGCCTCTGGAAAGTTGAGTCCTCTCTGTTGCAGCTCATGTCTCAGATTCTGCATCTCCATCAGGTGTTTACGCACATCTCCACCTTCAGCAAGAGCCATACCATGCAGCTTGGCATAGTAGTACATTGAGGAACCAGCTTCTGTCCTCAAGTGAGCCTCTCTTAAAGAGTTCCAAATTTCTCTGGCTGTGGTCTTTCCACGCAACAGACAGAGCTCTTCTGGGGATACTATCAACGTAAGCGTTCCCCGTGCTTTGGAATCCTTAGCTGCCCATTGAGCTGTAATTGGAGCTGGGGGGTTGTCTGTAATAACATTAAACAGACCTTCTTTCCGCAGAATTGCCTCTGCATAAAGTACCCACTCCGTGTAATTTTTCTTATTGAGCTTAGGAATCCCAAAAGCTTCAACCAGCTTTGCATCAGCCATCATTGCTGCTTTAAAACAAGCTGCGTCACAGTACTGCAGCTTCTTCCAAAAGCACTTTTAAAAAGTACTTTCGCTTTCCCCAGCCATTGCCTTAAAGCCTTTATCGCGGCAAAACGGCTTTAAAAGTACAAAGTCCAGCCATAAAAACCATAAATTAGAAACTGGCAGGCTGCCCCGGAGCATGAGCACATACCTTCATCAATCAAACTTGACGCGCAGAGCAGATAACGCGATCCGTTCCTCTGTACCTCTGCCGGCATTCTTCAGTTTGATTTACGTCTTTCTGGGCCCATAACCAAAATGTTGTTATTGCAGAGTCCTTTGCACAACGGAATGACGAACAGTACGTGCCACATGCTTAAAGTTGCTTTATTTTCAGTTCAAAGTTGAGAAATTACAAACATGCATCTTGCCTCTGCTGGAGCAGAGAAGCAACCATCCTTCTCCTCGGAATGAAGAACACCGAGAGAAAACAGTGAAAAACAGGAAACCAGTGTACGTCACATCCAGCTTCCCTTCCCGTGGGAAAAACCCAACAGTACTCTGACTGTGGAATGTAAACAGTGTCTTGTGACAAGCACTTCCGCTGCACAGTGAAGAGAGCAGAAACCAACACACTGTTGGTGCGAAGATGTGCATGGCGGCCGCTGGCGTGGCGTCCTCCAGATACTGTGGCTTACGGGAGAGAGCGTCCGCCATGATGTTGGTGTCCCCCGGGACATACTCTGTTCGGAAGTCGAAGTTCGCAAAGAACTCAGCCCAACGTATCTGCCTCTGGTTCAGGAACTGTGCCGTGCGCCAGTGCTCCAGATTCTTGTGGTCCGTGCAGACCTGCACCGTGTGCTTGGCGCCGATCAGGAAGTGCCTCCACGCTTTGAACGCTGCATGAATGGCCAGCAACTCCCTGTCCCAGATGGTGTAGTTCTGTTCGGACTTGCTGAGCTTCCTGGAGTAAAACGCTCCCGGACGCCAAACCCCCTGCGGGTCTTTCTGCAGCAGGACTGCTCCCACGGCTCTGTCCGAGGCGTCTGTCTCGACCCTCATCGGCCTGCTGGGGTCGACATGCAGCAGCTGCTCTTCCGACGCGAAGAGACGTTTGAGTGCCTGAAAGGACTGCTCCGCCTGCTCTGTCCAGATGAACTTCTTTTTCTTGGAGCTAAGCGTGTCCGTGATGGCCGCTGTCTGCATAGCGAAGCCTTTGATAAACTTGCGATAGAAGTTCGCGAAGCCGACAAACCGTTGGACCTCCTTCCGGTTGCGTGGGCTTTTCCAATCCAACACCGCTCGAACCTTGGCGCTGTCCATGGCGAGCCCCTTGTCAGACAACTTGTAGCCCAGAAAATCCACCTCCGTCACGTCGAATTGGCACTTCTCCAGCTTGGCGTAGAGCCTATGCTGCTGCAGCCTGCTCAGCACTTCCTTGACGTGTCTGTCATGCTCCTGCTGCGATTCCGAAAAGATCAGGATGTCATCTAAGAAACAGACGCACGTCTTGTAGAGGAGCCCCGCCAACACGTGATGCATGAACGCTTGAAAAATGTGGGAGCCATTTTGCAATCCAAAAGGCATAACTCTATATTCGTAGGTGCCCAGTGGCGTGAACATGGCTGTCTTCCACTCATCTCCTTCCCGCATGCGAATGAGGTTGTACGCCCCTCGCAGGTCTAACTTGGTGAACACGCTGCCCTTCCGTACCTTTGCGAGGAGGTCGTCGATTCGGGGCATGGGGAAGTCCGATGGCTTGGTCACACTGTTTAAGATGCGATAGTCCACTACAAGCCTTTTTTGGGGCGTGTCCCGCTTCTTAACAAAGAATACAGGACTGCCCCCCGCTGCCTTGGACTCCCGGATGAAACCGCGCTCCAAATTATGATCTATGAACTCTTTGAGTTCCTGCAGTTCGTCCTCAGACATGGAATACAGCTTTCCTTTAGGCAGCGCCGCCCCTGGCAGCAGGTCAATTTTGCAGTCATATGGTCTGTGGGGGGGCAGCCTGTCTGCCTCCTTCTCGCAGAAAACCTCCAAAAATTCTGCGTACTTGTGGGGAATCGCTTGCAGCGTGCCTAGCAGCAGCTGTGACTCCTCTTCCTCTCCTTCCTGCCGGGGCATAGAATCATAGAATCATAGAATCATAGAGTTGGAAGAGACCACAAGGGCCATCGAGTCCAACCCCCTGCCAAGCAGGAAACACCATCAGAGCACTCCTGACATATGGTTGTCAAGCCTCTGCTTAAAGACCTCCAAAGTAGGAGACTCCACCACACTCCTTGGAAGCAAATTCCACTGTCGAACAGCTCTTACTGTCAGGAAGTTCTTCCTAATGTTTAGGTGGAATCTTCTTTCTTGTAGTTTGGATCCATTGCTCCGTGTCCGCTTCTCTGGAGCAGCAGAAAACAACCTTTCTCCCTCCTCTATGTGACATCCTTTTATATATTTGAACATGGCTATCATATCACCCCTTAACCTCCTCTTCTCCAGGCTAAACATGCCCAGCTCCCTTAGCCGTTCCTCATAAGGCATCGTTTCCAGGCCTTTGACCATTTTGGTTGCCCTCCTCTGGACACGTTCCAGTTTGTCAGTGTCCTTCTTGAATTGTGGTGCCCAGAACTGGACACAGTACTCCAGGTGTGGTCTGACCAGAGCAGAATACAGTGGCACTATTACTTCCCTTGATCTAGATGCTATACTCCTATTGATGCAGCCCAGAATTGCATTGGCTTTTTTAGCTGCCGCGTCACACTGTTGGCTCATGTCAAGTTTGTGGTCAACCAAGACTCCTAGATCCTTTTCACATGTACTGCTCTCAAGCCAGGTGTCACCCATCTTGTATTTGTGCCTCTCATTTTTTTCCCCCAAGTGCAATACTTTACATTTCTCCCTGTTAAAATTCATCTTGTTTGTTTTTGCCCAGTTCTCTAATCTGTCAAGGTCGTTTTGAAGTGTGATCCTGTCCTCTGGGGTGTTAGCCACCCCTCCCAGTTTGGTGTCATCTGCAAATTTGATCAGGATGCCCTTGAGTCCATCATCCAAGTCGTTGATAAAGATGTTGAATAAGACCGGGCCCAAGACAGAACCCTGTGGCACCCCACTAGTCACTCTTCTCCAGGATGAAGAGGAAGCATTGATGAGCACCCTTTGGGTTCGGTCAGTCAGCCAGTTACAAATCCACTGAGTGGTAGCATAGTCAAGACCGCATTTTACCAGCTTCTTTACAAGAATATCATGGGGCACCTTGTCAAATGCCTTGCTGAAATCAAGGTAGGCTACATCCACTGCGTTCCCTTCATCTACCAGGCTTGTAATTCTGTCAAAAAACGAGATCAGGTTAGTCTGACATGACTTATTTTTCAGAAATCCATGCTGACTATTGGTGATCACAGCATTCCTTTCTAGGTGCTCACAGACTGTTTGCTTAATGATCTGCTCCAGAATCTTCCCTGGTATTGATGTCAGACTGACTGGGCGGTAATTATTTGGGTCCTCTCTTTTCCCCTTTTTGAAAATAGGGACAACATTTGCCCTCCTCCAGTCTGCCGGGACTTCGCCTGTTCTCCAGGAATTCTCAAAGATGACTGCCAGTGGTTCTGAGATCACATCTGCCAGTTCTTTTAATACTCTTGGATGCAGTTCATCTGGCCCTGGAGACTTGAATACATCTAAACTAGCCAAGTATTCTTGTACTATCTCCTTAGTTATTCTGGGCTGTGTTTCCATTGCTGAATCATTTGCTCCAAATTCTTCAGGTCGGGCATTGTTTTCTTTATCGGAGAAGACTGAGGCAAAGAAGGCATTGAGGAGTTCAGCCCTTTCTGTGTCCCCTGTTTGCATTTCACCATCTTCTCCTCTGGGTGACCCCACTGTTTCTTTGTTCTTCCTTTTGCTACGAACATACCCATAAAAGCCTTTTTTGTTGCTTTTAACCTCTCTAGCAAGCCTGAGTTCATTCTGTGCTTTAGCTTTTCTGACTTTGTGTCTACACGTGCTGGCTATTTGTTTGAATTCCTCTTTGGTGGTTTCCCCCCTTTTCCATTTTTTGTACACATCATTTTTTTAATCTTAATTCAGTTAAAAGTTCTTTAGATAGCCACCCTGGCTTCTTTAGGCACCTTCCATGTTTCCGTCTCATTGGTATTGCCTGACGTTGTGCTTTTACTATCTCCCTCTTAACAAACTCCCAGCCGTCATGAACTCCCTTTCCTTTTAGTATTGCTGTCCATGGGATCTCACCCAGCACTTCCCTAAGTTTTATGATGTCGGCTTTCTTAAAGTCAAGAAATTGAGTCCTAGTATGCTTGGCTGCTCCTTTCCGCTGTATAGTAAAACACTGCATGATGCAGTGTTCAGCACAAAAGGAAGAGCCGAAGGTCAGCTGCCTCTGGTACCAAGCCAGCGTTGGGCTGTGCTTGTCCAGCCAACTCATGCCCAATACAATGGGCGTGTCCGATAGTTGAGTGACGTTGAAGCTGATGATTTCCCTGTGATTCCCAAGCCGCATCACCATTGGTGGCGTCTGCTTCACCACTTGCCCCCCTAGCAGCTCCCTGCCCTCCACCGTGACAACCTGCAGGGGTAGCGTGGCAGGCAGCAACTGTATAGCGTGCCGGTCGACAAAGTCCTGCCCTATAAAGTCCGCATTGCTTCCTGAGTCAATGGTGATTGGCACGTCCATGGTGATTCCATTGGGCAGCTGGAGCGATGCGGTGAGCCTCACCACTGGTTTGGGCGGGAGGGGGTCCATGGGCGGTAAAATCTCTGGGGACTGCTTCACTGACACGTCTGGCTGGGCCCCAGTGCCTCTTCCTCCAGCCAGACATCATCGTTTCCCTGCTGTGGTACTCCTTGCTGCGTTGCTGCAGTTACCATTGCTGAGGCTGCAGTGTGCTTGTGGAGCCTCCGGGGACACTCTTTCGCCATATGCTGTGGATCCTCGCAGATATAACACTTCCTGTTCCCTCTAGGAGGCTTCGCTTTCACTGTTGCCGGTGCTAGGGCTCTGGCTGCTGACTGAGCCCTTGCACTTCCAACCTCCATAGGTTCCACCCCTCCTCCTGGTGGATGCGTGGATTGCGCACGCGCTGCTTCTCTGGGAAGGAAGGAGGAGCCCCTGGCTGGTTCGCGCCCGCCACGCCCTTCGTCCCTGCTCCACGGACGTTCTTCCAGCCGCACCCCCACCGCCAGCACCCTCTGAACGATCTCCTGCGTGGTCCGGGGTCTGTCCCCCCTCGCAATTTCATCTTTAACAGAGCCGTGCAATCCCTCCCAAAACAGGTCTCTTACAGGAGCCGAATCTCTGTCCCATTCCAGGGCACTGACCAAAGCGAAAAAGCGTGCATGGTACTGCCTGACGCTGGCCCTCCCTTGCTTCAGTCCATGTATCTGCTGCCGAGCAAGATCCACGTCAATGCTTGATAAAAAACACCCATCCATCACTTTAATAAAGGCATCCGCATTTTGGAGCGCCGGATCCCCATCCCTCCACAAATTGCGCAGCCATGCTTTTGCATCTCCATGCAAATGGGACATGATGAATCCCACTTTCTCTTGCTCATCTCTAAAGTCTTTTTTCAGCAGTTGCAGTGCACACATTACATCTGCTCTAAAGTTGGGGTACTGTTGCAGATTCCCATCGAAGTGAGAGACCAGACCGCCTGTTCGTCTCGCCAACCCAATTCCCTCCTGTTTGGGTGTCAGTTGCCCTTGCTTAGTAAGCATGTCCAACCTGACCTGGAGATCCCTGCAGGCGGCAGCTGCCTCCTCCTCTCTCTTCCTGGATGCGAGAGCCTTGGCATTCAGTTGTGACACTGCTTCTCTGAGTTCCGCTATCTGCTGCTCAGCCGTCATGTCGTCTGCCGTTCGTGAGCTCGCTAGTAGGCACCTGCTTCTCTCCTCACCTCGAGGCTGTAGATGCCCACAATTAAGAGACGGAGCTTACTGTCAGAGCTGTTTCCAGATCCTAGCTCACAGAGGATCACGCTAGCCAGCGATCATTAAGTAAAAGTCTTTATTGAGTTACAGTTTCCATTCTCAAGCTACTGCGTGCAACTCTACGTCTAGTGGCTAGATCGGCGAAGCTCCGTCTGAGTCTCCGCCCTTTGTGCACCAACTTAATATCCTAGCCCTGCTCCACCTTTTCCGCCTGACTGTTCTCCTCTGGGTCCCTCTGCCCCCCGGGGTCTCTTCCTTCCTGGATTCTTCTGACGCCGACCCCCCGGACCCTCCTGTCTCCTTGCGCCGGGCTTTAGGACCTGGCTCTCTTTCAGGGCTGCCTACTGCGTCACTTTCCTGTGCATTTGAACTTGGCGCGCGCGCCCAACCTTCCACTTTCCGTCTGACCGTTTCTTCGCTCCCCGATGGAGGTGTGGCCACTCCTGACTCATGCCCTCCCCCCTGTTGTGAGCTGGCAGCGCTTAATCCCTGGCTCCCTTCCTCTTCCCTGCTCTCTGGCGGTGACGCTGGTCCCGATTTCCAACTGCTCTCCTCTGAGTCCCCTCTGGCTCTATCTTGCTGGGGTGTCCCCCTAGGCTCCCCCCTTGCCCTGGCCACTGGTGCTCCTTTCTGTGAATCTTCCGATTCACTGGAAAGACTCAGAGATCTCAGGTCGTCGTCATCACTCATCTTTTCTTCTGCCTCCTCCCCCTCGCTCTCTGTTTCCTCCCTTGCCCTTGCCTCTGCTCCTGAACCCCTGACACTTATTATCAGGCAAATGGTAAATTTTTGCTAGCTTGACTGGGGTCGTGTACCACCTGTAAATCATTTTCATAATATTTTCCTTTAAGGCATTACATGCCGTGAATTTTATCCCGGTGTTCCACAACCATTCCCAGCCAGCAAACATAATGTTATAACCAATGTCCTGTGGCCACTTAATCATAGCTGATTTAACTGTTTCATCTTGTGTATTCCATTTCAGCAGCAAATTATACATTCTTGACAGATTCTTAGTATTGGGTTCTAACAGTTCAATTTCTAATTTTGATTTCTCCACCTGGAAGCCAATTTTCCTGTCTTGTTTATACACCTCCATTATTTGATAATAATGGAGCCAGTCTCGTACTTTGGGTTTCAATTTCTCGTGACTCTGTAACTTCAACTTATCTCCATCTTGTTCCAAAATTTCCCAATACTTTGGCCATTCCGCTTCCATATTAAGTTTTTTCAACGCCTTAGCCTCCAAGGGTGACAACCATCTAGGGGTTTTGTTTTCCAACAGATCTTTATATCTTATCCAAACATTATATAAAGCTTTTCTGACAATATGATTTTTAAAGGCCTTATGCACCTTAATTTTATCATACCATAGATATGCGTGCCAACCAAATGCATTATTAAAACCTTCCAAATCCAAGATGTCTGTATTCTCGAGGAGCATCCACTCTTTCAGCCAGCAAAACACAGCTGCTTCGTAGTACAGTTTTAAGTCCGGCAGGGCAAATCCCCCTCTTTCTTTTGCGTCCGTCAGTATTTTAAATTTTATTCTGGGCTTTTTGCCCTGCCAGACAAATTTCGAGATATCCTTCTGCCACCTCTTGAAACAATCCATCTTGTCAAGAATTTGCAATGTTTGAAACAGAAATAACATTCTGGGCAATACATTCACTTAATAACTGCAATTCGGCCTAACATGGACAATTTCAAATTTGACCATATTTCTAGATCTTTTTTAATTTCTGACCAGCATTTTTCATAGTTATCTTTATACAAGTTCAAATTCTTAGATGTCAAATGAACCCCTAGATATTTCACCTTCTTAACCACTGTCAAACCTGTTTCATTCTGGAACCTCTCCCTCTCCATGACTGTTAAATTTTTTTCCAAAACTTTAGTCTTTTGTTTGTTCAGTTTAAATCCGGCTATTTGACCAAATTCTTGAATTAACTCCAACACCCTTTTTGTACTAGCATCTGGCTCTTGTAAAGTAAGTACTAAATCATCTGCAAAGGCCCTTAACTTATAATGTACACCTTTAACCTGCTGGTCATCTCTAATCATATTTAGCAACACCTCCAGAACAGAAATAAAAAGTAATGGGGAAATTGGGCACCCCTGTCGTGTCCCTTTTTCTATCTTAAATTCTTCAGTTATCACATTATTTACAATCAACTTGGCTTTTTGTTCAGAGTATATCGCACCCATACCATTCTCAAATCCTTGGCCTACCCCCATCCCATGAAGATTCTTTTTCATAAAACTCCAAGAAATATTGTCAAAGGCTTTCTCCGCATCTACAAAGATCAGAACTGCTTTAGTGTTTATATTCACCTCCAATAGTTCCAAAATGTCAATTATGTTCCTCACGTTATCTGATAAATGCCTTTTTGGGAGAAAGCCTGCTTGGTCCCTATGAATCTTCTCCATCAACACTCTTTTCAGTCTTTTTGCCAAAATGTCTGCAAAAATTTTGTAATCCACATTAAGTAATGATATTGGGCGGTAGTTCTTAAGTTGAGTCTTTTCAGTCTCTGTCTTTGGTATGAGTGTAATATACGCTTCCTTCCACGATTCTGGCGCCCTTTTCCCCTTTAAGATCTCATTGCAGACTTCCTTTAACGGTTGTACCAAGCACTCCTTTAAAGCTTTATAGTATCTGGAAGTCAGTCCATCTGGTCCTGGAGATTTGCCCAGTTGCATGTTCTGAATGGCACCCTCTATCTCTTGTTCTGTTATTCTCTGGTTTAGATCCACCTTACTTTGATGAGAGATTTTTTGTAATCCATATTTTTTAAGGAATTCATCTATATCCTCTTCCTTCTGCGGTCCTTGTGAATATAATTTTTTAAAATAACTCAAAAAACAGTTTCTAATCTCATTGGGTTTAGATATATTCTTTCCATCCACTTCTAGGTTTGTAACTGTATTTAGTTTCTGTCTTTTCTTCAATTGCCAAGCCAGAAGCTTACCACATTTGTCTGCAGATTCGAATGTCTTTTGTCTCATTTGCTTTATCTTCCATTCAATCTCTTGGTTCATCAGTTCCATATATTGTGTCTGATATAGCTTAATCTCTCTCAAAATCTCCTGGGACTTTGGTTTTGATCTCAATTTCTTCTCTCCTTCTTTTATCTTTTCCAGGATCTTTTCCTTCTTCTCATTTAGCTTTCTCTTTTTTACTGAATTTTGTTGAATTAAAAATCCTCGCATCACAGCTTTACTTGCGTCCCAGATCACTCTTTTTTCTACATCATTTTTTAAATTTATTTCGAAATAGTCCTTTAAAGTTTTTTGGGCCTTTCTGTGGATCTCCTCATCTCGAAACAGGGTGTCATTCATCCTCCATCTAAATTGACCAGTTGTTGTAGGTTTCATCTCCATCTTCACGGTGTTATGGTCGGAGCAAGTCTTTGGGCAGATTTCCACTTTCTTGATCTTCGGAGCCAGCCCACTAGCAATCCAAATTTGGTCAATTCTGGTCCAAGTCATCATTGCTTGAGAGAAAAAAGTTCCCTCTCGAGAGAGAGGGTTCCTTGTTCTCCAAATATCTATTAAGTCCATATTTTCAGTCATTTCAAAAAAGGTCTTTGGAAGTCTCCCTTCCTTGGAGATTGTCTGTCTTTGTGCCTTGTCCATATTTGTAGAAACCACACCATTCATGTCTCCCATGATTACCACATTGTAGTCCAAATAGTCCATCAGAGTTTCATGCAACTTCTTAAAAAATTCCGCCTTCCCTTCATTTGGTGCATAGATTCCAACTATTAACAGTTTTTCTCCTTGTATTTGTATTTCAATTGCCAGGTATCTTCCTTGTTCATCTTTAAACATCATTTTTGGGGCCAATTTCTCCTTTGCATAAATCACCACTCCTCTTTTCTTAACTTTATCCGATGAGATGAATTCCTGTCCTAATCTTTTGTTTATAAGTAGTTTCCTGTGTACCCTGGTCACATGAGTTTCTTGTAAACAGATCAAATCCAATTGTTCTCTTTTCAAAATATGAAAAACTTGGCGTCTTTTCGTAGGAATGTTCAGCCCATTACAATTCCAACTAAGGAATTGCAGGGCCATCTTGTTATTTGTCTTCTACTCCTCCAACCGCTCCAAGTTGCTGCTCTTCCTCTGACGGTGGTTTAAGTCCAAACGATAAATTCAGAATGTCCACTGCTCCTTTTACCTCTAAAATTGGGTCTACCGTTCCCTTCTGCAAATCCTCGTGGTTTCTCTCCAAAAACTTCTCTTTGTCTTGAACTGTTTTTATTTTCACCTTCTTTCCCTTGTAGTTGAAGGACAGTCCTTGTGGAAACTCCCACCTAAAAGGTATGTTGTTCCTTTTCAGCAGGTAGACCAGATCTTTATAGAAGGCTCTCACCTCCAGGATGTATTTAGGGATGTCCTTAAAGATTTGTATATGAGAATTTTCAATTTCCAAGGCCTTTTGGTAATGTAGGTTTAGTATTTTGTCTCTTTCTTCCTTGGATCTGAAAGTAATCAGACAATCCCTCGGGGTCTTTCTATTCTGTCTCCTGCCCAGTCTGAATGCTGTTGTTATCTTGAATTCTTCCTCCAATTCTTCCTGCCAAAAGTCAGAAAACTCTTGTGTAAGGAACTCCACAAGGCTGTCCCCTTCACTTTCAGGAACTAATCTTAATTTCAAATTTCTCTCCTTTCTCTGTAATTCCAGCAAAGACAAGGCCACATCATGTTCATTCACTTTTTTGGAGATCGGTTCTAATTTTCCCTGTGTCTCTTCAGCAATATTTCTGGCGTCCTCTGCAATCTTGCGTGTTGCAGAATTTTCTTCAATCAACTTATTTATAGATTCTGTGTTAGATGTCACACTTTTCGTATTCAAGTCCAGCCTTGATGTTAATTCTGTTAATTTTTGTGAGTTTTCTGTACTCTGCTTTGTCAAGGCTTCTAAAGATTGGTTTATCTTGAGTAACGCCTGTGTCATTGAATCCATGGAAGCAGCTGTCACTTTTTCTTGCCCGGCTGCTCCTGCTGGTGTTACACTTGATATTGAGCCCCTTTTCTTTTGTGCTTGTTTTGCTTTAGCTCTAGTTGTTATCTCGTCTGCTGGGCCACTCATATCCCAAGGACTTTCTCACAGGAGCAGTTTCCTGATGGAAAATCCCACTGTCCTATTCCGTTGCTCTGCAATTGTTACTCCTCAACCCTCTAGAGGGAGCAATCCAAAATGTCCAACTGAAAAAGACAAAGAATAAAGAACAAAGAAACCAGGAATCCTCTGTATAAATGCTGCAACACTTTTTCTATATAGTTTCTCTATCAACACTGTCCAATAAATTGTTGCAGCAAAGCCCCAAAACTTTGTATCAAGTAGCACTCCAACTATGTAACTTTGTAACAAGTTTCTAAATGCAGATCACTGTCCTGGTACTTTACTTTGGCAGTCCGTTTCAGGAGATTAAGGCAGCGGAAAACTTTTTTCTCTCAATAAGTCATGCAGGTTAATAAAGTCACTTTTTCTCCCCTCTGCCCCTGCTTGCTAGAGAGGAAATTCGTATCCAATGCCAAGGTTAGACAGTCTTAAGGTTATTTTCGTTCTGATGCAGCTTTATACTTTCGTTGCTTTATCTATGATGCAGTCGGGGGAAGGCAGACTTCCTTATTTTTAGCCTTTCCTGTTTCCGGCCGAATTTTAAAATTTAATTTTTAGGGTCCCAGGTAGTCATTCAGTCCTACTCACGGGTTTTTCGATCCAATTTCAATTTACAGGAAGGAATCGGCGCTCTCCGTTCATGGCGACGCGGCTTCGCTCCGCGGGCTGGGTTGCGACTCTCAGCGCCGCGCTCACTCCCGATGCCATTCCGGAGCCTTTAAAAAGGCTCTTTCGCAGTAAGGGGGCGCTTCTGATGCCCACCGAGTCTCCTTGTTCACAGGCTTCCGCGCCTGTGATTTTAGGGGTCCCCCGCTTGCCGTAGCGGGTCAGACCCGAACTCGCGGAGCAGTCCTCCTCCAGAGCTCGAAGAGAGGACCGCCACTGAATGCTGGCGCCGACCGGAAGTCTATTCGTCCTTCTATTGAGATAGAACCGAAACACCTATGGTTGATTTCAGCTGATAACAAACATGTCACTCTGCGATTTTTGAGTGAATGTGCATTCTAACCCCAAAAACAACAATTTGAAATAACCCAATCAGGACTTTATCATCTTCTTTTTATGTAGGTGGAACCCAAAACACCTTTTTGCTTTGGTCGGGGGTGATTCTGGTGCACACCCAAAAAACACCATGCGAATTGTAATAAGCCCAATCAAAGCTTATTTGCCTTCTCTCTACGCATATTGAAGCAAAAAGACGGTGTTGTGTTATTTTGGTTTCATTACACACACTTTGCGATTTCTGGGTCAATGCGCATTAACACCAAAGAAAACGATTTGAAATAAGTGAAATCCAAGATTCTTCTTTCTATGTAGCTGTAACACAAAACAACCTGTTTGGCTTTGTTTAGGCTTATTACACTTCGCTTTGCTAGGGTTAGGGACAGGTTTAGGTTTAGGGTTAGGGTTGGGGTTAGGATTAGGGTTAGGGTGAGGGTTAGGGTTAGGTTTAGGTTTAGGTTTAGGGTTAGGGTTAGGGTTAGGGTTAGGGTTAGGGTTAGGGTTAGGGTTAGCGTTAGCGTTAGCGTTAGGGTTAGGGTTAGGGTTAGGGTTAGGGTTAGGGTTAGGGTTAGGGTTAGCGTTAGCGTTAGCGTTAGCGTTAGCGTTAGCGTTAGGGTTAGGGTTAGGGTTACGGTTAGGCTCAGGGTCAATGACCACCTATAGAACAATCCAAGCTTATTTGTCCTCCTTCTATTGAGATGGAACCAAAACACCTTTGCTTGATTTCGGCTGATAACAAAAATGTCACTCTGCGATTTTTGAGTGAACGTGCATTCTAACCCCAAAAACACCAATTTGAAATAAGCCCAATCAGAGCTTTATCATCTTCTTTTTATGTAGATGGAACCCAAAACACCTTTTTGCTTAGGTCGGGGGTGATTCCGGTGCACACCCAAAAAACACCATGCGAATTGAAATAAGACCAATCAAAGCTTATTCGTCTTCTTTCTACGCATATGGAAGCGAAAAGACGGTGTTGTGTTATTTTGGTCTCATTAGGCGCGAGTGATCATGCTCTTCTGAAGTTTACTATACAGCGGAAAGGAGCAGCCAAGCATACTAGGACTCAATTTCTTGACTTTAAGAAAGCCGACATCATAAAACTTAGGGAAGTGCTGGGTGAGATCCCATGGACAGCAATACTAAAAGGAAAGGGAGTTCATGATGGCTGGGAGTTTGTTAAGAGGGAGATAGTAAAAGCACAACGTCAGGCAATGCCAATGAGACGGAAACATGGAAGGTGCCTAAAGAAGCCAGGGTGGCTATCTAAAGAACTTTTAACTGAGTTAAGATTAAAAAAGGATGTGTACAAAAAATGGAAAAGGGGGGAAACCATCAAAGAGGAATTCAAACAAATAGCCAGCACGTGTAGACACAAAGTCAGAAAAGCTAAAGCACAGAATGAACTCAGGCTTGCTAGAGAGGTTAAAAGCAACAAAAAAGGCTTTTATGGGTATGTTCGTAGCAAAAGGAAGAACAAAGAAGCAGTGCGGCCACTCAGAGGAGAAGATGGTGAAATGCAAACAGGGGTACATGCAGTACATGTGAAAAGGATCTAGGAGTCTTGGTTGACCATAAACTTGACATGAGCCAACAGTGTGACGCGGCAGCTAAAAAAGCCAATGCAATTCTGGGCTGCATCAATAGGAGTATAGCATCTAGATCAAGGGAAGTAATAGTGCCACTGTATTCTGCTCTGGTCAGACCTCACCTGGAGTACTGTGTCCAGTTCTGGGCACCACAATTCAAGAAGGACACTGACAAACTGGAATGTGTCCAGAGGAGGGCAACCAAAATGGTCAAAGGCCTGGAAACGATGCCTTATGAGGAACGGCTAAGGGAGCTGGGCATGTTTAGCCTGGAGAAGAGGAGGTTAAGGGGTGATATGATAGCCATGTTCAAATATATAAAAGGATGTCACATAGAGGAGGGAGAAAGGTTGTTTTCTGCTGCTCCAGAGAAGCGGACACGGAGCAATGGATCCAAACTACAAGAAAGAAGATTCCACCTAAACATTAGGAAGAACTTCCTGACAGTAAGAGCTGTTCGACAGTGGAATTTGCTGCCAAGGAGTGTGGTGGAGTCTCCTACTTTGGAGGTCTTTAAGCAGAGGCTTGACAACCATATGTCAGGAGTGCTCTGATGGTGTTTCCTGCTTGGCAGGGGGTTGGACTCGATGGCCCTTGTGGTCTCTTCCAACTGTATGATTCTATGATTCTATGATTCTACACACTGCGATGTCTGGGTCAATGTGCATTAACACCAAAGCACACGACTTGAAATAAGCGAAATCCAAAATTCTTCTTTCTATGTAGCTGGAACCCAAAACAACCTGTTTGGCTTTGTTTAGGCTTCTTACATTTCTCTTTGTTAGGGTTAGGGTTAGGGTTAGGGTTAGGGTTAGGGTTAGGGTTAGGGTTAGGGTTAGGGTTAAGGTTAAGGTTAAGGTTAAGGTTAAGGTTAAGGTTAAGGTTAAGGTTAAGGTTAAGGTTAAGGTTAAGGTTAAGGTTAAGGTTTAGGTTTAGGTTTAGGTTTAGGTTTAGGTTTAGGTTTAGGTTAAGGTTAAGGTTAAAGTTTAGGTTTAGGTTTAGGTTTAGGTTTAGGTTTAGGTTTAGGTTTAGGTTTAGGTTTAGGTTTAGGTTTAGGTTAACGTTAAGGTTAAGGTTTAGGTTAACGTTAAGGTTAAGGTTCGGGTTCGGGTTTGGGTTCTTTGGCAATTAAATCCTGCCGTCCAGTCAGCACAGCTCTGCTTGGGGCTTGAGGCCGACCTGTGCAGGAAGACAGAGTCGCAGCGGTCCTGCAGTCCGTGTGAGATAGAGAGATAAATGAAGTCCAGAGACATTTCATTGCTATCTCTAAAAAGCGTTTATTTACAAGCCATAAATCAGTCACATTCCATCGGAGCTTTCCGGCATCTTTCCCGTGCTAAAAGCACACACAATCTCTCTTGCAGCATCTCTCAGTCTAAAGTGAAACCAAGTCTCCCAGACAAAGCCTCTGACGCACTTCCCTGCGTCAGGCCCCTCCCCAGATACAGGACACCAAGGAGTTTTAACCCTGTAAACTCCAAACTCCACACCCCCTCTTGCCCTGCATCTGGGGAAATAAGCAACAATGCTCACCCCAAACACAGACCTTCACAGAACTCCTCGTGCTTCTGGAAGGTTAACGGTTTTGTGAAACCACCAGCGAGGTTCTTGGTTGAGGGACAGCATTTTAGAGCAAGTAGCCCTTCACGAACGCTCTGACACACATTCTGAAAACGTATGTCCAAATGTTTGGTCCTGGCCTTGAATTGCGCCGTCTCGGCCAATTTGAGGCATGGTTGATTGTCTTCATGCACCACGACGGGCAGACAATGCTCTCCACAGAGTTCCTCGACCAAACACACATAGAACTCCAACTCTCTGCAAACCTCAGATAGCGCACTGAACTCAGCTTCGGTAGATGAAAGCGCTATGAGACTTTGCTTCCAGGACCTCCACCCAACTACTGAGTTCCCAAACTTCACCACTAGGCCTGACACTGATTTGCGGTCCTCAAGGTTAGCCCAATCTGAATCCACCCATGCAGTCAGCTTGACACCGCCCTCAGCTGACATCTTGAGGCAAAAATCTTTGGTATCTTGCAGGTAACGTAGCACCCGTTTAATACCATTCCAGGCCTGCACACTAGGACTTGAAGCCTCTCTACTGAGCAGATTGACAGCAAACGCTATGTCTGGTCTGCTCCACTGTGACAGATACAATAGACTACCCAGAGTTGACTGAAAGAGTTCAGTATTTTCGAACACAGCACGTTCTACTTGCTGACATTCTTTCACGTAACCAGCCTCCATGGGTGTTTTGACACCTGTACACTCAGACATTCTGAACTTCTCAAGCAACTGCTCAATCTTACCTTTCTGGCTGAGCAAAAAGCTTCCATCTCTTGCTCTCATGATCTCTATGCCTAGATACGACTTGACCTCTCCAAGCTGCTTGAGCTTGAACCGCTTTCCAAGCTCCCTAGCAAACTTCTCCACTTGTTTACTTGTCTGTGCCATGATCAAGATATCATCGACAAAAACCTGAGCAGCTTGCTGTGTCTCACCTGATCCTTTAAGGTAGAGACAGCTGTCCGCAACACTTCTCCTGAAACCTAGCTCTTCTAAGGCTTCATTCAGACACATGTTCCAATTTCTGGCAGATTGGCGTAATCCATAGATGGATTTGTGCAACCGCCACACAGTGCCTGGCACACTGACTCCAAACCCTGGAGGAGGAAGCATGTACAACTCCTCCTGGAGGTCTGAGTTCAGGTAGGCAACATCCACATCAAAATGGTTCACCTTCCAACCTCTCTGTGCAGCAACCGCTAAAAGTGTCCTCAAAGTCTCTGCTCTCGAGGTCGGCGAATAGACCTCCGTGAAGTGGACACCCTTCTTCTGTGTGAATCCACAAGCTACTAACCTAGCTTTATACTGTTTTTCTCCAGCTTCTGTGGGTTTAAGACGGTAAACCCATATGCAACCCACAGCCTGATTGCCAGACGGCAGCTGAGTGAGTGAGAACACACCAAGAGACTCCATTGAGTTCATCTCCTTCTGCATCGCCTCACGCCATTTGCTAGCTTCTTCCTGAGGCAACTTCTGAACATCCTCAAAGGATTCAGGTTCACATCTAGCCACACCTACCCAGACACTAGTGGCTTCATACCTTTCCGGTGGCTTTCCCTTGGTTGACCTTGCTGACCTCCTCAGTGTGAACTCTGGAACTGCGCCTGATTCACTTGGACCAGCCAGACCATCCCCTGTGTCAGAACCCCCCCCTCTGACCTGCTGCGCCTTTTTGGCCTCACAGCTGGGTCTGCTGGCGAGGATGGCTCACTCCTTGGCTCAGACTTGACAGAGACCTGTGGAGGGGTCTTGGGACTCCCCTTTGGAGAGGTTCGGAGCCTCTGCCTTGGAGATCCCGGCTCTGGACTCTGTGACTATGGACTGTCCACCTCAGCAATAGGTTCAGCTTCGTCCTCCTCCTCTTCCTCATCTGAGTCTGACAGAACATCCGGGTTCCCGTGAATAGGTTTCCACCCACTCTGCTCGCAAAACTCAGCACTGCCGCTAATAAGCAGCTTAGACTGGTTGCCAGTAGGGTATGCAAAACGCCACGCCTTTGAGTCTGGCTCATAGCCTACAAAGATCGTTTTCCTAGATCTTGGTTCACCCTTTCTGCGGGTGGCCTTTGGAATGAGGACCCAAGCCTCACAGCCAAACACACACAAGAAATCCACTTTGGGTTTTTTCCCATGCAGCAGAAAATACGGTGTGTCACCCACACTTGAATTGAACACCCTGTTCTGAACAAAACATGCCGTCTTATAACTCTCAGCCCAAAAGCGCTGTGGCAGACCCGAGTCTGCCAGCATAGCATGCGCTGCTTCCTGTAGGGTGCGGTGTTTTCTCTCCGCAATTCCGTTCTGTTGCGGAGAGTAGGGGGCAGTCAATCGATGACTGGTACCTTTCTGCCTGAAGAAAGATTGCAGCCCAGAACCTGTGAACTCGCCCCCCCCCCCCGATCAGATTGAAAGGAAACCACCCTGGCGGAGAAACGCAGCTCTACCGCTGTGATCCAATCCCTGATCAGTGCAGCCGCCCCCACTTGTGTTTAAGTGTAAACAGCCAGGTGTGTCTCGAAAAATCATCAATCAGAACCAAAACATGCTTCGATCCACTTAAAGAAGCTATTTGCATCGGCCCAGATAAATCTGCATGAACCAGCTCAAAGGGTTTGCTGGTCCTCTTTTCTGACCTGGGATATCTGCATGTCGTGACCTTCAATTTTTTACAAGCTTGACAATCTAAGTATTTATCACATGCCTTGAACCCACACCCAATTGTGTTCTCTGCGGCCCTTTTAACATATGACCACCCTGCATGTCCAAAGCGTCTGTGCCAGAGGTGTAAACAATCATGGTGTGGTGGTACATTTGCACACTGCACTTGTGCTTCTTCAGGGGACTCTGCAACAGTAGCATCAGTGACAGGCATCTGCACCAGAAAGAGCCTGTCCTTCCCCTCAACACTGTAGAGCTTCTTCCCATCCCTGTAAAAATAACACGTATTGTTAGTAAACAACACATCAAACCCATCGGCAACAAGAGCTGATACATTTAAAAGAGAATGTGCAAGCTCGGGCACCACGTAAGCTTGCACCTCATGATCTATAAAGGGACAGTATAAGAAACCAGTTTCAGTTAGCTGTCTCTTAGATCCATCTGCCATCGTGACAAAACGTCCAGATTTAACTGTCTTGCAATTTTTCAGGAGCCCACCAGATGGCACAAGGCTGTGGGTCGCTCCAGTATCAACAACAAGAGATAACGTGGCTCTCTGGCTATCTTCCAAAGTTGCCATGGCAATGCTTGCACCCCCACCGGGGCCTCTGCCAGTGTCCTTCCTGGTTGCCATTGTTGCTGCAAGGCCTCTGCTGGTGTTCTCACGCTTCGCCGTCTGAGAACCGTTGCTTATCTGCCTTAGCAGGTGGCTGACCTTGCATTCCAGAGCCTCTGCAGAACAATGCCCTTCGCTGTTGGACTTCGCCTCAGAGCACAAACAACTCTTGGGGACTTTGGCTTTCCCAGAGCTCTTGGAACGGCCTGCACCCCCACTCCTGGGTGCCCAGCTGCCTGAGGAACAGTCTGCTACTGCCTTCCTCTTCCCAGCTCTCAGCCTCTCTCCCGGACCATCACACAGACGTGTTGAAGCATAGAAGCAGCTTCCCAAAACAGTCCCCGCCCCCTCTGGGCTTAATGCTCTCTCTGGGCATCTCCTAGCCCCCTCTGGTCTGGCTCCCACTGCGGCCTGACATGCTGTCTTCAGTGTGTGCCATGCGACCCAGGGCTTCTTCCCTTGGAGCTTTGGCAACAGCCAAGCATCAACGCTGGCCCTTAAAATGGCTAGCACCCTTTGCTCTCTTTCCAGAGCAGCAGCCACGTCTGCTTCACAAGCTTCCACTGCTCCTGCAGACCTCTCAACCTCTGCAGCTGCAGCACCAGGCTGGGCAAGGACTGGTTCGGCTTGTGTACACTCCCAAAGCTGCCTTTCTGCCAGCCAGTAGTACATGCGCTTAGACCAGGCTTCCCAATTGGCCCCATGCAGTCTTTCACCGGGGTAGCTCTCATGGCCTTGCTGTTGCTGAGCAGCAGCCATCTTCCTCCCCCCGGGGCTTAAGTGTACTCACGAGTTGCCAGCTAGCTGGTCCTCTGAAACAGCAGCCTCCTCTTGGCTCCGTTCTCCACCAGCGTCTCCCACAGCCCTTCCTGGCAGGAGCTCAAAGCAGCTCAAAGCTGGCAGCCTTCTTCCCTCCTCACACTTGGCAGGAAACACGGAAGAGCCATAACCTTTGGCAATTAAATCCTGCCGTCCAGGCAGCGCTTCCCCTGCGCAGCTCTGCTTGGGGCTTCAGGACGACCTGGCCAGGAAGACAGAGTCGCAGCGGTCCTGCAGTCCGTGTGAGATAGAGGGATAAATCAAGTCCAGAGACAGTTCGCTGCTATCTCTAAAAAGCGTTTATTTACAAGCCATAAATCAGTCACATTCCATAGGAGCTTTCCGGCATCTTTCCCGTGCTAAAGCACACACAATTGCTCTTGCAGCGCCTCTCAGTCTAAAGTGAAACCAACTCTCACAGACAAAGCCTGTGACGTACGGCCCTGCATCAGTCCCCTCCCCAGATACAGGACACCAAGGAGTTTTAACCCTGTAAACTCCAAACTCCACAGGTTCGGGTTAGGGTGAATGACCACCGAGAGAACAATCCAAGTTTATTCATCCTCCTTCTATTGACATAGAACTGAAACACCTATGGTTGATTTCGGCTGATAACAAACATGTCACTCTGCGATTTTTGAGTGAATGTGCATTCTAACCCCAAAAACACCAATTTGAAATAAGCCCAATCAGGGCTTTATCATCTTCTTTTTATGTAGGTGGAACCCAAAACACCTTTTTGCTTTGGTTGGGGGTGATTCTGGTGCACACCCAAAAAACACCATGCGAATTGTAATAAGCCCAATCAAAGCTTATTCGTCTTCTTTCTATGCATATGGAAGCAAAAAGACGGTGTTGTGTTATTTTGGTTTCATTACACACACTTTGCGATTTCTGGGCATAGGCGCCGACTCCATGGGGCTTGAGGGGGCTCGAGCCCCCTCAAAAAAATTTTTGGGGGGGCTCAGCCCCCCCAATAATCTCAGGCGGGCGCCCTTCCAGCAGAGCGCCGCCGCCGTCCCCCGCCTCCTCCTTCGCCAGCCAGCCAGCCGCGCGCCCTAATCGGAGAGCCCCGGCTGGAAATCCCGCGAGAACAGGGGAATCCCGACTGGCCACACCTCCCAGCCAGCCAATCGGCTGGCTGGGGGGGCGTGGCTTGCCCTATTTAGGGCCGGAGCCACTTTATTTGCATATTCATGAGCTTATTTATTATTCATGAGCTTTCCCGGGCCCCCCCAATATTTTTTCTAAGTCCGCGTCCCTGTTTCTGGGTCAATGTGCATTAACACCAAAGAAAACGACGTGAAATAAGTCACATCCAAGATTCTTCTTTCTATGTAGCTGTAACACAAAACAACCTGTTTGGCTTTGTTTAGGCTTATTACACTTCGCTTTGCTAGGGTTAGGGTTAGGTTTAGGGTTGGGGTTGGGGTTGGGGTTAGGGTTAGGATAAGCGTTAGGATTAGGGTTAGGGTTAGGGTTAGGGTTAGGGTTAGGGTTAGGGTTAGCGTGAATGACCACCGAAAGAACAATCCAAGCTTATTTGTCCTCCTTCTATGGAGATGGAACCAAAACACCTATACTTGATTTGTGCTGATAAAAAACATGTCATTCTGCGATTTTTGAGTGAATGTGCATGGTAACCCCAAAAACACCAATTTGATATATGGCTCAGAGCTTTATCATCTTCTTTTTGTGTAGATGGAAACCAAAACACCTTTTAGCTTTGGTCGGGGGTGATTCCCAAAAAAACACACAAAAAACACCATGCAGATTGAAATAAGACCAATCAAAACTTATTCGTCTTCTCTATACGCCTATGGAAGCGAAAAGAGGGTGTTGTTTTATTTTCGTTTCATTACACACACTTAGCGATTTCTTGGGCAATGTGCATTAACACCAAAGAACACGACTTGAAATAAGCGTAATCCAACTTTCTTCTTTCTATGTAGCTGGAACCCAAAACAACCTGTTTGGCTTTGTTTAGGCTTATTACACTTCACTTTGCTAGGGCTTGAGTTAGGATTAGGGTTAGGGTTAGGGTGAGGGTGAGGGTGAGGGTTAGGATTGGGGTTAGGGTTAGGGTTAGGGTTAGGGTTAGGGTTAGGGTTAGGTTTAGGGTTAGGGTTAGGGTTAGGGTTAGGGTTACGGTTAGCTTTAGGGTTAAGGTCTGGGTGAATGACCACCGAAAGAACAATCCAAGCTTATTCGTCCTCTTTCTATTGAGATGGAACCATAACATCTATGCTTGATTTGGGCTGATAACAAACATATCACTCTGCGATTTTTGAGTGAATGTGCATTCTATTTTTTTAAAAAAATCATATTTATTGAAATTTCCAAAACTCAAAAAAGAAAAAGAACAAAAGAAAAAGAAAAAAATAAACCTTTACAATTAAAGCCTTATTTTCATTAACATCTTTTAGGACTTCCCCATCCCTCTCCCTATTGTATTCCCCTTTCATTAATTTAGTTCCACAAGTTCTTACTCCGAATTTAAAACTTATTTTGTTTAACCCAATAATCAATTTAGTTATATAACCACGTTCCCTTTAAATTCCACCATCCCTCATCATTAAAAGAAAGTTTTCCCCCCAAGGTCCACCCCAATTTCCTTCCACGAATTCCCGTTTTGGTTAAACACGTCCAAACAAAATAAAAAATATAAAAAGATTCAAAAAATAGTTTTACACCCTTTGGATTCCAAATCTCCCCCCACCCTTCCCCGGTTTCGATTCCCCATGTCCATCAGTCTATCTACTATCAGCCTGAAGATCTCACGTCCATAGCCGATTTTTTTTTTCCAGTTCCACCTTGCCGGTTTTTTTTAATAATGTTTAACTTCAGACGCCCAGTCTTAAAGAGGCCCCTGACAGGCCTTTGGTTTTCCTTGGTCTTTCACAATAATTTGGCTCCTCCCTTGTTCTTTCCAAGTCGTCATCAGTCCTTTGTTCTTTTTTCTCACTTTCTCAGGTTTCTTTTCCTGTTCCGCTGCAAGAACATTCTAATTCAGAAATTTAATACCTCTACAGGGGTTGTTGTTAGTTCAGGAACAAAAACTTGCGTCCAGTCCCTTCCGTTCTTCAATAGATATTTCTATTGTCTCCTTTAATATAAACACCTCTGTAGACAAAATACTGTTTCGTTTTTGCAGCTTTCCCAGAAGATAACAAATCCTGTGCGATTCCAAGAGTGTTTTTCCACTTACAACCGTTCTTGTAATGTCCCGAGACCCCTCTAGGGGGATTATAGTAACTTTGTTTCCTCAAATCCAAAAGTCAAATTGTTATTCCTTATTTTCGACAATTTATATCCAAATTGTAACAAATTTAACCAGCAAAGTCCTCATAGCAAAGTTCTCTTTATATTCTCCAACTTTGACAGCTACTTTGACAGCTGTCAAGGTCTCTGTCTCTCTTCACCAGGCTCTCTCGCGGATCACCCCGGTTCCCGGGGGGGTTGCACTTTCACTCTCACCCTCCACTCTTCTCCCCCAGCACAGTTCTTATAATTTCGCATTGTGGAATTAATATTTTTTATCAGAAGCAAGCTCCTCTTACGACCTTAGTTGCCAAATCCTTGTTTTAAAATGTCTACAATAGGGGGGAGACTGACTTCCTTTTTGGATCTCCCCCGCTCGTGCCAAATCCGAAAAAAAAAATTCCTCCTTTTAAGTCCGATTTCCAAATTACTCACGGGTTGTTGTTTACAGTCCAAATTTTCAATAGAAGAAGTCAGCGCTCTCCGTCGAATGGCATGCGGCTTCGCTCGGCAGGGAAAGCAGAGGACTCATAGCACCACGCCACTCCCCGGCACCCGTTCCGTAGCCTTTAAAAAGGCTCCTTCACGAGTCAGGAGGGCGCTAACGGTGCCCGCCGAGTCAACCATGTCCACGGGCTCCGTGCCCGTGGTTTTTGAGGGTCCCCGCGTCGCCGGTGCGGTAGGACCCAACCCCTGCCGAGCAGACTCCCTCCGGAGCTCGGAGGGAGTCCGCCATTCGGCGATGGCGCCAACCTGGAAGTCAGAGTGAATGTGCATTCTAACCCCAAAAACACCTATTTGAAAAAAAGCCCAATCAGAGCTTTATCATCTTCTTTGTATGCTGATGGAACCCAAAACACCTTTTTTCTTTAGTTGGGGGTGCTTCTGGTGCACACCCAAAAAACACCATGCAAATTGAAATAAGTCTAATCAAAGCTTATTCGTCTTCTTTCTATGCATATGGAAGCGAAATGACAGTGTTGTGTTATTTAGGTCTCATTACACACACTTTACGATTTCTGGGTCAATGTGCGTTAACACCAAAGAACACGACTTGAAATAAGCGAAATCCAAGATTCTTCTTTCTATGTAGCTGGAACCCAAAACAACCTGTTTGGCTTTGTTTTGCCTTCTTACACTTCGCTTTGCTAGGGTTAGGGTTAGGGTTAGGGTTAGGGTTAGGGTTAGGGTTAGGGTTAGGGTTAGGGTTAGGGTTAGGGTTAGGGTTAGGCTCAGGGTGAGTGTTTTTTTAAAATAAATATTTATTGCAATTTTTTAAACAAAAGAAAAATGAACCAATAAACATATAAAAACCCATCACCATACACCATAACAAAGACAACAGAAAAAATTAGTAAATACACATACCCTAAAAGAAAAAAGTACAACAAAGTCAATTTATCTTTAAATCTTATTTTCATGATCTTAGGACTTCCTCGCATCACCCTTTCCTGCGTTCTCAGCCATATAGTTATAAACAGCAAATTATTGCCTTATTTCAATTCTTGTTTTATAGTTCTCAAATATTATGTCTCAAATTTTCAATAATTTATCATATACTGACCTGCTTAACTTAAACATAATATTGCTTCAAATTTCATCCTTTTCTTAGTCATCGCTTATTCATACAATCATACAGCTAAATTACTGATGCCATGTTGTTTTCTATCATGCATTCTCTTAGCATTCATACAGTTTATATTGCTTTTGTAAATAGTCTTTAAATTTTTTCCAATCCTCTTCCATCGTCTCTTCTCCCAGGTCTCGAATTCTGCCAGTCGTTTCAGCCAGTTCCATATAGTCTATCAGTTGCGTCTGCCATTCTTCTAGAGTGGGCAAATCTTGTGTCTTCCAGTACTTTGCGATGAGTATTCTTGCTGCTGTTGTTGCGTACATAAAGAAAGTTCTATCCTTCTTTAGCACCCCTTGTCCCACAATGCCCAAGAGGAAGGCCTCTGGTTTCTTGAGGAAGGTATACTTAAATACCTTTTTTAATTCATTATAAATCATTTCCCAGAAAGCCTTAACCCTTGGGCATGTCCAGCAGAGGTGAAAGGATGTTCCTTCAGTTCCTTTACATTTCAACATTTATTGTCGGGCAAATGATATATTTTTGCGAGCTTGACTGGGGTCATGTACCACCTATATATCATTTTCATAATATTTTCTTTCAAGGCATTACATGCCGTGAACCTCACTCCGGTGGTCCATAATTTTTCCCAGCCAGCAAACATAATATTATGCCCAATGTCCTGTGCCCATTTTATCATAGCTGATTTGACCGTTTCATCCTGAGTATTCCATTTCAACAGAAAGTTATACATTTTTGAGAGTACCTTGGTCTTAGATTCTAACAATTCTGTTTCTAATTTCGATTTTTCCACCTGGAAACCTGTTTTTTTGTCCAAATTAAAGACCTCACTAATCTGAGTGTAATGTAACCAATCTCGCACTTTATCCTTTAATTTCTCAAAACTCTGCAATCTCCAAGTATCTCCTTCTTTTTCTAATATTTCCCAATATTTCGGCCATGCGGCCTCAATATTGAGTCTTTTCTGGGCCTTGGCTTCCATTGGTGAGAGCCACCTTGGGGTCTTGTTCTCTAATAAGTCTTTATATTTTGTCCAGAATTAAACACTGCCTTTCTGACAATATGGTTCTTAAAAGACTTATGGATTTTAACCTTGTCGTACCACAAATATGCATGCCATCCAAAAGCATTATTAAACCCTTCCAGATCTAGGACATCAGTGTTCTCAAGAAGAAACCAGTCTTTCAACCAGCAGAGAGCTGCAGATTCATAATATAGCCTCAAATCTGGCAGGGCAAACCCCACACTCTCCTTAGCATCAGTTAGTATTTTAATCCCAGAAACACCAATTTGCATTCTAATCCCAAAAACACCAATTTGAAATAAGCCCAATCAGAGCTTTATCATCTTCTTTTTATGTTGGTGGAACCCAAAACACCTTTTTGGTTTGGTTGGGGGTGATTCTGGTGCACACCCAAAAAACACCATGCAAATTGAAATAAGTCCAATCAAAGCTTATTCGTCTTCTTTCTACGCACATGGAAGCGAAAAGACGGTATTCTGTTAGTTTGGTTTCATTACACACACTTTGCGATTTCTACGTCAATGTGAATTAATACCAAAGAAAACGGGTTCGGGTTAGCCTTAGGTTTAGGGTTAGGGTTAAGGTCAGGGTCAGGGTTAGGGTTAGGGTTAGGGTTAGGGTTAGGGTTAAGGGTTCGGTTTAGGGTTAGGGTTAGGGTTAGGGTTAGGGTTAGGGTTAGGGTTAGGGTTAGGGTTAGGGTTAGGGTTAGGGTTAGGGTTAGGGTCGGGGTGAATGACCACAGAAAGAACAATCGAAGCTTCTTCGTCCTCTTTCTATTGAGGTGGAACCAAAATAACTATGGTTGATTTGGGCTGATAAAAGACATGTCACTCTGCGATTTTTGGGTGAGTGTGCATTCTAACCCCCAAAACACCAATTTGAAATAAGCCCAATCAGAGATTCATCATTTTCTTTTTATGGAGATGGCACCCAAAACACATTTTTTCTATCGTCGGGGGTGATGCCCAAAAAACACCATGCGAATTGAAATAAGACCAATGAAAGCTTATTCGGCTTCTTTCTACGCATATGGAAGCGAAAAGACGGTGTTGCGTTATTTTAGTTTCATTGCACACACTTTGCGATTTCTGGGTCAATGTGCATTAACACTAAAGAACACGACTTGAAATAAGCGAAATCCAAGATTCTTCTTTCTGTGTAGCTGGAACACAAAACAACCTGTTTGGCTTTTTTTAGCCTTATTACACTTCGCTTTGCTAGGGTTCGGGTTCGGGTTAGGGTGAATGACCACCGAAAGAACAATCCAAGTTTATTCGTCCTCTTTCTTTTGAGATGGAACCAAAACACCTATGCTTGATTTGGGCTGATAACAAACATGTCACTCTGCAATTTTTGAGTGAATGTGCATTCTAACCCCAAAAACACCAATTTGAAATAAGCCCAATCAGAGCTTTATCATCTTCTTTTTATGTTGATGGAACCCAAAACACCTTTTTGCTTTGGTCTGGGGTGATTCCCAAAAAACACCCAAAAAACACCGTGCAAATTGAAATAAGACCAATGAAAGCTTATTCGCCTTCTTTCTACGCATATGGAAGCAAAAAGACGGTGTTGCGTTATTTTCGTTTCATTACAGACATTTTGCAATTTCTGGGTCAATGTGCATTAACACCAAAGAACGCGACTTGAAATAAGTGAAATCCAAGGTTCTTCTTTCTATGTAGCTGGAACACAAAACAACATGTTTGGCTTTCTTTAGGGTTATTACACTTTGCTTTGCTGGGGTTAGGGTTAAGGTTAGGGTTAGGGTTAGGGTTAGGGTTAGGGTTAGGGTTACGGTTAGGGTTGGGGTTCGGGTTGGGGTTAGGGTTAGGGTTAGGGTTAGGGTTAGGGTTAGGGTTAGGGTTAGGGTTAGGGTTGGGGTTAGGGTTAGGGCTAGGGTTAGGGCTAGGCTTAGGGTTAGGGTTAGGGTGAATGACCACCTGTCAGGGGTTCAGGGACAGAGGCACAGGTGAGGGGGGAGACGGAGAGCGATGGGGAAGAATCCCAGGACAGTGAGGAAGAGGATGACAATGACTTGAGGTCTTCCATGAGTCTCTCAAGTGAATCGGAGGATTCCCAGAAGGGGGCGCCCCTAGTCAGGCCAAGGGGGGTCACAGGGGGGACCTGCCAGGAGCAGGGAAGCAGCAGGGAAACCCCGAGTGGGAGTGGGAGATCGGGGCCGGCTTCCCAGCAGGAACGAAGTGAAGAGAGTGGAGTTCCCAGTGTAACACACGGAGCAGAGCCGGAAGGGGCGGAGAGTAGTACAGGGAGTAGTGTAAGTGTCAAGAGGAAGGTCAGGGGTAGCGGACGCGCGCCAAGTTCAAATGTGGAGGCGCGCAGAAATGGAGAGAGCCCGGAGGAGGAGCCTGGCCCCAAAGCACGAAGGAGGGGGGAGCAGGCATCTGAGGAATCCGCTTCAGGAGAGAGCAGGAGAGAAGGAACCCAGGGGGGCAGAAAGACCCTGCGGAAAAGGAAAGACAGGAAGAGGTGGACTAGCACAAGCCTCTTAAGCTGGTGTAGGGGCGGGACCGATTCAGAGGGGACTTCAAATGTCTAGCCTAAGAGACGCGGGGCTGCGCGCCTCGGTTGTGGAACCGAAAATGAACTGCAATAAACATCCTTGTATATAAGAAGAGCCTGGCGTTGGTCTTTTGTGAGCTGAGACCTGAGGCAGCCCTGACAGTAAGTCCCCTCCCAAAGATACGCAAAAATTTTTTTTGCAAAGCTCACGAAGTTTGGCAGCCATGAGTATGGAGCAGCAGATAGCTGAGCTACGCAACACAGTCTCCCAGCTTACCACTGAGGTAGTGGTCTCCCAGAAAAGGGGGGAAGAGGCGGAAAAGCGGTGCCAAGATCTGCAAGCCAGGTGGGATCATGCATGCCAGGTGGGGTTCCCGGGGGCCAAAGCTGCTGGAGTAGCACTAGGCAGAAGAGGAGGCACCTTGGTAGCCCACTTCGATGGGAACCTGAAGCAGTACCCCAGTTTTAAAGCAGACGTAGAATATGCGTTGCATTTGCTTCGCGACGACTTTAAAGATGAGGAGGAGAAGGTGGGTTTCATTGTGTCCCACTTGCATGGGGAAGCGAGGGCTTGGCTGCGCAATCTGTGGCGCGAGGATTGCCCTGCTCGAAGGGACTCTGCTGAATTTATCAAATGCATGGACGCTTGCTTTCAGTCTAGCGTGGATGTGGATGTGGCACGCCAGCAGATGCATGGTTTAAGGCAAGGCAAGGCTTCAGTACGTCAGTACCATGCTCGCTTTTTCGCCTTGCTGAATGTGCTGCGATGGGAGAAAGATTCTCTGGCAGTCAGAGACTTGTTTTGGGAGGGGCTCTCTGGCCCTGTGAAAGACGAACTGGCAAGGGGGGACAGACCTAAAACCCTGGCAGACGTGGTGCAGCGGGCGCTTGCCATTGGAGTACGCCATGAAGAACGCCCTTGGCGCGATGAGGGGGGTAGCCAGCTTCACGCACCGTCTAGAGTGCCTCCGTTCTCTCCCAGAGATCCAGGACGTACGCGTCCCTCACCTCAGCTGCAGGCAGGGGAGGAACCGATGGAACTGGGGAGTGCAAAGGCTCAGTCAGCGACTGGAGCCCCAGCGTCCGGAGCAGTCAAGACAAAGCCTCCTAGAGGGAACAGGAAGTGTTACATCTGTGACAGTGGGACGCACATGGCCAAAGAGTGTCCCCAGAGGCTCCAAAAGCACAATGCAGCCTTAGCAACAGTAACTGCAGCAGCACAACATGAAGAGCAGTTTCAGGGAAACGGCAATGCCTGGCTGGAAGCAGAAATGCTGGGGCACAGCCAGGCAAGCCAGTAGGGCAGTCCCCAGCGCTTTTGCAGCCTACAGACCCCCTGCCACCTAAGCCAGTGGTGCAGCTCACTGCAACTCTCCAACTACCTAATGGACGCACCCTAGAAGTCCCCATTACAATTGACAGTGGGAGCAACGCAGACTTCGTGGGGGTGCACTTCGTCAAGCAGCATCGCATAGAGCTCCTACCAGCCACGCTGCCTTTGAACGTCGTCACGGTGGATGGCAGGAAGTTGCTGGGTGGGCAGGTGGTGCAACAGACGCCACCCATGGTGATGCAGATTGGCAATCACCGAGAAATCATCAGTTTCAACGTCACCCGCCTGTCAGACACACCTATAGTGTTAGGCATGAGTTGGCTGGATAGGCACAGCCCAACCATGGCGTGGTACCAGCGGCAGCTCACCTTCGGCTCGTCCTACTGCGCGCAGCATTGCATCCAGACTGGTCAAGAGGAGGAGGGCCCAGAGGAAGGGCAGCAGCTGAGGCTCAGCATGGCGCAAGCTGTACCCCTCAAGTACAAGGGGTTTTTGGAGGTCTTCTGCGAGAAGGAGGCTGACCAGTTGCCACCCCACCGGCCCTACGATTGCGCAATTGACCTCTTGCCAGGGACAACGCTACCGACTGCGAAGCTGTATTCCATGTCCGAGGACGAGCTGCAGGAGCTCAGGGAGTTCATAGATCACAACCTGCAGCGGGGATTCATCCGAGAATCGAAGGCTGTAGGGGGCAGTCCTGTGTTTTTTGTGAAGAAGAAGGACACGCCCCAAAAAAGGCTGATCGTAGACTTCAGATTCATAAACTCTAAGACAAAGCCCGCGGCCTTTCCCATGCCCAAGATTGACGACCTGCTCGCGACGGTGAGGAAAGGGAAGATCTTCACCAAGTTGGATCTCCGCGGCGCATACAATCTCATACGCGTGCGAGAGGGTGATGAGTGGAAGACGGCCATGTTCACACCGTTGGGCACCTACGAATACAGAGTTATGCCGTTTGGTCTCCAAAATGGCTCCCACTTTTTCCAAGCTTTTATGCATCACGTGCTAGCGGGACTCCTCTACAAGAAGTGCGTATGTTTCCTCGACGACATTCTTATCTTCTCGGAATCGCCGGAGGCTCACGAGAGTGACGTTAAGGAAGTCCTGTAGAGGCTACGGGAGCACAGGCTCTACGCCAAGCTGGAGAAGTGCCAATTCGACGTGACGGAGGTGGATTTTCTGGGCTATAGGCTGTCCGACAGGGGACTAGCCATGGACAGCGACAAGGTCCGTGCGGTGTTGGACTGGAAGAAGAAGAAGAAGAGAAGAAGAGTTTGGATTTGATATCCCGCCTTTCACTCCCCTTCAGGAGTCTCAAAGCGGCTAACATTCTCCTTTCCCTTCCTCCCCCACAACAAACACACTGTGAGGTGAGTGGGGCTGAGAGACTTCACAGAAGTGTGACTGGCCCAAGGTCACCCAGCAGCTGCATGTGGAGGAGTGGAGACGCGAACCCGGTTTCCCAGATTACGTGACTACCGCTCTTAACCACTACACCACACTGGCTCCCGCGAACGCGGAAGGAGGTCCAGAGGTTCGTCGGTTTCGCCAACTTTTACCGCAAGTTCATCTGGGGTTTCGCCAGGGAGACGGCAGCTATCACGGACACTCTCAACTCCAAGAAGAAGTTCACTTGGACGGACCAGGCAGAGCAGTCCTTCAGGAGACTTAAGAGTCTCTTTGCGTCCGAAGAACAGCTGTTACACGTGAATCCCGGCAGGCCCATGAGGGTGGAAACTGACGCATCTGACAGAGCGGTGGGGGCCGTCCTCTTACAGGAAGACCCGCAGGGGTACTGGAGGCCCTGTGCTTTCTACTCCCGGAAGCTCAGCAAGTCGGAATGGAACTACACCATCTGGGACAGGGAGTTGCTGGCCATCCACGCAGCTTTCAAGGCATGGAGGCACTTTCTCATCGGAGCCAAGCACACCGTGCAGGTCCGCACGGACCACAAGAACCTAGAGTACTGGCGCACGGCGAAGCTACAGAGCCAGAGGCACATACGCTGGGCAGAGTTCTTTGCGGATTTCGATTTCAGGATAGAGTACATCCCAGGCGACAACAATGTCATAGCAGATGCGCTCTCCAGGAAACCGCAGTATCTCGAGGAAGCGGCACCGGCGGCAGCCAAGCACATTTTTGCACCACAGGCGTGGGCGTGCGCTTCAGCCGCCGTGGACCTGGAGGCGGTGCGGCGCGCGTTGCAGACGGATCCGTTCGCACAGTCCAAAATGGAAGAGGTGCGGAGAGGCACAGCGAAGGACGACGAGTTCCAGATACGCGACGGCCTGCTGACCCGTAAAGGTGCTCTCTACGTTCCGGGAGACGATCTCCGTGCGAAGGTTCTGCAGCAGTTGCACGACGCACCCAGCGCTGGCCACTTCGGCAAGGAAAAGACGACGGAATTAGTGGCCAGAGACTTTTGGTGGCCCCAGATGCGAGGGGAGGTCGCGGAGTACGTCGCCAGGTGTGACACATGCCAAAGGTCCAAGCCAGTGCACCAGAAGCCAGCGGGACTGCTGGAACTGCTGGAGACGCCACTGCAACCATGGGAGAGGGTGGCGCTGGACTTTGTCACTGATCTGCCCAGTTCGCGAGGCAAGACGGCGGTGCTTGTGGTTGTAGACCTGTTCACCAAGATGGCGCATTTCATTCCTTGCGCGAAGGTGGCGACAGCGGAGCAGACCGCCAAACTGTTCATAGACCACGTGTTCAGGGTGCATGGGTTGCCACGGTCCATTCTGTCCGACAGGGGGCGCCAGTTCGTGTCCAGCTTCTGGCAGAAGCTCCTAGGGATTCTGCACGTCAAAATCAACCTGTCGTCAGCGAGACATCCGCAGACCAACGGCCAAGCGGAGAGGGTCAACGCGATCATGCAGCAGTACCTGAGATGTTACGCCAATCAGCGACCCGCGGCTTGGGTGGATTACCTGCCGATGGCTGAGTTTGCCTACAACAACACGAAGCACGCGTCGACGGGGGTGACGCCGTTCTTCGCCAACAATGGAAGGCATCCCAGAACCTTCCCGGGGCTCGTAATGACGGGGGAGGGGGCGCCACAGGAAGCCGACCATTTCGCAGCAGAATTGCAAGAGGTCCACGACGAGCTACGGAGACATTTAGAGCTAGCCAAACAGGCATATAAGGTGCAGGCAGACAAAGGGGGAGGACATCCAGGTGGGAGACTGGGTATGGTTAGCGTCCCAAGCAATGCCGGCCAAGTCGTTAGCTAAAAAGAAGCTAGGACACAGGCAACTAGGGCCGTACCAAGTTGAGGCCAAGATCAATCCCGTAGCGTTTCGACTGGCCCTCCCCGAAGGTTCCAGAATGCACTCGGTCTTTCATAGGTCGGTGCTCACCCCTTACAGGGCCCCACACAGATTTCAGGAGTCAGGGACGGCACCAGAACCGAGCAGAGAGTCGCCCAAGAGGGGGAGGTCACCTAGGGACGAACCAATCAACGAGGTCACAGAGATTCTGGACTCGAGATGGGGGGAAGAGGGAGTAGAATATTTTCTCGCCAGGGAGGGCGCCCCGGCCAGCGCCAACAGTTGGGTGCCGGACTACGCTTTGGACGAACCCCTCCTCAAGGACGGGTTCCATGCCCTTTTCCCACACAGGCCCATGCCAGCACAGTTTTTCGACGATTGGCTTTTTACGCCCACACTTTCCGCCAGCACCTTCCGAGGGTTCTCCTCCGCAGAGGAGACGACGCCAGAGTCGAGCCCTCCAAGGGGATCGTGTTCGGGGGTGGACACCGACCCTTCTTACTGGTGGGACGACCAACCAGAAGAGGACTGGCGCACGAGCTGGCGGATGGGTCCTTGGCAAGCAGACCCCACCCAGGCAACAGGGGGAGGGGAGGACGTGAACATGTTGGGAGAGGACCATGGGTTCGAGCACACAAACAATGAACTGGAAGCAGAGGAGATCGACGTCGACGACCTGTATCCGGCAGCGACCTCCGCAACGACGGAGCCCCCAGAACCTGCGCCCGAGCAGCGGGAGGGGGGAAGGGGGGGCTTCGAGGGGGGGATGGATGTCAGGGGTTCAGGGACAGAGGCACAGGTGAGGGGGGAGACGGAGAGCGATGGGGAAGAATCCCAGGACAGTGAGGAAGAGGATGACAATGACTTGAGGTCTTCCATGAGTCTCTCAAGTGAATCGGAGGATTCCCAGAAGGGGGCGCCCCTAGTCAGGCCAAGGGGGGTCACAGGGGGGACCTGCCAGGAGCAGGGAAGCAGCAGGGAAACCCCGAGTGGGAGTGGGAGATCGGGGCCGGCTTCCCAGCAGGAACGAAGTGAAGAGAGTGGAGTTCCCAGTGTAACACACGGAGCAGAGCCGGAAGGGGCGGAGAGTAGTACAGGGAGTAGTGTAAGTGTCAAGAGGAAGGTCAGGGGTAGCGGACGCGCGCCAAGTTCAAATGTGGAGGCGCGCAGAAATGGAGAGAGCCCGGAGGAGGAGCCTGGCCCCAAAGCACGAAGGAGGGGGGAGCAGGCATCTGAGGAATCCGCTTCAGGAGAGAGCAGGAGAGAAGGAACCCAGGGGGGCAGAAAGACCCTGCGGAAAAGGAAAGACAGGAAGAGGTGGACTAGCACAAGCCTCTTAAGCTGGTGTAGGGGCGGGACCGATTCAGAGGGGACTTCAAATGTCTAGCCTAAGAGACGCGGGGCTGCGCGCCTCGGTTGTGGAACCGAAAATGAACTGCAATAAACATCCTTGTATATAAGAAGAGCCTGGCGTTGGTCTTTTGTGAGCTGAGACCTGAGGCAGCCCTGACACCACCGAAAGAACAATCCAAGTTTATTCGTCCTCTTTCTATTGAGATTCAACCAAAACACCTATGCTTGATTTGGGCTGATAACAAACATGTCACTCTGCGATTTTTCAGTGAATGTGCATTCTAACCCCCAAAACACCAATTTGAAATAAGCCCAATCAGAGCTATATCATCTTCTTTTTATGTTGATGGAACCCAAAACACCTTTTTGGTTTGGTTGGGGGTGATTCTGGTGCACACCCAAAAAACACCATGCAAATTGAAATAAGTCCAATCAAAGCTTATTCGTCTTCTTTCTACGCACATGGAAGCGAAAAGACGGTATTGTGTTATTTTGGTTTCATTACACACACTTTGCGATTTTTAAGTCAATGTGCATAAATACCAAAGAAAACGAGTGATATCCAAGATTATGCTTTCTATGTAGCTGTAACACACAACAACCTGTTTGGCTTTGTTTAGGCTTATTACACTTCGCTTTGCTAGTGTTAGGGTTAGGGTTAGGGTTAGGGTTGCGGTTAGGGTTGGGGTTAGCGTTAGGGTTATGGTTAGGGTTGGTGTTGCGGTTACGGTTGGGGTTAGCGTTAGGGTTAGGGTTAGGGTTTGGGTTTGGGTTTGGGTTAGGGTTAGGGTTAGGGTTAGGGTTAGGGTTAGGGTTAGGGTTAGGGTTAAGGTTAAGGTTATGTTTAGGTTTAGGGTTAGGTTTAGGTTTAGGGTTAGAGTTAGAGTTAGGGTTAGGGTTAGGGTTAGGGTTAGGGTTAGGGTTAGGGTTAGGGTTAGGGTTAGGGTTAGGGTTAGGGTTAGGGTTAGGGTTAGGGTTAGGGTTAGGGTTAGGGTTAAAGTCTGGGTGAATGACCACCGAAAGAACAATCCAAGCTTATTCGTCCTCTTTCTCTTGAGATGGAACAAAAACACCTATGCTTGATTTGGGCTGATAACAAACATATCACTCTGCGATTTTTGAGTGAATGTGCATTCTAACCTCAAAAACATGAATTTGAAATAAGCCCAATCAGAGCTTTATCATCTTCTTTTTAAGTAGATGGAACCCAAAACAACTTTTTGCCTTAATTGGGGGGTGATTCCCAAAAAACACCATGCGAATTGAAATAAGCCCAATCATAGCTTATTCGTCTTCTTTCTACGCATATGGAAGGGAAAAGACGGTGTTGTGTTATTTTGCTCTCATTACACACACTTTGCGATTTCTGGTGCATTAACACCAAAGAACACGACTTGAAATAAGCGAAATCCAAGATTCTTCTTTCTATGTACCTGGAACACAAAACAACCTGTTTGGCTTTGTTTAGGCTTATTACACTTCGCTTTGATAGGGTTAGGGTTAATGTTAGGGTTGGGGTTCGGGTTGGGGTTAGGGTTAGGGTTAGGGTTAGGGTTAGGGTTAGGGTTAGGGTTAGGGTTAGGGTCAGGGTGAATGACCACCGAAAGAACAATCCAATCCGACCTCGTTGAGTGTCGCCGCCCTCGGTGACTTCCTCCCCTCTGGTGACTTTCTGCGTGGGTCTGGTGCGGTTCCTGGCTCCTGAAACCTGTGTGGTGCCTTGTAGGGTGTGAGCACCGACCTATGAAAGTAACAAAGTGCATTCTGGAGCCTTCCGGGAGAGTCAACCGGTAGGCTACTGGATTGATTTGTGCTTCGACTTGGTACGGTTCTAGCTGCTTGTGCCCTAGCTTCTTCTTAGCTAACGACTTGGCCGGCACCGCCTGGGCCGCTAACCATACCCAGTCCCCCACCTGGATGTCTTCCCCGACTCTCCTGTGCCTGTCTGCCTGCACTTTGTAGGCGTGTTTAGCTAGTTCCAAGTGCCGTCGGAGTTGCTCGTGAACCTCCTGTAACTCTGCTGCTAAGTGCTCTGCTCCCTGCGGCTCCCCCTGCGCCGTCGTCTCTAACCCCGGGAAGGTTCTGGGATGCCGCCCATTGTTGGCGAAGAACGGTGTCACCCCCGTGGACGCGTGCTTTGTGTTGTTGTAGGCAAACTCGGCCAGCGGTAGGTAGTCCACCCAAGTCGCAGGCTGTTGATTCGCGTAGCATCGCAGGTACTGCTCCATGATGGCGTTGACCCTCTCCGCTTGTCCGTTGGTCTGCGGATGTCTCGCCGACGCTAAGTTAATCTTGACGTTCAGGATACCCAGCAGCTTCTGCCAGAAACTGGAGATGAATTGGCGACCCCGGTCGGACAGGATGGACCGTGGCAAACCGTGAACTCTGAACACGTGGTCTATGAACAGCTTGGCGGTCTGTTCCGCTGTGGCCACCTTCGCGCAAGGAATGAAGTGTGCCATCTTGGTGAACAGGTCTACAACCACTAGTACAGCTGTCTTGCCTCGCGAACTGGGCAGGTCAGTAACAAAGTCCAGCGCCACCTTCTCCCAAGGCTCTAGTGGCGTCTGCAGCGGTTCCAGCAGTCCTGCCGGCTTCCTGTGCACTGGTTTGGCTCTCTGGCAAGTGTCACACCTAGCGACGTAATCCGCAACTTCTCCTCGCATCTACTAATTCCGCCGTCTTTTCATTGCCGAAGTGACCTGCGCTAGGCGCGTCGTGCAACTGCTGCAGGACTCTCGCGCGTAGGTCGTCCCCCGGCACGTAGAGAGCAGCTTTGCGGGTTAGCAGTCCGTCGCGTATCTGGAACTCGTCGTCCTTCGCCGTGCCCCTTCGCACCTCCTCCATCTTGGATTGTGCGAACGGATCTGTCTGCAGCGCGCGACGCACCGCGTCCAGGTCCACGGTGGCTGAGGCGCATGCCCACGCCTGCGGTGCGAAAATGTGTTTGGCCGCCTCCGGTGCCGCTTCCTCGAGATACTGCGGCTTCCTGGAGAGTGCAACTGCAATGACGTTGTTGTCTCCCACGATGTATTCTATCCTGAAGTCGAAATCCGCAAAGAACTCCGCCCAGCGTATGTGCCTCTGGCTCAGCAGCTTCGCCGTGCGCCAATACTCCAGGTTCTTGTGGTCTGTGCGCACCTGCACCGTGTGTCTGGCTCCGATGAGGAAGTGCCGCCACGCCTTGAAGGCCGCATGAATGGCCAGCAACTCCCTGTCCCAGATGGTGTAGTTCTGTTCCGACTTGCTGAGCTTCCTGGAGTAGAAAGCGCAGGACCTCCACTTCCCTTGCGGATCTTCCTGCAACAGGACCGCCCCCACCGCTCTGTCTGAGGAGTCAGTCTCAACCCGCATTGGTTTGCTGGGGTTCACGTGTAGCAGCTGTTCTTCGGACGCGAAGAGGCTCTTGAGTCTCCGAAAAGACTGTTCCGCCTGGTCCGTCCAGGTGAACTTTTTCTTTTTGGAACTGAGGGTGTCTGTGATAGCCGCCGTCTCCTTCGCGAAACCCCTGATGAACTTGCGGTAAAAGTTGGCGAAGTCGACGAACCTCTGGACCTCCTTCCGATTGCGCGGGTGTCAGGGCTGCCTCAGGTCCCAGCTCACAAAGGACCAACGCCCGGTTTACTTTATATACAAAGAAGTTTATTGCAGTTCATTTTCCGCTCCACAGCCGAGGCGCGCAGCCCCACGTCTGTTATGCTTAGACCGTTGAAGTCCCCTCTGAGTCAGTCCCTCCCCTGCACCAGTTTAAGAAGCTTGCGCTGCTCCACCTCTTCCTTTCTCTCCTTTTCCGCAGGGTCTTCCTGCCCGCTGGGGTTTCGCCCCTCCTGGATTCCCCTGACGCTGAATCCCCAGACTGCTCTCCCTCCCTCCTGCGGGCTTTGGGACCTGGCTCCTCCTCCGGGCTCCCTGTTCTTCCGCGCGCCTGCACATTTGAACTTGGCGCGCGCGCCCAACTTCTAACCTTCCTTTTGACAGCTACACTACTCCCTTCACTACTCCCCTCCCCTTCCGGGGGGATGGCTTGCTCTGACCTCCCCTCCTTTTCTGCTGCCGGAGCTGCTTCCCCTGTCACACTGGAATCTCCTCCCCCTTCGCTCCGCTCTGGTGGGGAAGCTGGCCCTGACTCCCAGCTGCCACTTTGGGATCCCCTGCTGGCCCCCTGCCCTCGCTGCGTCCCCCCTGGGACTCCCCTTGTCTTGACCACAGGCGCCCCCTCCTGGGAATCCTCAGATTCGCTGGAGAGGGTCATGGAATCCTCCAACCCACTGCAATCTTCTTCCTCGCTGTCCTGGGATTCTTCCCCATCGCTCTCCATCTCCTGCCTCCCCTGTGCCTCTGTCCCTGAACCCCTGACAGCGGGCTTTTCCAGTCCAACACCGCGCGGACCTTGGCACTGTCCATGGTGAGTCCCTTGTCGGACAGTCTGTAGCCCAGAAAGTCCACCTCCGTCACGTCGAACTGGCACTTCTCCAGTTTGGCGTAAAGTCTGTGCTCCCGGAGTCTCTGCAGGACCTCCTTTACGTCCCTCTCGTGAGCCTCCTGCGATTCCGAGAAGATCAGGATGTCATCGAGGAAGCACATGCACTTCTTGTAGAGGAGTCCCGCCAACACGTGGTGCATAAACGCTTGGAAGCAGTGGGAGCCATTTTGGAGACCAAACGGCATAACTTTGTATTCATAGGTGCCTAACTGCGTAAACATGGCCGTCTTCCACTCATCGCCCTGTCGCGTATTCCACGCGGCGTTTTCAGCAAAGCACTAAGAGTTCCAGGTTTTTCTGTGCAGTCCTTTTTTTTAATGTGAGCTATATACAGGCTATATACAAAAGAAACAGTCCATACAGAGTACTTACAAACGAATACTCTCCACCACAGCAACACCACACTACAGCACAACCACCACACCCCCTGTTAAACAGGCTTTCCTTTTTAAAACAGGTGATAGCCAATTACACTAGTCACACTCCTGCTGAGTCACTCTGACCCAGCAGAGTATTGCATCATCCTGTTGAAGCCTGCAGACTTATCCAGTATCCTGCGAATCCCAACACTCCTCCTTAAGTCAAAGGCTTGAGACCCAATAATTCTCTTAAGTCTCGAAATTTAGGAGCATCCAAACATTTTGTATACAAATCTGCCACATTACATTTTGTGTTACAGTGCTGTACCTTTAACACATTTCTTTCCAAAGCATTTTTCACATTTCCGTATCTTATCGCAATATGTTTACTCTTGCTCTTAAAGTTCTGTTGGTTAGCAAGTTGTTGTGCAGCCATGTTGTCACTTAGCACAGTGATTGGCATTTCAGAAGGTATTCCAAGCTCTTTTGTTAGGCAAGCAAACCACTCTATTTGTGATACACATTCGCTTATGGCTGAGTACTCTGCTTCACAAGTACTTGTGGCAACAAATGTTTGTTTCTGGGATTTCCACTGAACCAGGGCATTTCCAATATATATGGCATAGCCAGTGGTAGACTTTCCATTTTCTCTGTCCCCCCAGCTGGCATCAGCGTATGCATACACTTGCTGATCATATCCTGTATCCAGCACCAGTTTATAATCTTTTGTGCCTTTCAGATACCTTAGGATTCTTTTAAGTGCTACCCAATCTCTCTGAGCCGGGTCTGCACTTCTTTGGCTTAACATGTGCACTGCCAATGTTATGTCGGGTCTTGTCCAACAACTTAAATATAACAGAGAACCCAACAGAGAATGAAACGCTGTTGCATTCTCACATTTTTGCCCTTCTGGTTCATTTTTGTACTGGGTAGTTATGGGAGTGTCAACCTCATTTGCCCTCTCCATTCCATATGTCTTCAGTAACTTTTTGATTTTTTCCTTCTGACTTAGAGAGTAAATGCCCTCTTCATTTCTCTGAACCTCTACTCCTAAGTAATTCTGAATCTCTCCCAAATACTTCAGTTTGTATTTGTTACCTAGGTTGTTTATAAACCAAGACACTTGCTTTTGTGCAGTTATTAGACAGATATCATCAACATACAAAAGTAAATAACAAACACTTCCTTGCACCATTGCTGAATATAAACAGGAATCAGCCATGCTTTGTTTGAATCCCATCTTTTTCAAAGTTGTGTCTATGCATTCATGCCATAGACGTGCACTTTGGTGTAAACCGTATAGTGCCCTTTGCAGTTTTAACACCATACTGTCTTTTTCTAGCTCATAACCTGGTATTTGCTGTAAATATACCTCGGCGTCAATAGGAGCATTTAAATATGCTGAGGCAACATCAAAATGATTAACTTTTAACCCTCTCAGACTTGCCATTGCTAAAACTGATTTTACTGTTTCAGCCTTTGCTGTTGGGGCAAACACTTCATCATAATGTATCATTTTCCTCTGTGTAAAGCCCCGTGCAACCAACCTGGCTTTCCTCTGACAACTACCATCAGCCAGCTTTTTCACTTTAAAAACCCACTTACAGCTTATGGGCTTTTTACCTTTAGGCAATTCTGTAGGTACAAACACATTGTTGTTTAGCAGAGAGTTATACTCTGCCTGCATTGCCTTTAACCACGCCTCTTTCTCTAGAGTAGGTAACTCTTGCACTTCTTCAAAGTTTTCTGGCTCAGTTACACAAACCTGTTTTATGGTGGCTGGGAACCCATAACGGTCTGGAGGTTGACCTTTATTACTTCTTGCAGACCTCCTTGGTTCATTAATCTCACCCCCTGGGCTTCCTTCAGGACTGCTTTTGGGGTGGATTGACTCTGGAGATTTACCTCCTCCTTTCCCTGTTGCACTTTCTTCTCTCCCCTGTTCCATGCTAGCAGCTGGAGAAAAATGTTCAACCTTTACTTCCTCCCTTTCAGTTTCTCTGGGAGAGTTGCCAATTTTTAGCTTTGTTTCAGCTGCCTTATCAGGTATGCTCGGCAGTAAAACTTTTTCTGGCAGCAGGTTTGCATGTATCTTGGGCCAATTTCTTTGCTCATTAAAGCTGGCTGATCGACTATAACTCAAAAGGTTTTTATCATCTTCAAACCTGTAGGCTTTCGTACCACTTTCATACCCAAGAAATAGCAACTGCTGTGCCCTTTTCCCACCTTTTCTTCGGTTTTTCACAGGTATGTCAACCCATGCCTTTGTCCCAAAGATTCTTAAATGTTGCAAACTGGGACTTTTGTTATAGAGAATTTTATAGGGTATGTCATCTAGTACCCTTGACCACAAGCGATTCCCAATATAATTCGCGGTCTTAATACTTTCAGCCCAGTACTTAATTGGAAGATTTGCATCTGCTAACAATGCTTTCATTTGTGTTTGCAAGACACCTCCCCTACGCTCTGCTACTCCGTTCTCTTGAGGCGTGGCCACATTGGTAAGCCTATGTTTAATCCCTTGGGCACGCAACCAGTTTCTTAGGGAGCTTGCCATAAACTCCCCTCCCCTGTCTGACTGAATAGAACACACCTTTTCACCAAGTTGCCTTTCTACCCTTCTTACCCAGAACTTCAAAGTTTGGGCAACGTCAGACTTTTGCTTTAATGGATAGACCCAGCCAAATCTAGAAAAATCATCCACTAGGATTAAACAGTATTTGTTGTGGGAGACACTAGGTGGAAAAGGACCAGTTACATCAGCATGAATCAACTCCAGTGGTTTTTTGGTTTCTCTCTGGCTTGCTCTTGCTACTGGGCAAGCCCTGCTTTTAACCTCCTTGCAAATATTGCAGTCTAAGTAATTATCACAACTTTTTATGTTTTTCATCCCCCCACACAACTCCAATGTTTTGTTTAGCACCTTATAGCTAGCATGAGCCAAACGCCTGTGCAGGAGATGAATACACATATCATGGGTCGGGACATTTTGCACATTTGCAACCTTAGACTCACATTGCAGTACATACATATTAGTTCTAAGGCTAGCATTTGCCAACACTGCCCCATTTTGCTTTATCTGGCACTGATCTCCCACAAAATTTACTTCAAAGCCTGCCTTTGCCAAATCAGGAATGCTCAGGAGATTGCTTTGCAAACTAGGCACACACAACACATTCCTGAATGTGTGTCCCAGCTGTGGGAGCACAACCTCCCCCTCACAAACCACATTAGCTTTCTGGCCCGTAGCAAGACTTACATGTTTTTTGTTTGAAGCCCTAGCATCAGTTAGCAATCCTTTTCTTTTACAAAAGGTTTGAGAAGCTCCACTGTCCAGAACCCACTGCTCCTCATTTTCTTGACCATCTGCAGACACCCAAGCGGTAGACTCCCTCTGCTGCCCCTTGTGCTTCTGCTGTTTTTGTTGTTTTCTCGGGCAGTCCCGCAGCAGATGTCCACTGGACTTGCAGCAAAAACACCTTTTTACTTTGTTGACCACCGGCTGGTCTGCAGCAGCTCCTCCTGGCTGTTTCTCCGGCTCCCGACACCTCTGCTCTTCCCGGCTGTTGTTCCCTCTGGGATGCTCCAACAGCTGGGCTGAGGTCATCTTTCGCTCTGCACGCCTGTCCTCCTCTGCATACAACCGTCCGGTCACGTATTCCAGAGTCAGCTTATCAGTCTCTACAGACTCGAGGGAGTTGACCAGCATATCATAGCTGTCATGAAGGGAACTCAGGACTATAAAGACTTTGTCCTCTTCCCCCACAGGCCTCCCTCTTAAGGCTAGCTCCTGGAAACAGCCTGTTAGGAATTTTAGGTGGCTTACCAGGGAGTCCCCCGGTTTCTTCCGACACCGGTACAGTCTCCTGGTCAGTGTTATCAGTGAGCCAGCTGTCTCTCGCACATGGACAGCCTTGAGCGCATTCCACGCCTCACTTGCCGTCACCTTATCAGCTACGTAGACTAGCTGGCTGTCGTCCACTCCAAGGATGATCGTAGCCAAAGCTTTCTCATCCTTTTCAAGCTGGGCCTCTGCTAGTGCCAGCTTTTCATCGTCGTCCTCATCCTCCTCAGGAGGCTGCGGTGGAGTTTCCACCACCTTCCACAGGCCCTCACGCTTGAGGAAGTGTTGCATGCGGACCGACCAGGTGCTGTAGTTCGTGGCCGTCAGCTTCTCCAGCAACACGCCAGTTCTGGACTGCTCCATCCCTGCAGCTCACCTCCAGCACCCACGGCTAGATAACTGCCACCTGTACTCTTGCGCAGCGGAAGCGTGCTGGGCCCATAACCCTGTCACGTATTCCACGCGGCGTTTTCAGCAAAGCACTAAGAGTTCCAGGTTTTTCTGTGCAGTCCTTTTTTTTAATGTGAGCTATATACAGGCTATATACAAAAGAAACAGTCCATACAGAGTACTTACAAACGAATACTCTCCACCACAGCAACACCACACTACAGCACAACCACCACACCCCCTGTTAAACAGGCTTTCCTTTTTAAAACAGGTGATAGCCAATTACACTAGTCACACTCCTGCTGAGTCACTCTGACCCAGCAGAGTATTGCATCATCCTGTTGAAGCCTGCAGACTTATCCAGTATCCTGCGAATCCCAACACGCCCTCCCGCATGCGTATGAGATTGTATGCGCCGCGTAGATCCAACTTGGTGACTATCCTCCCCTTCCGCACCATCGCGAGCAGGTCGTCGATCTTGGGCATGGGGAAGGCTTTGGGCTTTGTCTTCGAGTTTATGAGCCTGTAATCTACGATCAATCTCTTTTGGGGCGTGTCCTTCTTCTTCACGAAAAACACGGGACTACCCCCCACTGCCTTTGATTCTTGGATGAATCCCCGCTTCAAATTGTGCTCTATGAACTCCCTGAGTTCCTGCATCTCGTCCTCGGACATGGAATACAGCTTCCCCGTCGGCAGCGTCGCCCCTGGCAGGAGGTCAATCGCGCAGTCGTAGGGCCGGTGAGGGGGCACCTGGTCAGCCTCCTTTTCGCAGAAGACCTCCAAAAACTCCTTGTACTTGTGGGGCACCGCCTGCACCATGCCTAGGTGCATCTGCTGCCCATCCTCCTGGCCCTCCTCTTCCTGGCCGGTCTGGATGCAGTGCTGTGCGCAGTAGGATGAGCCGAAGGTCAGCTGCCGCTGGTACCACGCTAAAGCTGGGCTGTGTCTATCTAGCCAACTCATGCCTAACACTATAGGCGTGTCTGACAGGTGGGTGACGTTGAAGCTGATGACCTCGCGGTGATTTCCAATCTGCATCACCATGGGTGGTGTTTGGTGTACCACCTGCCCGCCCAGCAGCTTCCTGCCATTGACTGTGACGACGTTTAAGGGAAGCGTGGCTGGTAGGAGCGCTATGCGATGCTGCTTAATGAACTCCGCCCCCACGAAGTCCGCGTTACTTCCAGAGTCAATGGTAATAGGGACTTCCAGGGTGAGTCCACTTGGCAGCTGGAGCGATGCGGTGAGCTGCACCACTGGTTTGGGTGGGAGGGGGTCTGTGGGTTGTAAGATCTCTGAGGACTGCTTCATTGACTTGCCTGGCTGGGCCCCAGTGCTTCTGCTTCCAGCCAGGCATTGTCATTTCCCTGAAGCTGCCCCCCCCGCTGCACTGCTTCTTTTACTGTTGCCAAGGCTGCAGTGTGCTTCTGGAGCCTCTGGGGACACTCTTTGGCCATGTGTTGCGCACTGTCACAGATGTAACACTTCCTGCCCCCTCTAGGAGGCTTCATCTTGGCTGCTCCTTGTGCTGGGGCTCTGGCTGCCGTCTGAGCCTTGGCACCACCAAGCTCCATTGGTTCCTCCCCCTCCCCCAGCGGAGGCGTGGGGTGCGTGTGCCCTAGGTCCCTGGGAAGAAAAGGAGGCGTTCTAGCTGGTGCGCGCACCTGGCGACCCTCATCACTGTGCCAAGGGCGTTCTTCGTGGCGCACTCCTATCGTGAGCGCTCTCTGTACCACCTCTGCGATGGTCCAAGGTCTGTCCCCCCTTGCCAGCTCATCTTTGACGGATGCATTGAGCCCCTCCCAGAACAAATCTCTCACTGCCACGGAGTCCTTTTCCCAGCCCAGCACATTCAGCAATGCAAAGAAGCGGGAGTGGTATTGTCGCACTGTAGCCTTGCCCTGGCGCAATCCATGCATTTCTCGTCTTGCTACGTCTATATCCACGGTAGATTGGAAACAAGCGTCCATGGCCGCGATGAATGCGTCTGAATCCCTTAGGGCAGGATCCACGTCGCGCCACAAATTGCGCAGCCAGGCTTTAGCTTCCCCATGCAGGTGGGATATTATGAAGCCCACTTTCTCCTCCTCATCTCTAAAGTCCTTCCGAAGCAAATTCAGCGCATAAACGACATCTGCTCTGAAACTGGGATAGTGCTGCAGATTCCCATCGAAGTGGGCTACCAAGCTGCCCCCCCCCCCGCTTTCCGAGTCCAATTCCCTCTGACCTGGACCCCGGGAACCCTTCCTTGCACGCACGTTCCCACCTGGCTTGCAGATCCTTGCAACGCGCTTCTGCTTCCTCTCCTTTCTTTCTGGAGACCACTACCTCAGTGGAAAGCTGCGAGACTGCGTTCTGCAGGGCTGCCAGCTGCTCCTCCGTAGTCATGTCTGCCAAACTTCGTGAGCTTGCAAAAAAAAAAAAAATTGCAGGTAGAGAGGGGACTTACTGTCAGGGCTGCCTCAGGTCCCAGCTCACAAAGGACCAACGCCGGTTGCTCTTTATATACAGAAATGTTTATTGAAGTTCATTATCAGCTTCACAGCTGCGGCGCGCAGCTCTACGTCTGTAACGCTAGACCATTGAAGTCCCCTCTGAGTCAGACCCTCCCCTGCACCAGTTTAAGAGCCTTGCTCTGCTCCACCTCCTTCTTTCTTCCCTTTTCCGCAGGGTCTTCCTGCCCGCCGGGGTTTCGCCCCTCCTGGATTCCTCTGATGCCGAATCCCCAGATTGCTCCCCCTCCCTCCTGCGGGCTTTAGGACCTGGCTCTTCATCCGGGCTCTCTGTTTTCCCGCGCGCCTGTACATTTGAACTTAGCGCGCGGTGCCCAACTCCCAACCTTCCTTCTGATCGTTACATTACTCCCTTCACTGCTCCCCTCCCCTTCCGGGAAGATGGCTTGTTCTGACCTTCCCTCCACTCCTGCTGACGGAGCTACTTCCCCTGACACACTGGAACTCCCCCCCCCTCGCCACGCTCTGGTGGGGAAGCCGGTCCTGATTTCCAGCTGCCGCTTTGGGATTCCCTGCTGGCCCCTTGTCCCTGATGCGTCCCCCCTGGGACCCCCCTTGTCCTGACCACAGGCGCCCCCTTCTTGGAATCCTCTGATTCGCTGGAGAGGCTCATGGAATCCCTCGGGCCAATGTCATCCTCCTCCTGGCTGTCCTGGGATTCTTCCCAGTCGCTCTCCATCTCCTGCCTCCCCTGTGCCTCTGTCCCTGAACCCCTGACAGCACTCAATACACCTTTTTGCTATCGTCGGGGGTGATTCCCAAAAAACACCATGCGAATTGAAATAAGACCAATCAAAGCTTATTCGGCTTCTTTCTACGCATATGGAAGCGAAAAGGCGGTGTTGTGTTATTTTGCTCTCATTGCACACACTTTGCGATTTCTGGGTCAATGTGCATTAACACCAAAGAACAAGACTTCATATAAGCGAAATCCAAGATTCTTCTTTCTATGTAGCTGGAACACAAAACAACCTGTTTGGCTTTGTTTAGCCTTATTTAACTTCGCTTTGCTAGGGTCAGGGTTAGGGTGGGGTTGGGGTTAGGGTTGGGGTTGGGGTTAGGGTCAGGGTTAGGGTTAGGGTTAGGGTTAGGGTTAGGGTTAGGGTTAGGGTTAGGGTTAGGGTTAGGGTTAGGGTTCGGGTTAGGGTTAGGGTTAGGGTTAGGGTTAAGGTTAAGGTTAAGGTTAAGGTTAAGGTTAAGGTTAAGGTTAGGGTTAGGGTTAGGGTTAGGGTTAGGGTTAGGGTTCGGGTTCGGGTTAAGGTTCGGGTTCGGGTTCGGATTGGGTTTAGGGTTCGGGTTCGGGTTCGGGTTCGGGTTCGGGTTCGGATTCGGGTTCGGGTTCGGGTTCGGGTTCGGGTTAGGGTTAGGGTTAGGGTTGGGGTTAAGGTTAGGGTTAGGGTTAGGGTTAGGGTTAGGGTTAGGGTTAGGGTTAGGGTTAGGGTTAGGGTTAGGGTTAGGGTTAGGGTCAGGGTTAGGGTCAGGGTGAATGACCACTGAAAGAACAATCCAAGCTTATTTGTCCTCTTTCTATTGAGGTGGAACCAAAACACCTATCCTTGATTTGGGCTGATAAAAACATGTCACTCTGCGATTTTTGGGTGAATGTACATTCTAACCCCAAAAACACCAATTTGAAATAACCCAATCACAGCTTTATCATCTTCTTTTTATGTAGAATCATAGAATCATAGAGTTGGAAGAGACCACAAGGGCCATCGAGTCCAACCCCCTGTCAAGCAGGAAACATCATCTGAGCACTCCTGACATATGGATGTCAAGCCTCTGCTTAAAGACCTCCAAAGTAGGAGACTCCACCACACTCCTTGGCAGCAAATTCCACTGTCGAACAGCTCTTACTGTCAGGAAGTTCTTCCTAATGTTTAGGTGGAATCTTCTTTCTTGTAGTTTGGATCCATTGCTCCGTGTCCGCTTCTCTGGAGCAGCAGAAAACAACCTTTCTCCCTCCTCTATGTGACATCCTTTTATATATTTGAACATGGCTATCATATCACCCCTTAACCTCCTCTTCTCCAGGCTAAACATGCCCAACTCCCTTAGCTGTTCCTCATAAGACATCGTTTCCAGACCTTAAACCATTTTGGTTGCCCTCCTCTGGACACGTTCCATTTTGTCAGTGTCCTTCTTGAACTGTGGTGCCCAGAACTGGACACAGTACTCCATGTGAGCTCTGACCAGAGCAGAATACAGTGGCACTATTACTTCCCTTGATCTAGATGCTATACTCCTATTGATGCAGCCCAGAATTGCATTGGCTTTTTTAGCTGCCGCGTCACACTGTTGGCTCATGTCAAGTTTGTGGTCAACCAAGACTCCTAGATCCTTTTCACATGTACTTCTCTCAAGCCAGGTGTCCCCCATCTTGTATTTGTGCCTCTCATTTTTTTCCCCCAAGTGCAATACTTTACATTTCTCCCTGTTAAAATTCATCTTGTTTGTTTTGGCCCAGTTCTCTAATCAGTCAAGGTCGTTTTGAAGTGTGATCCTGTCCTCTGGGGTGTTAGCCACCCCTCCCAGTTTAGTGTCATCTGCAAATTTGATCAGGATGCCCTTGAGTCCATCATCCAAGTCGTTGATAAAGATATTGAATAAGACCGGGCCCAAGACAGAACCCTGTGGCACCCCACTAGTCACTCTTCTCCAGGATGAAGAGGAACCATTGATGAGCACCCTTTGGGTTCGGTCAGTCAGCCAGTTAGAAATCCACTGAGTGGTAGCATAGTCAAGACTGCATTTTACCAGCTTCTTTACAAGAATATCATGGGGCACTGTCAGAGCTGCCCAAGGTCCCAGCTCACAAAGGACCAACGCCGGTTCGTTGTTATATACAAAAGTCTTTATTGAAGTTGAGTTTCGCTTCCACAGCCGTGGCGTGCAGCTCTACGTCTGAAACTCTAGACCGCCGAAGCTCCGTCTGAGTCTCCTCCCCCCAGACACCAGTTTAAGACTCTGGCCTTGCTCCACCTCTTCCTTTGCTCTTTCCTCCTCTGGTTCCGCCCGTCCGCTGGGGTCTTGCCCTTCCTAGACTGTTCTGACGCTGAGTCCCCTGAATCTTCCCCCTGCCTCTGGCGGGCTTTAGGACCTGGTTCCCAATCCGGGTTTTCTGCTGTCCCACACGCCTGTACATTCGAACTTGGCGCGAGCGCCCAGCCGGCAACCTTCCTCCTGACCGTTACACAGCTCCTGTCACTGCTTCCCCCTTCGGGGGAGGGGCTAGCTGGACCTGACCTCCCCTCCGTTCCCCCACTCTCCGATAGAGGCGTGGTCAGCCCTGACTCATCTTCTCTCCCTGCTGGGGGAGACGCTGGTCCTGACACCTGGGACTCTTCCCCCCCACTACGCTCTGGTGGGGAAGCTGGTCCTGATCTCCCGCTGCTGCTTTGGGAGTCCCCGCTGGCCCCTTGTTTCTGGTGCGTCCCCCCGGGACCCCCCTTGCCCTGACCATCGGCGCCTCCTTCTGGGAATCTTCCGATCCGCTGGAGAAGCTCATGGAATCTCTCGGGTCACTGTCATACCCCCCTACGCTGCCATCAGATTCTTCCCCTTCGCTCTTCATTTCCTTCCTCCCCTGTTCCTCTGCTCCTGAGCCCCTGACAGGCACCTTGTCAAATGCCTTGCTGAAATGAAAGTAGGCTACATCCACTGCGTTCCCTTCATCTACCAGGCTTGTAATTCTGTCAAAAAATGAGATCAGGTTAGTCTGACATGACTTATTTTTCAGAAATCCATGCTGACTATTGGTGATCACAGCTTTCCTTTTTAGGCGCTCACAGACTGTTTGCTTAATTATCTGCTCCAGAATCTTCCCTGGTATTGATGTCAGACTGACTGGATGGAACACAAAACACCTTTTTGCTGACTGGATGGAACCCAAAACACAAAACAACCTGTTTGGCTTTGTTTAGGCTTATTACACTTCGCTTTGCTAGGGTTAGGGTTAGGTTTAGGGTTAGGGTTGGGGTTAGGGTTAGGGTTAGGGTTAGGGTTAGGGTTAGGGTTAGGGTTAGGGTTAGAGTTAGGTTAGGGTTAGGGTTAGGGTTAGGGTTAGGGTTAGGGTTAGGGTTAGGGTTAGGGTTAGGGTTAGGGTTAGGGTTAGGGTTCGGGTTCGGGTTCGGGTTCGGGTTCGGGTTTGGGTGAATGACCACCGAAAGAACAATCCAAGCTTATCTGTCCTCCTTCTATTGAGATGGAACCAAAACACCTACGCTTGATTTCGGCTGATAAAAAACATGTCATTCTGCGATTTTTGGGTGACTGTGCATTCTAACCAAAAAAACACCAATTTGAAATAAGCCCAATCAGGGCTTTAGCATCTTCTTTTATGTAGGTGGAACCCAAAACACCTTTTTGCTTTGGTTGGGTGTGATTCTGGTGCACACCCAAAAAACACCATGCGAATTGTAATAAGTCCAATCAAAGCTTCTTCGTCTTCTTTCTACGCATACGGAAGCAAAAAGAAGGTGTTGTGTTATTTTGGTTTCATTACATACACTTTGCGATTTCTGGGTCAATGTGCATTAACTCCAAAGAAAACGACTTGAAATAAGTGAAATCCAAGATTCTTCTTTCTATGTAGCTGTAACACAAAACAACCTGCTTGGCTTTGTTTAGGCTTATTACAACTCGCTTGTAATAAGATCTGCAAGCCAGGTGGGAACGTTGGGGCAAAGAGGGGCTGCCAGGACCCAAGCCGGAGGGAGTTGGCCTCGGGAAACGGGGGGGGGGGGGCAGCATCGTAGCCCATTTCGACGGGAACCTGGAGCAGTATCCTAACTTCAGAGCAGACATAGTTCTCGCGCTCAATTTGCTTCGGAAAGACTTTAGAGATGAGGAGGAGAAAGTAGGCTTCATAATAACTCATCTGCATGGGGAAGCTAAATCGTGGCTGCGCAATTTATGGCGCGAAAATAATCCCGCCCTCCAAGATTCAAAAGCATTTATCGAGGCTATGGACTCTTGTTTTAAATCAACGGTAGATGTGGATGTGGCCAGGAGGGAAATGTACGGGCTGAAGCAAGGCAGAGCCACGGTGAGACAATATCACTCCCGCTTTTTTGCGCTAGTTAATGTGCTGGGCTGGGAGAAGGACTCAGCTGACGTGAGGGATCTGTTCTGGGAGGGGCTAAATGGGGCCGTGAAAGATGAGCTGGCGAGGGGGGAGAGACCTAACAATATCACAGAAGTCGCCCAGAGAGCGCTGGCGATAGGAGTGCGCCTGGAAGAACGCCCTTGGAGCACGGATGAGGGACGTATGGCACGCACACCAGCCAGAACAACTCCCTTCCTACCCAGGGAGACAGGGCACGCGCAATCCACGCCTCCACTGGGAGGGGGGGGGAGAAGAGCCGATGGAGAAAGGTGGTGCCAGGGCTCAGACAGCAACCGGAGCCCAACCACCAGGAGCAGTCAAGGCGAAGGCTCCTAGAGGGAACAGGAAGTGTTTTATCTGCGACAGTGCACAGCACATGGCCAAAGAGTGTCCCCAGAGGATCCAGAAGCACACTGCAGCCTCAGCAACAGTAAGGGGAGCAGTTCAGCAGGGGGAACAGCTGCAGGGAAACGACGAAGCCTGGTTGGAGGCAGAGGCACTGGGGCCCAGCCAGGCGAATCAGTGAAGCAGTCCCCAGAGATTTTGCACCCCACAGACCCCCTCCCACCCAAACCAGTGGTGCAACTCACCGCATCGCTCCAGCTGCCCAATGGACACACCCTGGAAGTCCCTATCACCATTGACTCTGGTAGTAATGCAGACTTTGTAGGAGTGGACTTCATCAAGCTACATCGCATAGCGCTCCTGCCAGCCACAATGCCCCTAAACGTTGTCACGGTCGATGGCAGGGAGCTACTGGGTGGACAGGTGGTACAGCAAACGCCGCCTATGGTACTGCAAATTGGAAATCACTGCGAAGTCATCAGCTTCAATGTCACCCACCTGTCGGACACGCCCATAGTGTTGGGCATGAGTTGGCTGGATAGGCACAGCCCGGCATTAGCATGGTACCAGCGGCAATTGACCTTCTGCTCCTCCTACTGCGCAGAACACTGCATTTGGACCAGCCAGGGGCAGGAGGGGCGAGAGGATGACCCGCAGCTACACCTAGGCATGGTGCAGGCGGTACCCAACAAGTACAAGGCGTTTTTGGAGGTCTTCTGCGAGAAAGAAGCGGACAAGCTGCCTCCCCACCGGCCCTACGACTGCACGATTGACATCCTGCCGGGGGCGATGCTGCCGACTGGAAAACTGTATTCCATGTCTGAAGACGAACTGCAAGAACTCAGGGAGTTCATAGATCACAACTTGAAGCGGGGATTCATCCGAGAATCCAAAGCAGTGGGGGGCAGTCCCGTGTTTTTCGTGAAGAAGAAGGACACGCCCCAACGCAGATTGGTAGTTGATTACAGGAACATAAATTCCAGGACAAAGCCCACAGCATTCCCCATGCCCAAGATCGACGACCTGCTCGCGACGGTGAGGAAGGGATGAATCTTCACCAAGTTGGATCTACAAGGGGCGTACAACCTTATACGCATGCGGGAAGGCGATGAGTGGAAAACGGCCATGTTTACGCCTTTAGGCACCTATGAATATAGAGTTATGCCGTTTGGTCCGCAAAATGGCTCCCATTGTTTCCAAGCCTTCATGCACCACGTGTTAGTGGGCCTCCTCTACAAGAAGTGCGTATGCTTCCTGGACGACATCCTGATCTTCTCGGAATCGCAGGAGGCTCACAGAAGCGCTCTGCCGGGAACTGCGAACCAGGTGGGAACGTTTGGGCAAAGAGGGGCTGCCAGGACCCAAGCCGGAGGGAGTTGGCCTCGGGAAGAGGGGGGGCAGCATCGTAGCCCACTTCGACGGGGACCTGCAGCAGTATCCTAACTTCAGAGCAGACATAGTTTTCACGCTCAATTTGCTTCAGAAAGACTTTAGAGATGAGGAGGAAAAAGTAGGGTTCATAATCACTCATCTGCATGGGGAAGCTAAATCGTGGCTGCGCAATTTATGGCGCGAAAATGATCCCGCCCTCCAGGATTCAAACGCATTTATCAAAGCTATGGACGCTTGTTTTAAATCAACGGTAGATGTGGATGTGGCCAGGAGGGAAATGCACGGGCTGAAGCAGGGCAAAGCCACGGTGAGACAATATCACTCCCGCTTTTTTGCGTTAGTAAATGTGCTGGGCTGGGAGAAGGACTCAGCTGCCGTGAGGGATTTGTTCTGGGAGGGGCTAAATGGAGCCGTGAAAGATGAGCTGGCAAGGGGGGAGAGACCTACCAATACCACAGAAGTCATCCAGAGGGTGCTGGCGATAGGGGTGCGCCTGGAAGAACGCCCTTGGAGCAGGGATGAGGGACGCGCACCAGCCAGAACAACTCCCTTCCTTCCCAGAGAGACAGGGCGCACGCAATCCACACCTCCACTGGGGGGGGGGGAGAAGAGCCGATGGAGATAGGTGGTGCCAGGGCTCAGAGGGATTTGTTCTGGGAGGGGCTAAATGGAGCCGTGAAAGATGAGCTGGCGAGGGGGGACAAACCCAACAGTACCACGGAAGTCGTCCAGAGAGCGCTGGCGGTAGGGGTATGCCTGGAGGAACGCCCGTGGAGCAGGGATGACAGACGTAGGGCGCGCACACTAGCCAGAACAACTCCCTTCCTACCCAGGGAGACAGGGCACGCGCAATCCACGCCTCCACTGGGGGGGGGGGAGAAGAGCCGATGGAGATAGGTGGTGCCAGGGCTCAGACAGTGACCAGAGCCCAAACACCAGGAGCAGTCAAGACGAAGGCTCCTAGAGGGAGCAGGAAGTGTTATATCTGCGACAGTGCACAGCACATGGCCAAAGAGTGTCCCCAGAGGATCCAGAAGCACACTGCAGCCTCAGCAACAGTAAGGGGAGCAGTTCAGCAGGGGGAACAGCTGCAGGGAAACGACGAAGCCTGGTTGGAGGCAGAGGCACTGGGGCCCAGCCAGGCGAGTCAGTGAAGCAGTCTCCAGAGATTTTGCAGCCCACAGACCCCCTCCCACCCAAACCAGTGGTGCAACTCCCTGCATCACTCCAGCTGCCAAATGGAATCACCCTGGAAGTCCCTATTACCATTGACTCTGGTAGTAATGCAGACTTTATAGGAGTGGACTTCATCAGGCTACATCGCATAGCGCTCCTACCAGCCACGATGCCCCTAAACGTTGTCACGGTCGATGGCAGGAAGCTGCTGGGTGGACAGGTGGTGCAGCAAACACCGCCTATGGTAATGCAAATTGGAAATCACCGCGAAGTCATCAGCTTCAATGTCACCCACCTGTCGGACACGCCCATAGTGTTGGGCATGAGTTGGCTGGATAGACACAGCCCGGCATTAGCATGGTACCAGCGGCAATTAACCTTCTGCTCCTCCTACTGCGCAGAACACTGCATCCGAACCAGCCAGGAAGAGGAAGGACAAGGGGATGAACCACAGCTACACCTAGGCATGGTGCAGGCGGTACCCAACAAGTACAAGGCGTTTTTGGAGGTCTTCTGCGAGAAGGAAGCGGACAAGCTGCCTCCCCACCGGCCCTACAACTGCGCGATTGACCTCCTACCGGGGGCGACGCTGCCGACTGGAAAACTGCATTCCATGTCTGAAGACGAACTGCAAGAACTCAGGGAGTTCATAGATCACAACTTGAAGCGGGGATTCATCCAAGAATCCAAAGCAGTGGGGGGCAGTCCCGTGTTTTTCGTGAAGAAGAAGGACACGCCCCAACGCAGATTGGTAGTTGATTACAGAATTATCAATTCCAGGACAAAGCCCACAGCATTCCCCATGCCCAAGATCGACGACCTGCTCGCGACGGTGAGGAAGGGACGAATCTTCACCAAGTTGGATCTACGAGGGGCGTACAACCTTATACGCATGCGGGAGGGCGATGAGTGGAAGACGGCCATGTTTACGCCTTTAGGCACCTATGAATATCGTGTTATGCCATTTGGTCTGCAAAATGGCTCACATTGTTTCCAAGCCTTCATGCACCACGTGTTAGCGGGCCTCCTCTACAAAAAGTGCATATGCTTCCTAGACGACATCCTGATCTTCTCGGAATCGCAGGAGGTTCACGAGGGGGACGTCAAGGAGGTCCTGCAGAGACTGCGGGAGCACAGACTTTACGCCAAACTGGAGAAGTGCCAGTTCGACGTGACGGAGGTGGATTTCCTGGGCTACAAGCTGTCCGACAAGGGACTCGCCATGGACAGCACCAAGGTCCGCTCAGTGTTGGACTGGAAGAGCCCGCGCAATCGGAAGGAGGTCCAGAAGTTCGTCGGCTTCGCCAACTTTTATCGCAAGTTCATCAGGGGTTCGCAAAGAAGACGGCGGCCATCACGGACACCCTCAGCTCCATGAAGAAGAAGTTCACCTAGACGGACCAGGCAGAACAGTCTTTTCGGAGACTCAAGCGTCTCTTTGCGTCCAAAGAACAGCTGCTACACGTAAACTCCAGCAAACCAATGAGGCTTGAGACGGACGCATCGGACAGAGCGGTGGGGGCGGTCCTGTTGCAGTGAGATCCTCAAGGGAACTGGAGGCCCTGCGCATTCTACTCCAGGAAACTCAGCAAGTCGGAACAGAACTACACCATCTGGGACAGGGAGTTGCTGGCCATTCATGGAGCCTTCAAGGCGTGGCAGCACTTCCTCATCGGAGCCAGACACACTGTGCAGGTCCGCACGGACCATAAGAACCTGGAGTACTGGCGCACGGCACGGTTCCTGAACCAGAGACACATCCGCTGGGCGGATTTCTTTGCGGATTTCGACTTCTGGATAGACTACATCCCGGGAGACAACAACATCATGGCAGATGCACTATCAAGGAAACCGCAATATCTCGAGGAAGCGGCACCGGTGGCGGCCAAACACATTTTCGCACCGAAAGTGTGGGCATGCGCTTCAGTCACCGTGGACCTGGACGCAGTGCGTCGCGCGCTGCAGACGGATGCCTTCGCACAATCCAAGATGGAGGAGGTGCGAAGAGGCACAGCGAAGGACGACAAGTTCCAGATATGCGACGGACTGCTCACCTGCAAAGGGGCTCTCTACGGGCCGGGAGACGACCTCCGCGCGAAAGTCCTGCAGCAGTTACACGACGCGCCCAGTGCTGGGCACTTCGGCAAGGACAAGACGGCGGAATTAGTGGCCAGAGACATTTGGTGGCCCCAGATGAGAGGAGAAGTCGCGGATTACGTCTCTAGGTGTGACACATGCCAAAGGGCCAAACGAGTGCACAGGAAGCCGGCGGGACTGCTGGAACCGCTACAGACGCCGCTCAAACCGTGGGAGAAATTGGCTTGGACATTGTCACGGATCTGCCCAGCTCGCGAGGCAAAACAGCGGTACTCGTGGTCGTAGACCTGTTCACCAAGATGGCGCACTTCATTCCTTGCGCGAAGGTGGCCACGGCGGAACAGACTGCCAAGCTGTTCATAGATCACGTGTTCAAAGTTCACGGCTTACCACGGTCCATCCTGTCCGACCGGGGTCGCCAATTCATCTCGAGCTTCTGGCAGAAGCTGCTGGGCATCCTGAACGTCAAGATCAACTTAGCGTCGGCACGACACCCGCAGACCAACGGACAAGCGGAGAGGGTCAACGCCATCATGCAGCAGTACCTGCGATGCTACGCTAATCAACAGCCCTTGACCTGGGTGGACTACCTACCGCTGGCCGAGTTTGCCTACAACAACACGAAGCACGGGTCTACAGGGGTGACACCGTTCTTCGCCAACAATGGGCGGCATCCCAGAACCTTCCCGGGGTTAGAGACGAAGGGGGAGGGGGAGCCACGGCGTGCAGAGCACTTGGCAGCAGAGTTGCAGGAGGTCCACGACCAACTCCGAAGGCACTTGGAACTAGCAAAACACGCCTACAAAATGCAGGCAGACAGGCACAGGAGAGTCGGGGAAGACATCCAGGTGGGGGACTGGGTCTGGTTAGCGGCCCAGGCAGTGCCGGCCAGAGCGTTAGCTAAGAAGAAGCTCAGACACAAGCAGCTAGGGCCTTACCAAGTCGAGGCACAAATCAACCCAGTGGCCTTCCGGTTAACACTCCCGGAGGGCTCCAGAATGCACCCGGTATTTCATAGGTCAGTGCTCACACCCTACAAAGAACCCCACAGGTTTCAGGCGCCAGGGACCGCACCACATCCACTCAAGAAATCACCAACGTGAATTAACATGCTGTGAATTTAATCCCGGTGGTCCACAACTGTTCCCAGTCAGCGAACATAATGTTATGACCAACGTCCTGTGCCCATTTAATCATAGCTGTCAGAGCTGCCCGAGGTCCCAGCTCACAAAGGACCAACGCCAGTTCGTTGTTATATACAAAAGTCTTTATTGAAGTTCAGTTTCACCTTCACAACCGTAGCGCGCAGCTCTACGTCTGAAACTCTAGACCATCGAAGCTCCGTCTGAATCTCCTCCCCCCAGACTCTAGCCTTGCTCCACCTCTTCCTTTGCTCTTTCCTCCTCTGGCTCCGCCTGTCAGCTGGGGTCTCGCCCTTCCTAGACTCATCTGACGCTGAGTCCCCTGAGTCTTCCCCCTGCCTCCGGCGGGCTTTAGGACCTGGTTCCCAATCCGGGTTTTCTGCTGTCCCCCGCGCCTGTACATTCGAACTTGGCGCGCGCGCCCAGCCGGCAACCTTCCTCCTGACCGTTACACTGCTCCTGTCACTGCTTCCCCCTTCTGGGAGGCTAGCTGGACCTGACCTCCCCTCCGTTCCCCCACTCTCCGATAGAGGCGTGGTCAGCCCTGACTCATCTTCTCTCCCTGCTGGAGGAGACATTGGTCCTGACACCTGGGACTCTTCCGCCCCACTACGCTCTGGTGGGGAAGCTGATCCTGATCTCCCGCTGCTGCTTTGGGAGTCCCCGCTGGCCCCTTGTTTCTGGTGTGTTCCCCCTGGGACCCCCCTTGCCCTGACCATCGGCGCCTCCTTCTGGGAATCTTCTGATTCGCTGGAGAAGCTCATGGAATCTCTTGGGTCGCTGTCATACTCCCCTACGCTGCCCTCAGATTCTTCCCCTTCACTCTCCATTTCCTCTCTCCCCTGTACCTCTGTTCCTGAGCCCCTGACACCTGCCAATGCCTAACCGCCACTCGAGCGAAGCTCGCCGCCAATACCTTCAAGCCTGCAACCAACTCCTAATCCCAGCTAAGATGTCCCCCAACCAGATATCGTTTACAACGTCAGATAGATGCACGCCATCACATCTGTAGAGGGCCTCGTTGCTGTACTGGATGCCGGGGTGGCCGATGACACACCCGCCCAGAGCCGCCACTCTACGCTCCACGGCCCGCTGCAAGACCTTTCTTGCCTTATTGATTCCAACCGGGCTCACACAATCCCTCCATGTCCTCCTCTCAAGCAACGAGGACCACAAAATAGTCACGTTTGGGTAAACCGCCATCAATTCTGCCAAGTCGTCAAAAATGTTCCATCTCAAGTCAGTAGCTTTGCGGTACGCTAGGTCATTCTCCCCCAATTGGATAACCAGGGCATCCGGGGGGCCCTCAGAGGCAGCTCTCGCCATCACAACTGGCATGAATTCACACCAACACATGCCTCTTCTCGCCATCCAGGTCAACTGGACACCCGCCGGCAAGTTCAAGTTTTTTCCCAGCCCGGTACTCATTGCACGCAGCCTTGCCCAATGCACGATACTATGGCCTACCAGCCAGATGCGTACCCCTCGGCAATCTGAAAATGAAATAAACAGGGAAAGCGAGGTCAGAAGTGTACCTAGTAGTCATAAAGTCCCCCTTACATAAGCTCTGAATGCATTCGACTTCCAGTGGCCCAGATCCTTTATCCTCTCTGCGGAGAGACCAAGATGCGCCGCCGTGGTTGCAGCGCCGATCCGAAAAGAGTGAGCCGCAAATTCACCCGCGGGTAGCCCACATGCGGCCAAAGCCCTTCGCATCACCCGTGTAAACTGATGCCTGGCCAAAGGTGAGCCGTCGGCATGAATTAAGAGGGGGCCTGGGCTACCAGGCCTTAGGTAAAGAAAACGCCTCGTATCCCTAACCGGGCATGGGCCAGGGCCTTGCACCGCCGGCAACCTTAGAAGGGCCCCCCTCCCCTGCTGGTCGGTCTTGGAGCTCCTAACTTGGACTATAAGCTCGTTTGTTGACAGGGTCAGATCACCAAAGAGGATACCCCTCCGGGCTTGGACGGCCCCTCCATCGCAAACCACCTCCCCTATGCGAAGGGCCCCGAAGAAGGCTATGGAGTAGGCAGCCGAGAACAGGCGAGCCTCATATTTTGACCAGCATATGGCACATAATTTTTTGTGTATTTGGGTCAGAACCAGGTGGTTGCTGCCGGCGCCACCCATCTAAAGCCTTACGCACTATAAATTTGGCGCATGGGTCAGTGTCGAAAAATGTTTTGCCAAAATATTAAATCCCCTGCAGACTGAATATTGAGAGTCCTGGGGCCCTGCCCAGCTCCCTCAAGTGAGCTAAATAATGGAGGACTTCCCTCGCTGAGGGAACCGGGTTGCGTTTTGACTTGGGAAACTTATTGCAGAACACTAGGAAGTCGGCCCACGCTTTCTTGTAGGATCTCATTGTGGAAGGGGCGACTGCACCGAATACTCCCTTCAACACTTCTTCCTCCCAAGACTCCAGAGATGCTCCGGGAAAGGCATCGATGACTGTTCCCCATCCGGCGCTAATAAGTGGAAGCGCTCCATCTGAAAGCGAGACAGAGCATCCGTGATGTCATTATTAATGCCGGGCACGAATTTGGCCGAGAAATATATATTGTTCTCTAGACACAGGAGGACGAGGCACCGCAACAAGTTTCCCACCCTAGGGGAGCGGGTGGCCTGCCTGGCAAGAACCACTACCACTGCCTGGTTATCTGTGTTGAAGCAGACCCTATGATTGCGAAACTGGTCTGTCCAGAGGTGCACTGCCACCAAGATGGGGAAAAATTCAAAAAATGTGAGGTCCCGGGAGATAGGCTGGCCCTGCCAGTCTTTTGGCCACCTTTCTGCACACCACTGGCCCCTGAAATATACTCCGAAACCTAGGGACCCCGCAGCATCTGACTGAACCTGGAAGTCGGCATCAAGCGTCAAGGAGTCCTGCCACAGGGATATCCCATTATAATTTTCAAGGAATTGCAACCAGACTTCCAAATCTGCCTTGACTTCTTTTGAGAGGCGAACCCTATGCTGTGGTGCCCTGAGACTGAGGCAAGGAAGGAAGGGCTACCCCTATACTATTCATATAACCAGTTATCAATAATCAATATATTCAATATATATGCTTACACGAATCAAGGATTACAGTATTTTATAAATCCACTTGAATCAAAAAGGGAAGCTGTGCCTTAGCTAAAAATGCAAACTGCTTGAAACAGCAAAGTTAGGAACCGACCTTTCCCCTAGAAACATCTGTGAACCCCGGACAAGACATGAATCAGAGATTCTGGTACAAATTCCCCATCAGGAACAGGCTAAATTAATCCTCAGAACAGGAAGAGCAAAACCACAGAATGTCCAAGCTCCCTGTCCTGTCATAATTAGGGGAAAGGTTAGACTGAGCGTCACTGGGAGCATTGGAAAGCGGAACTTGAACCCTGTGCTGGACCAGTGCTATACCAGTAGCTAGGAGCGTGACAACTGCTTGCTGATTGGCTGATATTTTGCTGACCAAGTTATGAGTCCTTCATGATTGTCTTATGATCTATGATTTGCTGTGATTTGCTCAGGTATAAAGACCCCTGTATTTCTGTCAATCGGGGTCCCAGTTCTTTGGAAGAGATTCCAACTGGGTCCTTATTGCCTGGCAATAAACTTCACCTTCTTATTCTCCATTTGCTGCGTCTGGCTGATCCTTATCTTGCTACATTTGGTGCCGTGATCGGATCACACAGGCCAGTGGGGTTTTTTTACCCAAAAAGAGCCGGCGTCCGGTTCTCGGGGGGAGGGCGTCCCGAAGGTTTTTGGCTTCGTTCCAGGCGCCAATCGGACATCATTTCCAAAGGAGGAAGGCAATCGCCTTCGGCGCGGACTCCCGGCGAGACGGAGGCAAGGACCGAACAAGGAGAATCTGAAGGGGAGCCAAAAGGAAAGGCGTGCCACGACAGGAACTCACGGTGAGTTGAGATAAAAGGAGTGCTGATCAACACTCAGGGTGACCCACCAGTAACCTCCCGTTAAAGGGAAAGGATCACCAAAAGGGTGAGGGAGGAGAAGCTGGGTCAACCAAGGACAAGGAAAGGAAGAGGTTCTGCAGGAAAAGTTGGGGAAAAACAGCTGTGGGGGGGGGAGAGAGAAAAAAAAGGGTAAAAACGCTGTATGAAAGTGTGTGCTTTTCTGCCAAGTTGTTTGCCGCAGGCAAGGGGGGAGAAAGGGCTGTGTTGTCTGTGTGAAAGTCCCGGGACGCCGGGTGGATGTGTAAGATCTGAGTTGAAAAAGGAAGTGTGCTGTGGTTTTTCCTTGTTCTATTTTTGAAACTGCCTAGCTGAAAGTGTTTGTCTGGCGAAGAGGGAAAGTTTTTTGCAGAACTATGGGGGGGAAATGCTCAAAACCAATTCAAGCCTGTACACCCCTAGACTGCATGTTAGAAAAATTTAAAATAGTTTTTCCAGAAGAACCAGGGGAGGTCAGACCAAGTAAGGAAGTTTTAAAAAGGTATTGTCAACAGATGTGGCCCCAGCAGGTCAAATCCTGGCCACGAATTGGCTCCTTCAGGATTGAAAAATGTCAGGCAGTTATGGACTCAATAATGGAAAATCCGGATTTGTTTAAGGAGCAGTACTATTACATTTCGAAGTGGACTGCTATTTGTTTAAAAAATCCAGATTGGATGAGAAGAGGAAGTGTCAGCTGCGAGATTTTCGCTGTAAGGCAGGAAGCCGGAAAACCCTTAACAGTTTCTGTAGCTGACAGGAAAATTTATGTTGGTCCTTCAGAGGAGGATGGAATCCCTCCCCCGCCATACAATTATAGCAGCAGTAATCAAGCAATACAGCCGCCTTCAAGGCAAGCATTGCCAGACCAAAATGCAGTGGCAGGACAAACCCAACCCCAAACCCAACGGACCCCTATGCCCAGCCAATCTCAGCCAGAATTGAATAAAGCCCCGCAAGCCACAAATGGTGCTTCGCAGGCAGCCCCACCTTCTCAAGCATCACTGGATGTGCCTAGCCTTCCAGAATTGCCTTCCCAGCCAAAACAAACAGCAGCTCTAGATCAAAGCACGTTACCCTCCCCTCCCGAGGAAAAATACAACCAGGACATGTCAGCCTTGCAAACACAGACGGAGGGAGCAGGAGGGGAAACCAGCGCGTTTCAAATGTCTGGAGCATGGGGGGAACAAATTAATTCATTGAGAACCCCAGAAAGCCATGACAGTTCAAAATTATGGAAATTGATGGATGCAATTACAGATTCTGGACAAAAGTTGGTCCTTAAAATGAGAGAAAGTGATTTACCCAGTACATCTCAAAGCCCAGCCTCGCCTAAGCTTGCAAAAGGAGGCTATTACTTACGTAATAACAAAGGGGCACCAGCGCCAATGCTTCCCCTAAGGGCTGTTTTGGGGCCCCAAGAGCCACGGCCAGTGGATGGAAATGGGAGACCAACGGGTCCTTGGCCTTCCAGGGCAGTTACACTTCAATATGTCCCCTTTACAACCACAGATTTATTGAATTGGAAAACGCATACAATACCCTTTTCAGAAAAACCTCAGGCCATGCTGGATTTGGTTGCTTCCATTATGGTAACTCATCTGCCTACATGGCAAGATTGCAGGCATCTTTTGATGACTCTTTTCACCTCTGAGGAAAGGAGAAGGATAGATACAACTGCAGACAACAATCTTAAAGCTCAGGTGCCAAACTCAGAAAACAATCCAGATGCTTGGGTCCGTGCCAGATATCCACTCACAGATCCAGGGTGGGACCCAGAAAGGGATAAGGATGCCTTGGACAATTATCGGCAGGAGGTTATAAAGGCTATAAAAGGTGCTGCTAGAAAGCCCACAAACATTTCTAGGGTAGCTGAGGTTCTTCAACTCCCAGATGAATCTCCTTCTAATTATTTGGAACGCTTAATGGAGGCTTATAGAATTTACACCCCCTTTGATCCAGAAGCCCCAGAAAGCAAGCAAATGGTGAATGCGGCATTTGTGGCTCAAAGTGCTACGGACATTAAGAGGAAATTGCAAAAGTTAGACGCCTTTGAAACATTGCAGATGGATCAGCTCCTAGCAATCGCTCAAAGGGTTTATTTGAACAGAGAGAATGAGGTTAAGAAGGACAGAGTTCGGGAAATGAAACAAAAGGCAGTGTTTTTGGCTGCAGCCATCAGCCAGGGCTCAGCATTTGATACGGGTGCCCAAGGGAGAGGTTCCAGTAGGGCACGAGGAAGAGGAAGAGGAAGGGGATTGCCATTGGGAAGGAATCAGTGTGCAATTTGCAGAAAGGAAGGTCATTGGAAACAGGAGTGCCCTGAAGCAAGGGACACAGAGGGAGAAGGTGAATACAGGGAACAGAGGGAGCGTGGATGTGGATGGGGATCGCAGAGAGGAAGGATGCAAGCTGGAAGATATGTGAGGAACAGAGGAAGTAGCAGAGATTTTGTTGGATTAGCGCAACTGGAGGAATATGAGAATGAGAATGCATAGGACAGACCGGGCTCAACTCTTTCTTTAGGCTCCCAAGAGCCCATGGTCTCGGTTAAACTGGGGAGCCGCTTAGTAAATTTCATGATTGACACTGGAGCGCAATTTTCGGTGCTCACGAAGCCGTTAAAAGCAAAAAGCAATCAAGCAGTGACGATTGTGGGGGCCACAGGCAACAGGGTCCTCACACCGTTTTTGCAACCTCAAGAATGCCAGATTGGGGGAAAAACCCTTACACATCAATTTCTGTATGTGCCAGAATGCCCAATCCCCTTGCTGGGACGTGACTTTCTGTCAAAGGTTCAAGCACAGATCACCTTCACACCAAAAGGGGCAGAAATGAAATTACCCCAGGCTGCATCAGGGATTGTCACAGTAGAGGTGCCTAGGGAACAGGCATGGAAAATGATGGGGGCTTTATCAAAAACAGACTCCCAAAAGGACATTTCACAGATTCCTAAAAATCTGAGAGCCCCACCTGGAGTATGGGCAGAGGACAACCCACCAGGCATGGCAAAGAATATAGCCCCATTCATAATAAACCTAAAGCCAGGGGCAAAGCCAATAGCAACCAGGCAATACCCTATTCCAAGACAAGCAGCAGAGGGAATGCAGAAGCATATAGACAAGTTTTTGCAATATGGGCTTTTGGTAAAGTGCCAGTCCAGCTGGAATTCTCCACTTTTTCCTGTGCGCAAGCCCAATTCAGACCAATTTCGCCCAGTCCAGGATCTGAAAAGGATTAACAATTTAATTCAGACGGTGCATCCATGTTTGCCCAATCCTTACAATCTCCTAGGATTAATTCCATCGGAGGCAACTGTGTTTACAGTATTGGACTTAAAAGATGCATTTTTCTGTTGCCGGATTGCCTCCCAGAGTCAGCCAATATTTGCATTTCAATGGGAGGATCCTTACAAGGGGACAAAAACCCAATTAACGTGGACAAGATTGCCCCAGGGCTACAAGAATTCGCCAACACTTTTTGGAACAGCCCTTGCCCAGGATTTGTCTAAATTCCCTTCAGTGCCTGGGAAAACAATTCTTCTTCAATTTCTGGATGACTTATTGATCAGTTGTGATACCTATGAGACTTGTAAAAAGGCCACAGAGGATTTGCTTCATCTCCTTTGGGAGGCAGGATACAAGGTGTCTCGGAAAAAGGCACAAATTTGCCAAGAGACAGTGAAATATTTGGGTTTTCACATTTCTCACCAGCAAAGGGCGTTAGGATCCAAAAGGAAGGAAGCCATTTGTGTCATTAAGGAACCCACAAGCCGCAGGCAATTGCGGGGGTTTTGGGGGGCTGCAAGTTTTTGCCGAATTTGGATCCCTGAGGGCTTCCGGGTTGGCGCCATCGCCGAATGGCGGACTCCCTCCGAGCTCCAGAGGGAGTCTGCTCGGCAGGGGCTGGGTCCTACCGCGCCGGCGACGCGGGGACCCTTAAAAACCACGGGCACGGAGCCCGTGGACATGGGGACTCGGCTGGTACCGTCAGCGCCCTCCCGACTCGTGAAGGAGCCTTTTTAAAGGCTACGGATCGGGTGCCGGGGAGCGGCGTGGTACTGTGAGTCTATCGCTTCCCCTGCCGAGTGCAGCCGCATGCCATTCATCGGAGAGCGCTGGCTTCTTCCATTTGAAATTCGGACATTTAACAACAACCCGTGAGTAATTGGGTAACCGGGTATAAAAGGAGAAAAAAAAAGATTTTTTTTTCGGATTCGGCACGAGCGGGGGGGATCTAAAAAGGAAGTCAGTCCCCTCCTTGATTGTAAACATGCTAAAACAAGGACTGAGAAACCAAGATCAATTCAGAAGTTTATTGCTGATAAAAAATACAAATTCCACGATGGGATACTACAAGAATTGTGCTGGAGGAGAAAAAATCGAGGGTGAGAGGGAAAAGGCAACCCCCCCCTGGGAACCGGGGCGATTCAGAGAACCTGGCGGAGAGAGATGGAGAGTTTGACAGCTGTTAAAGTAGCTGTCAAATCCTGAGAATACAAAGAGGACTTTGTTACAAGTATTTTGCTGGTTAATTTTGATACAATTGGATATAAACGTGGATACAAAATGTCGGGGGGAAAAGAAACAACAACTTGACTTTTGGATTAGAGGACACAAAGTTACAGCAACCCCCCTAGAGGGGCTTTGGGACATTACAAGTGGCGTATGTGGAAAACTACTCTGAGATGTGTACTGGTCTCAGCTCCTGGGAAAGTAGCAAAACTGAAATATTGTTTTGTCTACAGAGGTGACAACACAATAGAATCTCTCTATTGAAGCAAGGAAGGAACTGGACGTAAGTTTTTGTTCCTGAATAACAAACCTCTGTGGAGATACTAGATTTCAGAATAAGAATGGTTTTGCAGCTGAACAAGACAGAAACCTGAGAAAGTAAGAAATAAAAGAGCAAAGGACTAACTACGCCACGGAAAGAACAATGGGAGGAGCAACAATGACCAAGGGAAATTAAAGGCCTCTATTAGACTGGATTTTTGAAATTAAACATAATCAAAACAAGCAAATTTAAAGAAAACCGGCAAGATGGATTGAGAAAAATTTGGTTGTGGACTTGAGACCTCCAGGCCGACAACATACAGACTGATGGACATGGGGAATCTAAACCGGGGAAGGGAGGGGGAACTCTAGAATCCAAAGGCTATGTAACCAACTTTTGGAATTTTCTTCTATCTTCTATCTTTTATCTTTCTATATAACTTTGGTATTTTGATTTGACATGTTTTGTAAAAAAAAGGGGGAATTCGTGGAAGGAAACGGGGTAGATCTTGGGGGAAAAATCTTTGTTCTATTTTGTTAAAGATGAGGAGTGAAGTTAAGATTGTAATTTAAATTGGTTAATAGGTACAACATATTAGGTTTAAATTGGGAATGAGAACTTGTGGAACTAACATAGGGAAAGGGGAATACAGTCGGGGGGGGGGGGGGAAGGAGGGAGTCCCAGAAAGAAGGTTACGAAAATAAGGGTTTAAAATTGGTCCTTCTTTTTCTTTCTTTTCTCTATTCTTTCTATTTTTTCTATTCTGTTATAATTGGAAATTTTAATAAATATGATTATATATATATAAAAAAAAATTTGGATCCCTGATTTTAGCACCCTAGCAAAGCCTCTATATGAAAGTACAAAAGGCAGAGAAAATGCTCATTTTGAATGGCAGGCAGAGCAAAGGAAAGCTTTCAATACATTAAAGTCTAAACTGATGCAGGCTCCAGCCTTGGCTTTGCCAAACCCAGAAAAAGCTTTTTTCCTTTTCGTTCATGAGAAATCTGGAATTGCAGCAGGGGTCTTGACTCAGGTGTTGGGGAGTTGGAAAAGACCTGTAGCTTATTTGTCAGAACAGCTGGATGCAGTGGCAAAAGGATGGCCACCTTGTATGCGATCAGTAGCTGCAACAGCAGTATTGGTCAAAAAGGCATTTAAATTCACCTTTGGACAGGAGATTTATGTGAATGTGCCTCATGCTGTGTTGACATTAATGGAATACAAAGGGAGTTATTGGCTTTCCAACGAGCGCATGGCAAATTACCAAGGGCTTTTGTGTGGTAACCCACAAGTACATTTGCAAGTTGTAAACACCTTGAACCCCGCTTCCTTGTTACCCCTTCCTGAGTCAGTGGATCATGAACCTCATGATTGCATTCAAGTAATGGACTCAATTTACTCTAGCCGTCCAGATTTGCAGGATGAACCGTTAAAAACCCAGATATAGAATATTTTACGGACGGGAGCAGCTTTGTGAAGGAGGGGCAAAGGAGGGCTGGATATTCTGTGGTTACTCTAACTGATGTCATTGAAGCACAGCCTCTACCAATTTCGTCCTCAGCGCAGAAAGCGGAACTTGTGGCTTTAACCAGAGCCCTTCAGCTAGCAGCTGGCTGCAGCGTAAATATCTACACAGACTCAAAGTTTGCTTTTTTAACTCTACATGCCCACGGAGCTTTGTGGAAAGAGAGGGGGCTCATAGGGGCAGAAGGGAAAGCACTGAAATATGGCCCAGAATTGGAAACGCTTTTGGAAGCTGTGTGGGCTCCGAGAAAGGTTGCAGTCATACATTGCCGAGGCCACAGCAAGGGAACCACAAAAGCAGCAAAGGGAAATCAATTGGCGGATCTGGCTGCAAAACGGGCAGCTTTACTGCCACCGCCACCTGCCTCTATAACAGCATCTCTTCTTCCTACAGCAGTTGATTTAGAGCAAATAAAGCCCATCTACACGGAGGCAGAACAGGAATGGGCACAGCAGGAAGGGGGATACAGAATGCCACCACAGGATGGATGGTTTATCCTCCCAGACCAACGAGTATTTGTTCCAGAAGCCTTAGGCAGGAACATAGTGAAACAATATCATGAGTCCACTCACTATGGGGCCACAGCATTGCGGGAAAGCCTAAATAGGCAATTCTACATAACAAGGATTTCCCAGCTGGCAGAAGCAGTATCACGTGCATGCCTTCTGTGCGCAAAAAACAACCCCAAGCAAGGCCCAGTTCCTCCACCAGGAATACAGCAAACAGGCTTAATGCCAATGGAAAATTTAATAGTGGATTTTACAGAAATGCCAAAGGCAAAGGGGTACAAGGCTCTCTTGGTCTTCACGTGTTCTCTTACAGGTTGGCCTGAGGTATATCCTACTAGAACAGAAAAAGCACAGGAGGTTATAAAACGCCTCTTAACGGAAATCATTCCAAGGTTTGGTCTACCAAGGTGTATAGGCAGTGACAATGGTCCAGCTTTCATCGCATCAATAGTGGATGGTGTATGCAAAGCCTTGCAAATACAATGGAAACTACATGCGGCCTATAGACCTCAAAGCTCAGGGAAAACAGAAAGGATGAATCGGACTCTTAAAGCGCAGTTAGCAAAATTGTGCCAGGAAACTCATTGTAAATGGGTAGACATGTTGCCTATTGCTTTGTTTAGAATCAGATGTTCACCAACAAAGAGACTGAAACTTTCTCCGTTTGAACTTTTGTATGGGAGACCACCTCCAATAGCAAGGGGGAAAACAGCAGACTTGACTCAAGTGGGGGGGCAAATAACTGCAGATCAAATCCAGGCTCTTTCTCGTATTTTTCTTGATTTAAACAGGTGGTGTCTCCAACGCATTCCCATCTGCCTATCCGAACCAGTACATCCCTTTCGGCCAGGAGACCGAGTTTGGGTTCGAGATTGGAAAGACGAACCGCTGACGGCTCGGTGGAAAGGTCCCTACACGGTTCTGCTGGCCACACCAACTGCGGTGAAAGTTGCGGAAGTAACCCCGTGGATTCATCATTCTCGTCTGAAGCGGTCTGAGGGTCATTGGAACTGTGAGCTGAACCCATCTAACCCTCTGAAGTTGAAGCTCACCAGGAACCCCTGCACCTAGCCCCACCGGAAGCGGGCAGGAGCACGGGCAACGGGACTACAGGTCTGCTCTCACTGCACCCCAGAAGCCAGTGAGTCTACGCACACCGGAAGATTGAGGAGCTGCACCAGCTTATGGGAGGACCCCTACCAGTTAAAATTTCAGTCAATCCCAGATTCCAGCCAGACTTTGCTCATAAACCCTTAGTAAAAATAACAATAACAAGGGTGAACAAAAGGGGGGTCCTTATTGACAAGTGGGTGGATTGGGTAACTGCATACGGTTGTTACATTCCTTTCTTTCTTTGGGAATTCTACATACCAGATTGGGCACAAGCAGGTCCACAACAATAGTTCACATACAAGGGAAAGTACATGCCAGGGGAACCTAGGAGGGCCATACGTTGCTTTTCCTACCCACCTCCCCAAGGAGCATTTCCCGGTGCTATACTGGTCACTGTAGTTGTTTTTTCTCCACCACCCACAGGTCCCTTCAAGGTAGCAGTTGCAGAGTGTATACGGTGTGAGTTGACCTCACCAGTTCGACCAGAACCTGGGGACCACCAATAAGTCCACTAGGTGCGGCCGAGCGGGGGGCTATATCTCACTAAAGGGTATGTTCTGGTACCTGCTACCTTATATAATTGTTGCAATTTCACTCCTTCTGGTCCTAATCATTGTATATTGTGTATATAAGAAGGATCACCGTATAAACATCAACCTAGAGCCAGAACTAATAAGATTCAACCTTGAAGGTATACGTGGGGAAGATGAAAATGAAAATGAAGCTCCTGTTGAGTTTGATGTGCTTGTGGCTCCAGAGAGGCCCAATGGTAGTAGGTAATGTTTTTATACACCATGCTGAACACATGTTCCAGATATATGGGGAAAATGCTACCCTATATTATGAACACCCAAGGAAGGTAGCAGACATGTCCCTTATACCAGGATTAATCAAGGATCCTGATGTCGTGTTGGCAGGCCTACTTTACAATCAGAGTGGTCTCTTTGCAGCCCCACCTATTGAAATGAATGACATCCCCTACAGATATCTCAGATATACCAGAACCACAAAAGGTCTATGTTTTTGCTGTCATGCCACCGGAGTATGGAATTCTAAATGGAAGTATTGGCCCCAAGTTAAGTACCACATGGACAAAGGATGGCTGGGAAATTATACCCAATGCTCGGATAAATTTTGGCTTTGGGGATCCCACAATGCCTCCTACCAGGGCAATACTACCTCTTCAGATCTATACCCATACTTTCCTCAATACTCGGTTAATTTCACCGGACAAGGGTCCATTTGTTCTGGTTGGATGATTAAAGATCCTAACCTCTGGTTTTTATATGATGGATTGGCAACAAATTTCCACCCAGGAAAATACCAGTGTGTTGGCGTAGGGGCATTTACCTTTCCGGTTGCAGTGGAGATCAATCACAAGGTACCTCACCTTGCAAGCAGACGGAAAAGGGTGGCCCTGGGCGACCACTGTGAAGATGAAATTTATCTGACAAATTCTGTAGGGAGCGTTGGGGGTGGATTTATAGAATTCCTCTCAATGGGGATTTACCCAGGAATAGTTGCTGAGCAAAATAGAAAGGCACTGTTTGCTCTTACATGCAGGCTGGAGAAAACTATCAATGGGGTGAATTACCACCGAAAGAACAATCCAAGTTTATTTGTTCTCCTTCTATTGAGATAGAACCGAAACACCTATGGTTCATTTCGGCTGATAACAAACATGTCACTCTGCGATTTTTGAGTGAATGTGCATTCTATAAAATAAATGAATCTTTGGAATCTCTGACAAAACAAGGTGCGGATAATAGTAGACAATTGGCTGAGCTCTCAGCAAAACTTGATCTGAACACGCAAAGTGTGAATGAACTCAGCAAGAGGGTGTCTTCAAATACAGAGACTATTAATAAACTTCTAGAGGACTCTGCCACTACTCGAAAGATTGCAGAAGAAGCTAAGGTTTCTGCAGATGCCACTCAGGAAAGGATAATACCAGTCTGTAAAAAGTTAGAAGACCATGAACTGGCTTTGTCTATGCTCGAGATACAAAGGAAGGAGAGAAATCTGAGATTGAGAGCAGTGCCTGAAAGCGAAAAAGACGACCTGGTGGACTTCCTTTCTAAAGAATTCTCGGACTTTTGGCAACAGGAGTTGGAGAAGGTAGAAATTAAGATAGTGTCTGCGTTTAGATTGGGCAGAAGACAAGGCAGAAAGAAGCCAAGGGACTGCTTGATAACTTTAAGATCAAAAGAAGAAAGAGATAAAATGTTGAATCTGCATTTTCAAAGAACTCTGGAAATTGAAAATGCTTTCGTGGAGATTTTCAAAGATATACCAAAACATATTTTGGATGTAAGAGCCCATTATAAAGAGCTGGTTGATTTATTGAGAAAGAACGAAATACCCTTTAGGTGGGAATTCCCTCAAGGCCTATCCTTTAAATACAAAGGAAGGAAAACCAGAATAAGATCTGTCCAAGACAAAGAGCAATTCTTACCAGACAACGAAGAAGATCTTGTGAAAGGGACGGTCGAAGTGGAACCAACCCAAGCAGTAAAGGAAGCAACAGACATTTTGAACTTAACATTTGGATTGAAATCACCGATGGAAGGTGAACAACTACTTGGAGCAGTGGGAGGAAAAAGTAAATAGCAACAGGATGGCTCTGCAACTTCTAAGTTGGAATTGTAATGGTCTTAACCTTCCCCGAAAAAGACGAAATGTTTTTCATATATTGAAAAAAGAACAATTGGACTTGATTTGTTTACAAGAAACTCATGTGACAAGACTGCATAGAAAACTACTTATCAACAAAAGATTAGGATAAGAATTTATTTCATCTGATAAAGTTAAGAAAAGAGGAGTGGTAATCTATGCAAAGGAAAATTTCCCCCCGAAATTGATGTTTAAAGATGAACATGGAAGATTTTTGGCAATTGAAATTCAAGTTCAAGGTGAAAAATTCTTGATATTAGGGATCTATGCACCAAATGAAGGGAAGTCGGAATTCTTTAAGAAGCTGCATGAGATTTTACTGGACTATTTGGATTACAATTTAATCTTGTTGGGAGACATGAATGGAGTAGTATCTACAAATATGGACAAATCACAAAGACAGGTAGTTTCCAAGGATGGGAGACTACCAAAGACTTTTTTTGAAATGACTGAAAATATGGACTTGATTGACATTTGGAGAACAAAGAACCCTCTTGAGAGAGAGGGAACTTTCTTTTCTGAAGCTATGATGACATGGACTAGAATTGACCAAATATGGGTTACTAGTGGGATGGCTCCAAAGATCAAGAAAGTGGAAATCTGCCCAAAAACCTGCTCCGACCACAATGCCGTAAAGATGGAGATGAAGTTAACAACAGCTGGTTCCTTTAGATGGAGGATGAATGACACCTTATTTAGAGATGAAGAGGTCTACAAAAAGGCTCAAAAAACTTTGAGAGACTATTTTGAAATAAATTTAAAAACGGATGTGGAAAAATGAGTAATCTGGGACGCAAGTAAAGCTGTTATGCGATGATTTTTAATACAACAAAACTCTATAAAGAAGAGAAACCAAAATGAGAAGAAGGATAAGAAGGAAAAGATTAAAGAAGGAGAAAAGAAATTGAGATCTAAACCAAAGTCCCAGGAGATTTTGAGAGAAATTAAGTTACATCAGACACAATACATGGAATTGATGAACCAAGAAATAGAATGGAAGATTAAGCAAATGAGACAAAAGACATTTGAATCTGCGGATAAGTGTGGTAAACTTCTGGCTTGGGAATTGAAGAAAAGGCAAAAACTAAACACGGTTACAAGCCTAGAGGTGGAAGGAAAGAACATTTATAAGCCAAATGAGATTAGAAACTGTTTCCAGAGTTATTTCAAAAAATTATACTCACAAGGGCCGCAGAATGAAAGAGATATAGATGAGTTTCTTAAGAAATTTGGTCTACAAAAAATCTCTCATCAAAGTAAAATAGACCTGAATCAGAAAATAACTGAACAAGAGATAGAAGGTGCCATTCAAAACATGCAACTGGGCAAATCTCCAGGACCAGATGGGTTGACTTCCAGATACTACAAAGCCTTGAAGGAGTAGTTGTTACAACCTTTGAAGGAAGTCTGCAACGAAATTTTGGAGGGGAAAAAGGCACCAGAATCATGGAAAGAAGCGTATATCACACTCATACCGAAAACAGAGACTGAAAAGATTCAGCTTAAGAATTACCGCCCTATATCATTACTTAATGTGGATTACAAAATTTTTGCAGACATTTTGGCAAAAAGATTGAAAAAAGTATTGGTGGAAGAGATTCACAAGGACCAAGCAGGCTTTCTCCCAAGAAGACACTTGTCAGATAATGTGAGGAACATAATAGACATTTTGGAATTATTAGAGGTGAACATAAACACTAAAGCAGTTCTGATATTTGTGGACGCGGAGAAAGCCTTTGATAATATTTCTTGGAGTTTTATGAAGAAGAATCTACATGGGATGGGGGTAGGGCAAGGATTTGAGAATGGTATGGGTGCAATATATTCTGAACAGAAGGCTAAATTAATTGTAAATAATGTGGTAACGGAAGAATTTAAAATAGAAAAAGGGACACGACAGGGGTGCCCAATTTCCCCACTACTTTTTATATCAGTCCTGGAGGTTTTGCTAAACATGATTAGAAGTGATCAGCTGGTTAAAGGGGTTCAGGTTGGAGCCAAACAGTATAAGTTAAGGACCTTTGCAGATGACTTGGTACTTACTTTACAAGAGCCAGACACTAGTATGAAAAGGGTTTTAGAACTAATTCAAGAATTTGGTCAAGTTGCAGGATTCAAGTTGAATAAACAAAAAACTAAAGTTTTGGAGAAAAACTTAACAGCTATGGAAAGGGAGAGGTTCCAGAATGAAACAGGGTTGACAGTGGTTAAGAAGGTGAAATACTTGGGGATTAATATGACATCTAAGAATGTGAATTTGTTTAAAGATAATTATGAGAAATGCTGGACAGAAGTTAAGAAGGATCTAGAAATATGGTCAAATTTAAAGCTTTCCTTGTTAGGCCGAATTGCAGTTATTAAGATGAATGTATTGCCTAGAATGTTATTTTTATTTCAAGCATTGCAAATTCTTGACAAGATGGACTGTTTCAAGAGGTGCCAGAAAGACATTTCTAAATTTGTCTGGCAGGCAAAAAACCCAGAATAAAGTTTAAAATTTTAACGGATGTAAAGGAAAGAGGGGGATTTGTACTATGAATCAGCAGCTTTTTGCTGGATGAAAGAGTGGCTGCTCCTCGAGAATACAGATATTTTGGACTTGGAAGGTTTTAATAATGTATTTGGATGGCATGCATATTTATGGTATGATAAGGTTAAAGCGCATAAAGCTTTTAAAAATCACATTGTTAGGAAAGCATTATATAATGTCTGGATCAGATATAAAGATTTGTTGGAAAATAAAACCCCAAGGTGTCGCCAATGGAGGCTAAAGCTGTGAAAAAACTTAATATGGAGGCCAAATGGCCAAAATATTGGGAAATTTTGGAACAAGGGGGAGATAAAATGAAATTACAGAGTTATGAGAGATTAAAGTCTAAAGTACGAGACTGGCTCCATTACTATCAAACCTCCGGCGAGGTTCGCAAGAAGGAGGGGAAAATGACCAAGAAGTGTTTTCTCTGCCAACAGCCGGGACATTTTGCCAGAGTCTGCCCTCAGAGAAAGGCGTGGCAAGGAATGGTGGGGGCAGCTGGTGGTGAGCAGGAGCAGGGAAACGGCAATGCTTGGCTGCAGGAGAGCGGGCACAGCAGCCAGGCGAGCAACCAGTGAATGTGCCCAAACCAGACCCCCCCCCCCGGGCAGCCATAGCCATAGAGGTGGTGTTAGAACTCCCTAACGGACACCCTATTAAGGTGAAGGCAGCTCTTGCAACTTCTTTAGCAGGGATTTTGCACTAGAACACCAGCTCCACGTGGTGCCTCTAGAACACCCCTTGCAAGTAACGGCCATTGATGGGAGAGAACTCTTGGGGGGGGAGTGACCCACCAGACCCCTCCCATGAAAATGAGGGTCTCCAGACACACTGAGACAATTGCCTTTCACGTTGCCACATTAGCCGGGCCACCAATCATACTGGGAATGAGCTGGCTGGCACTGCACAATCCAGTAGTGGGGTGGCACCAGCGGACAGTCACCTTTGGGTCAGCTCACTGCGTAGAGCACTGCCACGAAGGGGAAACCCCGAGGATGGCAGTAGCCAGGGTGGCAGGGATGGCGGTGGGAGAAAAGGGGAGAGTACCACCTCAGTATGCAGACCTGGAAGAAGTCTTCAGTGAGAAAGAGGTGGATAGACTGCCCCCTCACAGGCCCTTTGACTGTCAGATCAACCTACTCTCAGGGGCTCAGTTACCAGTGGGTAAGCTGTACGCCATGTCGGACAGGGAGATGCAGGAGTTGCGGAAGTTCATTGACAAGAACCTGAAGAGGGGTTTCATACGAGAATCAAGGGCGGTGGGGGGCAGTCCAGTGTTCTTTGTAGACAAAAGAGACTCCAAAGAGCCCAGATTGGTCGTAGATTACCGCGCGGTGAACCGGGTATCAGAACCAGTGACCTTCCCTATGCCCAGAATTGATGACATTTTGGCCAGGGTAAGGAAAGGGAAGGTCTTTACCAAGCTGGACCTTCGGGGGGCGTACAATTTGATAAGGATGAGAGAGGGGGACGAATGGAAAACCACGATGTTCACCCCTCTGGGGGCCTTTGAGTACCTAGTTATGCCCTTCGGATTACAATCCGGTTCTACCTGCTTTCAAGCTTTCATGCACCACGTGTTGGGGTCCCTGCTGTACAAGAATTGCGTGGCCTTCCTAGATGATGTGCTAATCTACTCGGAGAACGAGGAGCAGCATGTTAAGGATGTCAGGGAAGTGCTGAAGAGGCTGCAGGAGCACCAGCTGTGGGTCAAACTGGAGAAATGCCAATTCCACGCCCGAGAGGTTGAGTTCCTGGGCTACAGGTTGTCGGACAAAGGCTTAGCCATGGACCCAGGCAAGGTGCAGGCGGTACTAGAATGGAAGACTCCCAAGACCCGGAAGGACGTGCAGAGGTTCCTGGGGTTTGGAAACTTCTATAGAAAGTTTATCAAGAACTTTGCCCACTTAACGGCACCCATAACTGATTGTCTCAGCAGCAAGAAGAAGTTTGAATGGACAGAAGCGGCTCAGCAGTCTTTTGAAAAGCTAAAGAGGGCATTCGCTTCGGAAGAGCAACTCTTACACGTGGATCTGCAGAAGCCTATGAGATTGGAAACAGACGCGTCAGACAGAGCGGTGGGAGCTGTGTTGCTCCAGCCGGGAAATCGATCAGAGTGGAAGCCGTGTGCCTTTTTTTCAAGGAAGCTGAACAAGTCCGAACAGAACTACACAGTGTATGACCGGGAACTGCTTGCAATTCATGAAGCCTTTCGACGTTGGAGACATTTTCTAATAGGCGCGCAGCACAAGATCCAGGTGTGCACGGACCATAAGAACCTGGAATATTGGAGGACTGCACGAGTTCTCAACCAAAGACAGGTGCGATGGGCACAGGAGTTTTCCAAGTTCTTCTTTGAAATTCAGTATGTGCCGGGAAAGGAAAACGTCAGGGCAGATGCCCTTTCCCGTAAACCAGAGTACTTGGAAGGAGATGGGGTGCCGGAAGTACGACATGTGATACCCGAGGACCGATGGGTGTGTGTGGGAGTGTTGGTAGGGAGACAAGAACTAGCCGGGTTGACGAGGAATGACGAGTACGCACAAACTAAAATCAGGGAGATACGAGATGCAGAAGAAAATCAGGGGGGTTTTGAGGAAAAGGAGGGGGCTCTGTACTATAAGGGAGCATTGTACATACTAGAAGGGGACCCGAGGAGAAGAGTACTCAAACAACTACATGATAACCCCACGGCGGGACATTTTGGTCAACACAAAACCATGTTGCTTGTCACCAGGCAGTTCTGGTGGCCAAGAGTGAGGGAAGATGTGCGGAAATACGTACGGGGGTGCGAGCACTGCCAGAGGGCTAAAGGGGAGAAGGCAGCACCTGTGGGGTTACTGGAGCCCTTACCCACCCCTGGAAGGCCCTGGGAGGTGGTATCCATTGATTTTATGACCGATTTACCCAAGTCCAGGGGGAAAACAGCAGTCATGGTGGTAGTGGACTGTTGATTTATTAGTGCGTGACCTGCTAATTGATTTACGGTCCAATTAGCTCTTTACAGCGGTCCGGCACGCTTCCCACTTAGCGGCGCAATCTGCTTCGTTCCGTCACGCCTAGCAGAGTAAAACACAGCGGCAAACTGTCACGTAGCTTCCGACAAATACACAGAGCACCAGATTGTCCATTTACAGCTCTTTATTGCATCCTTTCTCAGAAAACTCCAGGACTTCTCGCAGCCATGACAAACTGCGTCTTTCTCTCTCAAAGACCGAGAGGAACAGTCAGAAAACTCCTCCCAGCTTCCAAAGCTGACGTCAGAATGTTGAGGCATCATGGGAACAACTTAACCTCTTAAGTTCCGACTCCCATATGGACTTGATGACCAATATGTGCCATTTTATTGCTTGCTCGCATGCAGTGACAGCGGAGGAGACAGCTAGGCTGTTTATAGATCACGTTTTCAGGTTGCATGGCGCCCCCTTGAGGGTTTTGTCCGACAGAGGCAGGCAATTTACTTCCAGGTTCTGGACGTCGAAGTGAGCTTCTCGATGGCCAGACACCCGGAGACCAACGGACAAGCAGAAACAGTCAGTAGCGTACTTCAACAGTACCTACGCTGCTACGTCAACGAAAGGGAGAACGATTGGGTGGAAAAACTAGCGGTGGCCGAATTTGCATACAATAACGCTGAACACGTGTCCACGGGGATGAGTCCCTTCATGGCCAATTACGGGTGTCACCCCAGGGCCTTCCCAGGGGAGGGGGAGGGGAGGGGGAGTGTGCCGGCGGCCAAACAATTTGTGGAAGAAATGGAAGCTTTACATCAACAACTTAAGGTTAACCTGGAGAGGGCTAAGGAAGTGTACAAGAGGCAGGCAGACAAGCACCGCAGAGAAGGGGAGACAATAAGGGTTGGGGACCAGGTGTGGTTGTCAACCCAAGGGTTACCGTTCAAAGGGGGGTGTAAGAAATTATGGCCAAGGCGACTGGGACCCTTCGAGGTAACCCAACAGGTGAATCCTGTGACCTTTAGACTCAAATTGCCCACCAACATGAAACTACACCCGGTGTTCCACAGGTCCTTGCTCTCACCGTACCGGGAAGGGAGGGAATTTCAGGGGCGAGAAAGAGAAATCCCCATGCATCCACTGGTGGAGGAAAGGGAATTTAGTGGTCACGCAGCGGAAATTCTCGATTCAAGGTGGAGAGGGAGAAGGGTGGAATATTTGGTGGCTTGGGAAGGGGAACCAGAGTCGGAAAACACTTGGGTTCCTGCAGAAGAGATCAGGGATGAGTATCTGCAGGAGGAGTTTCATAGCAGGTTCCCAAAGAAGCCCAAACCCCTAGGAAGGTTCTGGGAAGAGCAATTTGGCACCACGGATGATGAAGAAGAGTTTGAGGGGTGGCCAGCCTCCGAAGAGGAGGAAGGAGGGGTATCCGAGGGAGAGGAATCCAACTGGGGAGATTGGGCAGCGGAAAGAGACAGCAGCAGATGGGGAGCGGTGTTTGAATCTTCTGAGGAAGGGGATAGCTCCTTCCCGGGGTTTCCCACATCGCCGTCCAAGGAACGGAAAACCGCTCAGCTGGCAAGGGGAAAGAGGGCGGTCCCTGGGCGTACCTGGCCTTAAGTATGCTAGGCCACGCCTCCCCAGCCCGTCGATTGACGGGCCAGGTCGCAGGCACGCCCGGGGATTCCCTGGATCTCGCGGGGGCAAAAGGCCAGCCCCCGCGTGTGTGGGAGGGGTAACCCGCAACCCCCTCTCCTCCCAAGGTCGGAAATGGCTTTGCGTGGCAAGTCCCCTCCCCCATGTGAAATGAAGACACTGGACACATTATATAAGGTTAATGGGCATAAAAAGGCCACAACTGTATTGATTACAGAATTGAAAGGTATTGGCCTTAGGCATTGGCTCCTATCGACTACCCGGCATGGAGACCGGGAAGGGTTATCCACAAGCCGTGAGTTGAAGTACGCCAACTAGGATCCCACGGGTGTCACTATTGGGATTCGCAGGATACTGGATAAGTCTGCAGGCTTCAACAGGATGATGCAATACTCTGCTGGGTCAGAGTGACTCAGCAGGAGTGTGATTAGTGTAATTGGCTATCACCTGATTTAAAAAGGAAAGCCTGTTTAACAGGGGGTGTGGTGGTTGTGCTGTAGTGTGGTGGTGCTGTGGTGGAGAGTATTCTTTTGTAAGTACTCTGTATGGACTGTTTCTTTTGTAAATACCTGTATATAGCTCACATTAAAAAGGACTGCACTGAAAAACCTGGAACTCTTAGTGTTTTGCTGAAAACGCCGCGTGGAATACGCGACAGGGTTATGGGCCCAGCACGCTTCCGCTGCGCAAGAGTACAGGTGGCAGTTATCTAGCCGTGGGTGCTGGAGGTGAGCTGCAGAGATGGAGCAGTCCAGAACCGGCGTGTTACTGGAGAAGCTGACGGCCACGAACTACAGCACCTGGTCGGTCCGCATGCAACACTTCCTCAAGCGTGAGGGCCTGTGGAAGGTGGTGGAAACTCCACCGCAGCCCCCTGAGGAGGATGAAAAGGATGAGAAAGCTTTGGCTATGATCATCCTTGGAGTGGACGATAGCCAGCTAGTCTACGTAGCTGATAAGGTGACGGCAAGTGAGGCGTGGAATGCGCTCAAGGCTGTCCATGTGCGAGAGACAGCTGGCTCACTGATAACACTGACCAGGAGACTGTACCGGTGTCGGAAGAAACCGGGGGACTCCCTGGTAAACCACCTAAAATTCCTAACAGGCTGTTTCCAGGAGCTAGCCTTAAGAGGGAGGCCTGTGGGGGAAGAGGACAAAGTCTTTATAGTCCTGAGTTCCCTTGATGACAGCTATGATATGCTGGTCAACTCCCTCGAGTCTGTAGAGACTGATAAGCTGACTCTGGAATACGTGACCGGACGGTTGTATGCAGAGGAGGACAGGCGTGCAGAGCGAAAGATGACCTCAGCCCAGCTGTTGGAGCATCCCAGAGGGAACAACAGCCAGGAAGAGCAGAGGTGTCGGGAGCCGGAGAAACAGCCAGGAGGAGCTGCTGCAGACCAGCCGGTGGTCAACAAAGTAAAAAGGTGTTTTTGCTGCAAGTCCAGTGGACATCTGCTGCGGGACTGCCCGAGAAAGCAACAAAAACAGCGGAAGTACAAGTGGCAGCAGAGAGAGTCTACCGCTTGGGTGTCTGCAGATGGTCAAGAAAATGAGGAGCTGTGGGTTCTGGACAGTGGAGCTTCTCAAACCTTTTGTAAAAGAAAAGGACTGCTAACTGATGCTAGGGCTTCAAACAAAAAACATGTAAGTCTTGCTACGGGCCAGAAAGCTAATGTGGTTTGTGAGGGGGAGGTTGTGCTCCCACAGCTGGGACACACATTCAGGAATGTGTTGTGTGTGCCTAGTTTGCAAAACAATCTCCTGAGCATTCCTGATTTGGCAAAAGCAGGCTTTGAAGTAAATTTTGTGGGAGATCAGTGCCAGATAAAGCAAAATGGGGCAGTGTTGGCAAATGCTAGCCTTAGAACTAATATGTATGTACTGCAGTGCGAGTCTAAGGTTGCAAATGTGCAAAATGTCCCGACCCATGATATGTGTATTCATCTCCTGCACAGGCGTCTAGCTCATGCTAGCTATAAGGTGCTAAACAAAACGTTGGAGTTGTGTGGGGGGATGAAAAACATAAAAAGTTGTGATAATTACTTAGACTGCAATATCTGCAAGGAGATTAAAAGCAGGGCTTGCCCAGTAGCAAGAGCAAGCCAGAGAGAAACCAAAAAACCACTGGAGTTGATCCATGCAGATGTAACTGGTCCTTTTCCACCTAGTGTCTCCCACAACAAGTATTGTTTAATCCTAGTGGATGATTTTTCTAGATTTGGCTGGGTCTATCCATTAAAGCAAAAGTCTGACGTTGCCCAAACTTTGAAGTTCTGGGTAAGAAGGGTAGAAAGGCAACTTGGTGAAAAGGTGTCCTCTATTCAATCAGACAGGGGAGGGGAGTTTATGGCAAGCTCCCTAAGAAACTGGTTGCGTTCCCAAGGGATTAAACATAGGCTTACCAATGTGGCCACGCCTCAGGAGAATGGAGTGGCAGAGCGTAGGGGAGGTGTCTTGCAGACACAAATGAAAGCATTGTTAGCAGATGCAAATCTTCCAATTAAGTACTGGGCTGAAAGTATTAAGACTGCAAATTATATTGGGAATCGCTTGTGGTCAAGGGTACTAGATGACATACCCTATAAAATTCTCTATAACAAAAGTCCCAGTTTGCAACATTTAAGAATCTTTGGGACAAAGGCATGGGTTGACATACCTGTGAAAAACCGAAGAAAAGGTGGGAAAAGGGCACAGCAGTTGCTATTTCTTGGGTATGAAAGTGGTACAAAAGCCTACAGGTTTGAAAATGATAAAAACCTTTTGAGTTATAGTCGATCAGCCAGCTTTAATGAGCAAAGAAATTGGCCCAAGATACATGCAAACCTGCTGCCAGAAAAAGTTTTACTGCCGAGCATACCTGATAAGGCAGTTGAAACAAAGCTAAGAATTGGCAGCTCTCCCAGAGAAACTGAAAGGGAGGAAGTAAAGGTTGAGCATTTTTCTCCAGCTGCTAGTATGGAGCAGGGGAGAGAAGAAAGTGCAACAGGGACAGGAGGAGGTAGATCTACAGAGTCAATCCACCCCAAAAGCAGTCCTGAAGGTAGCCCAGGGGGTGAGATTAATGAACCAAGGAGGTCTGCAAGAAGTAATAAAGGTCAACCTCCAGACCGTTATGGGTTCCCAGCCACCATAAACCAGGTTTGTGTAACTGAGCCAGAAAACTTTGAAGTGCAAGAGTTACCTACTCTAGAGAAAGAGGCGTGGTTAAAGGCAATGCAGGCAGAGTATAACTCTCTGCTAAACAACAATGTGTTTGTACCTACAGAATTGCCTGAAGGTAAAAAGCCCATAAGCTGTAAGTGGGTTTTTAAAGTGAAAAAGCTGGCTGATGGTAGTTGTCAGAGGAAAGCCAGGTTGGTTGCACGGGGCTTTACACAGAGGAAAATGATACATTATGATGAAGTGTTTGCCCCAACAGCAAAGGCTGAAACAGTAAAATCAGTTTTAGCAATGGCAAGTCTGAGAGGGTTAAAAGTTAATCATTTTGATGTTGCCTCAGCATATTTAAATGCTCCTATTGACGCCGAGGTGTATTTACAGCAAATACCAGGTTATGAGCTAGAAAAAGACAGCATGGTGTTAAAGCTGCAAAGGGCACTATACGGTTTACACCAAAGTGCACGTCTATGGCATGAATGCATAGACACAACTTTGAAAAAGATGGGATTCAAACAAAGCCTGGCTGATTCCTGTTTATATTCAGCAATGGTGCAAGGAAGTGTTTGTTATTTACTTTTGTATGTTGATGATATCTGTCTAATAACAACTGCACAAAAGCAAGTGTCTTGGTTTATAAACAGCCTAGGTAACAAATACAAACTGAAGTATTTGGGAGAGATTCAAAATTACTTAGGAGTAGAGGTTCAGAGAAATGAAGAGGGCGTTTACTCTCTGAGTCAGAAGGAAAAAATCGAAAAGTTACTGAAGACATATGGAATGGAGAGGGCAAATGAGGTTGACACTCCCATAACTACCCAGTACAAAAATGAACCAGAAGGGCAAAAATGTGAGAATGCAACAGCGTTTCATTCTCTGTTGGGTTCTCTGTTATATTTAAGTTGTTGGACAAGACCCGACATAACATTGGCAGTGCACATGTTAAGCCAAAGAAGTGCAGACCCGGCTCAGAGAGATTGGGTAGCACTTAAAAGAATCCTAAGGTATCTGAAAGGCACAAAAGATTACAAACTGGTGCTGGATACAGGACATGATCAGCAAATGTATGCATACACTGATGCCAGCTGGGGGGACAGAGAAAATGGAAAGTCTACCACTGGCTATGCCATATATATTGGAAATGCCCTGGTTCAGTGGAAATCCCAGAAACAAACATTTGTTGCCACAAGTACTTGTGAAGCAGAGTACTCAGCCATAAGCGAATGTGTATCACAAATAGAGTGGTTTGCTTGCCTAACAAAAGAGCTTGGAATACCTTCTGAAATGCCAATCACTGTGCTAAGTGACAACATGGCTGCACAACAACTTGCTAACCAACAGAACTTTAAGAGCAAGAGTAAACATATTGCGATAAGATACGGAAATGTGAAAAATGCTTTGGAAAGAAATGTATTAAAGGTACAGCACTGTAACACAAAATGTAATGTGGCAGATTTGTATACAAAATGTTTGGATGCTCCTAAATTTCGAGACTTAAGAGAATTATTGGGTCTCAAGCCTTTGACTTAAGGAGGAGTGTTGGGATTCGCAGGATACTGGATAAGTCTGCAGGCTTCAACAGGATGATGCAATACTCTGCTGGGTCAGAGTGACTCAGCAGGAGTGTGATTAGTGTAATTGGCTATCACCTGATTTAAAAAGGAAAGCCTGTTTAACAGGGGGTGTGGTGGTGGTGCTGTAGTGTGGTGGTGCTGTGGTGGAGAGTATTCTTTTGTAAGTACTCTGTATGGACTGTTTCTTTTGTAAATACCTGTATATAGCTCACATTAAAAAGGACTGCACTGAAAAACCTGGAACTCTTAGTGTTTTGCTGAAAACGCCGCGTGGAATACGCGACAGTCACCGCTCGGGGGCGTGCCGGAGGCCCTTACCTCCCTAGGTTTCGGACAAGGCAACGCCCCCCGGAGTCCTCTACCGGACTACCCTTTCCTTGGGGGAAGGTGATGGCGCTTCCTTCCCCCCATTCATTTGCATAACAATGAACCCCTGCCAATGAACCCCACACCTTCGTTGCTGTACTGGATGCCTGGGTGTCCTATGACGCACCCGCCCAGAGCCACCACTCTACGTTCCACAGCCCGCTCCAGGACCTTTCTTGCTTTATTGATTCCAACCGGGCTCACACAATCCCTCCATGTCCTCCTATCAAGCAACGAGGCCCACAAGTTAGTAATGTTTGGGTAAACCGCCATCAGATCAGCAAAATCGTCAAAAATGTTCCATCTCAAGTCAATAGCTTTGCGGTATGCCAGGTCGTTTTCCCCCAACTGGATAACCAGGGCATCAGGTGGGCCCTCCGAGGCAGCTCTCGCCATCACGGCTGGCTTGAATTCGCTCCAGCGCATCCCTCTTCGCGCTATCCACACCAGCTCCACATTTGCGGGACCTCCGCTTGGCACGCCCACGCTGCGCAGAAGGCTTCCGCGCAGAGAATCTAGGAGGAGACTTGGAGTCAAAGAATTTCTATGTTGGAGGAAGTTTAGGAGACGCCCACTCACGGATTCTGCCAGCGACTAAGACAGTCGCGTTGTAAGGGCTGTCAAACCAGGGAAAGGTTTAGCTATACGACCAGCTTGGAGCAGTTTGCAGTTTACGCACAAGTAACCCCAATTCCCATTACACAAGGCCTTGAAGGAGTGGCTATTACAACCTTTGAAGGAAGTCTGCAATGAAATTTTAGAGGGGAAAAGGGCACCAGTATCGTGGAAAGAAGCTTATATTACACTCATACCGAAAACAGAGACTGAAAAGACTCAGCTTAAGAACTACCGCCCTATATCGTTACTTAATGTGGATTACAAAATTTTTGCTGGCATTTTGGCTAAAAGGTTGAAGAAAGTATTGATGGAAGAGATTCACAAGGACCAAGCAGGCTTTCTCCCAGGAAGACATTTGTCAGACAATGTGAGGAATATAATAGATATTTTGGAAAAACTAGAAGTGAATATAAACACTAAAGCAGTACTGATATTTGTGGATGCGGAGAAAGCCTTTGACAACATTTCTTGGAGTTTTATGAAGAAGAATCTACATGGGATGGGGGTAGGCCAAGGATTTGAGAATGGTATGGGTGCAATATACTCTGAACAAAAGGCTAAGCTAATTGTAAATAATGTGGTTACGGAAGACTTTAGAATAGAAAAAGGGACATGACAGGGGTGCCCAATTTCCCCTTTGCTTTTTATATCGGTCCTGGAGGTTTTGCTGAACATGATTAGAAGGGACCAGCTAGTTAAAGGGGTACAGGTCGGAGTTAAACAGTACAAACATAGAACATTTGCAGATGACTTGGTACTTACATTACAAGAGCCAGACACTTCGCTACTTATAAGTAAAGAGGATTACTTTTGTGTAAATGAACTGGACTTGGACTGGGATTGCGCCTTCTCTTGGTGGATTACAAAATTTTGAGAAAAAATAGTCTGCGGACTGCCTGGATATAAAGATCTGTCAATTTGCGGAAACTGTATCTAAAGTTTCAACGTGCTACATTTGAGCCTTACTGTGGGATACAAATAGGGAACTGTTGCATGCACCATTATTGAGACTTTCTTTTCAACTCGGGCAAAGCTCTGCAAGTTTAAAGGAATGTTGAAGGTACTTCCTATTTTTTTCTTCTTTGTTGGTCCATTGGGAATTTAATGGTGGAAAGTTTTTACTTTTTTTTTTTTTTTGACTACAGGGGAGCTCCCCCTAGAGGACTGTGGATTATTTAGTCTCTGAGAACTGCTTATTGTTTTGTTCATCTTCTGCCTGGATGTTTTTATTCTGGACTGTTTTTCCCATGGGATTTACAATTTGACCTTGATACATAGACAGCTGTGGAATGAGTGGCACAGGGAGAACAAGGGCTGCCAAATCAAAACCAAAACAATCTGAACTGTTGCAAACAACTTTGACTGCGCAGACACGTAGATCATCTGTCCCAACTGTCCTAGGCTTGCAAGAAGGAGAAATCAAGCAGCCAGACCTAGGGGATATGGCTTCAGGAGGGCTTGACCCAGTCTCTAAAGAAATTTTGGAACAATTGGCAGCTTTAAACAGGAAAGCGGATGAACAGGCGGAAAAATTTGATCAAGTGACAGCCACTATCAACAAATTGACTGAGCAAGTTTCCCAAAATACACAAGCAATTGGGAATATTCAAACAACAACAGCAGAGAATCGCAAACTGGCTGAAGAAGCGAATCAAAAAGCAGAACAAGCCAATAAGAAAATTGAGGAAGTAAGAAAGGAAGTAAGGCCACTGAGCAGGCAAATCAACGAACAACAGGCCTATCTGTCCATGGTGGAATTGAAAAATCGGGAGAACAATTTTAGATTGAGATCAATTCCAGAACTTGAAAAAGAAGATTTGATTGGCTTTTTGACAGCAGAATTTTCAAAGTTCTGGGGTATAGCGGAAGATAAGGACTTTAAAATCGTCACCGCTTTCAGACTGGGAAGAGTGGTGAGGAAGGATAGATCTAGAGACTGCCTGATCATTTTAAGATCTAGGCAAGAAAGAGATAATATACTAGGCCTACATTTCAAAAATCCACTGGTGATTCAAGGCAAGAAAGCAGAAATCTACAGAGATGTTCCGAAACAACTTTTGGATTTAAGAACTACATATAAAGACCTAGCAGGACTGTTGAGAAACAACACAATTCCCTACAGGTGGGAGTTTCCCCAAGGAATATCCTTTAACTTCAAAGGGAAAAAAGTAAAAATCAGATCAGCAGAGGACCAAGAGAAGTTTCTACACGACTACGGGGAGGACCTTCGGAAAGGAGTGGCAGGAGTCTGGCCACCACCTTCGCCTGAATCAACACCAGGGCCACCTGCAGGTCTGGACGAAAAGGAAGTCGACTCCCTATTAGGACTTACAAACTGATTCAGGATGTCTCTACAGCTGCTTAGTTGGAACATTCATGGCGCAAATTCCCCGGAGAAAAGAAGAAAGATATTTCATATTTTGAAAAAAGAACAATTGGACATTATTTGCTTGCAGGAAACACATGTGACTAGGCTCCACAGAAAAGTGCTAATTAACAAAAGATTAGGTCACGAATTTATTTCTTCAGATAAAGTTAAGAAAAGAGGCGTAGTGATTTATGCAAAGGAGAACCTGTCGCCGAAATTTCTGTTTAAAGATGAGCAAGGAAGAATCATGGCAATAGAGATACAATCACAAGGAGAAAAATTCTTGATAGTAGGAATCTACGCACCAAATGAGGGGAAATCGGAATTTTACAAGAAGCTGCACGAGACAATGCTGGATTATTTGGACTATAATAACATCATCATGATGGGAGACATGAATGGAGTGGTCTCTACTTATATGGACAAGTCACAAAACCAAAATTTGACTAAAGATGGCAGACTACCTAAAACTTTTTTTGAACTAACTGACAGTATGGACTTGATTGACATTTGGAGGACAAAGAACCCCCTAGGGAAAGAAGGAACATTCTTCTCTGAGGCCCACCTATCATGGTCAAGAATCGACCAAATATGGACAACTAGAGGGCTGGCACCTAAGACTAAAAAAGTGGAAATCTGCCCAAAAACCTGCTCCGACCATAACGCCTTGAAAATGGAATTGAGACTTACTCCAGCCGGTTCCTTCAGATGGAAAATGAATGACACTCTGTTAAGAGATCAGGAGATCATGAAGAAGGCCCAAAAAACCTTGAAAGATTATTTTGAAATAAATTTAAACACTTCGGTTGAAAAGAGAACAATCTGGGACGCAAGCAAAGCTGTGATGAGAGGGTTTCTGATACAACAGAATACGATTAAGAAAAAACTCTGGAGTGGAAAAAAGGATAAGATATTAGAGAAGATAAGAGACGGAGAGAAAAAGTTGAGACTAAAACCAAAATCAAAAGAAATTTTAAGAGAGATTAAATTCCACCAAGCACAATATGCGAAATTGATAAACCAAGAAGTGGAATGGAAAATCAAACAAATGAAACAAAGATCTTTTGAATCGGCGAATAAATGTGGAAAGCTGCTAGCATGGCAGCTGAAAAAGAGACAAAAATTGAACTTTGTCACCAATCTGGAGGTTGAAGGGAGAAATATTCAGAAACCAGAAGAAATTAGAAAGTGTTTCCAGAGATATTTCAAAAAACTGTTCACGCAAGGGCCACAGGAAGAGACTGAGATAGACCAATTTCTAAAAAATAATGGATTACAAAAATTATCTCAAGAGAAGAGAACAACCCTGAATTATAGAATAACACAACAGGAAATCGAGAGTGCCATTCAGAATATGCAATTAGGGAAATCTCCAGGCCCAGACGGACTTACCTCCAAGTATTATAAGACATTAAAAGACTTCTTGATTCAACCATTAATGGAGGTATGTAATCAGATCATGGAGGGGAAAGGGGCACCAGAATCGTGGAAAGAAGCATTCATCACATTGATACCTAAATTGGAATCTGAAAAGACCCAACTTAAGAATTACCGTCCCATCTCACTCCTTAATGTGGATTATAAAATTTTTGCTGATATTTTGGCAAATAGACTTAAAAAAGTGTTAAATGAAGTAATTCATAAGGACCAGGCTGGCTTCCTCCCTGGTAGACATTTGTCTGATAACACTAGGAATATTATTGACATTTTGGAATTATTGCAGACCAATATCAACACGAAAGCAGTTTTAATCTTCATAGATGCAGAGAAAGCCTTCGACAACATTTCTTGGAAGTTCATGAAGAAAAACTTGGAAGGGATGGGAGTGGGACAGGCGTTTCAAAACAGTATAGAAGCAATTTATTCAGAGCAAAAGGCCAAATTGATAGTGAACAATGTGGTGACGGAGGAGTTCAAAATTGAAAAAGGGACACGACAGGGGTGCCCTCTCTCCCCTCGGTTATTTATTTCAGTCCTGGAGGTGCTTTTGAATTTGCTTAGGAAGGACCGGTTGGTGCATGGAATACAGGTCGGAGTGAAACAATATAAACTGAAAGCTTTTGCAGATGATTTGGTGTTAACACTACAGGAGCCAGAACCTAGTACAAAAAGAGCTCTAGAACTGATTTATGAGTTTGGTCGGGTGGCAGGATTTAAGTTGAATAAGCAAAAAACCAAGGTTTTGGGGGAAAATTTGACACCTTCAGAAATAGATGGGTTTCAGAAGGAGACAGAGTTAAATGTGGTTTAAAAAGTGAAATACCTAGGGATTAATTTGTCTGCTAAAAACTTGAATTTATTCAAAGATAATTATGAAAAATGTTGGTCAGAAATCAAAAAGGATTTTGAAATCTGGTCAAGACTTAAACTTTCCTTGTTGGGACGAATTGCTGCTGTTAAGATGAATGTATTGCCAAAGATGTTGTTTTTGTTTCAAACCCTACAGATCGTGGACAGAGTGGAATGTTTTGGAAAGTGGCAGAAAGATATTTCGAAGTTTGTCTGGCAGGGCAAAAGGCCCAGGATAAAGTTTAAAATATTAACTGATGCAAAAGAAAGAGGGGGGTTTGCCCTGCCGGACTTAAGGTTATATTACGAAGCTGCATCTTTCTGCTGGATGAAAGATTGGTTCTTATTAGAAAACACTGATGTCCTAGATCTGGAAGGGTTTAATAATGCTTTTGGATGGCATGCATACTTGTGGTACAACAAGGTAAAAATTCGCAAAATGTTCAAAAACCATATTGTCAGAAAAGCTTTATTTATAGTCTGGACTAAATATAAGGACTTGTTAGAAAACAAGACCCCGAGGTGGCTATCACCAATGGAGGCTAAGGCCCGAAAAAGACTCAATATGGAGGTTGGTTGGCCAAAATACTGGGAGATAATAGAAAAAACCAGAGATAATTGGAGATTGCAGAGCTTTGACAAATTAAAAAACAAGGTGCAAGACTGGTTGCACTATGCTCAAATTCAAGAGGTCTTTAAAATGGATAAAAAAACAGGTTTCCAGGTGGAGAAATCAAAGTTAGAAACAGAACTATTGGAACCAAAGACTAAAATTCTATCAAGAATGTATAACTTGCTGCTTAAATGGAACACTCAGGATGAGATAGTCAAATCAGCCATGATAAAATGGGCTCAAGACATTGGGTACAACATCATGTTTGAAGACTGGGAAAGGTTATGGACCACCGGTATGAAATTTACGGCATGTAATGCCTTGAAAGAAAACATTATGAAAATGATATACAGGTGGTACATGACCCCAGTCAAGGTTGCTAAGATATATCATTTGTCTGATAATAAATGTTGGAAATGCAAGGAGGCTGAAGGGACATTCTTTCACCTCTGGTGGACTTGCCCGAAAGTGAAGGCCTTCTGGGAAATGATCTACAATGAGTTAAAAAAGGTATTTAAGTATACCTTCCCCAAGAAACCAGAGGCCTTCCTTCTGGGCATTGTCGGCCAGAAAGTGTTAAAGAAGGATAGAACTTTTTTCATGTACGCAACTACAGCAGCAAGAATTCTTATCGCTAAACATTGGAAGACACAAGATCTACCCACGCTGGAAGAGTGGCAGATGCAATTGATGGACTATATGGAACTGGCTGAAATGACTGGCAGAATCCGAGACTTGGGTGAAGAAAAAATGGAGGAGGACTGGAAAAAATTTAAAGACTACCTACAAAAACAACATAAGCTATATGAATGTTAAGGGTTTGCGTGGCTGGGAAAGTCTAGCTTCAGCAATTAAAATTTGATGATCTGGGAAATTAAGTTATAAATTAGGAAGGAACTAAAGTTTAAACTAATCTTTATGTCTATTTTAGGATAAAGGCAATTTGACAACAAGTATTTTAAACTTAAAGTATAACTATTTGAAAGTACAAAAAACGCATGAAACAAGGTAACAATTTGCTGATATCTTTATTGTAAAGAATGCAGGGAGAGGGAGACGTGGGGAAGTCCAGATGGTTATGAAAAGATGTTTTGGAAAAATGAATTTTTCTGTTCTATTGTTTTTCTTTCTTTTTTCTTCTTTCTTTTCTTTTTTGTGGATTCTATCATGTATTTGACTTTACATTTATATCTGGAAAAAAGCAATAAAATATTATTTTTTAAAAAAACAAAATGAATGTATTGCCTAGAATGCTGTTTTTGTTTCAAACATTGCAAATTGTGGACAAGATGGATTGCTTCAAGAAGTGGCAGAAAGATATTTCGAAATTTGTGTGGCAGGGCAAGAAACCCAGAATAAAATTTAAGATTTTAACTGACACCAAAGAAAGAGGGGGATTTGCCCTGCCAGACTTTAAACTTTACTATGAATCAGCAGCTTTCTGCTGGTTGAAAGACTGGCTGCTTCTTGAGAACACAGACATTTTGGATTTAGAAGGCTTCAACAATGTTTTTGGGTGGCATGCATATTTATGGTATGATAAGGTTAAGGCCCATAAAGCTTTTAAAAATCATATTCTCAGGAAAGCACTATATAATGTCTGGATTAGATATAAAGACTTGTTGGAAAATAAAACCCCAAGGTGGTTGTCGCCAATGGAAGCTAAAGCTGTGAGAAAACTCAATATGGAGGACAAATGGCTGGAATATTGGGAAATTTTGGAACAGGAGGGGGATAAAATGAAATTGCAGAGTTTTGAAAAGTTAAAGGACAAAGTGCAAGATTGGCTCCATTATTATCAAATAATGGAGGTTTTCAAGTTGGACAGGAAAATTGGCTTTCAGGTGGAAAAATCAAAATTAGAAACAGAACTGATAGAACCCAATACTAAGAATTTGTCAAGAATGTATAACTTGCTGTTGAAATGGAATACACAAGATGAAACAATGAAATCAGTTATGATAAAGTGGGCACAAGATATTGGTCATAACATTATGTTTGCTGACTGGGAACAGTTGTGGAACACCGGTATGAAATTTATGGCATGTAATGCCTTAAAGGAAAATATTATGAAAATGATCTATAGGTGGTACATGACCCCGGTCAAGCTTGCAAAAATTTGCCACTTGTCTGACAATAAATGTTGGAAATGTAAAGAAATTGAAGGTACTTTTTTTTCACCTTTGGTGGACGTGCCCAAGGATTAAGGCTTTCTGGGAAATGATTTATAATGAAATGAAAAGGGTATTTAAATATACCTTTCCTAAGAAACCAGAGGCCTTTCTCTTGGGCATTGTCGGCCAATCGGTGCAAAAGAAAGACAGAACATTTTTTATGTATGCTACAACAGCGGCAAGAATACTCATAACAAAGTAATGGAAGACACAGGATCTACCCAACGACTTGGATGATGGACTCAAGGGCATCCTGATCAAATTTGCTGATGACACCAAACTGGGTGGGGTGGCTAACACCCCAGAGGACAGGATCACACTTCAAAACGACCTTGACAAATTAGAGAACTGGGCAAAAACAAACAAGATGAATTTTAACAGGGAGAAATGTAAAGTATTGCACTTGGGCAAAAAAAATGAGAGGCACAAATACAAGATGGGTGACACCTGGCTTGAGAGCAGTACATGTGAAAAGGATCTAGGAGTCTTGGTTGACCACAAACTTGACATGAGCCAACAGTGTGACGCGGCAGCTAAAAAAGCCAATGTAATTCTGGGATGCATCAATAGGAGTATAGCATCTAGATCAAGGGAAGTAATAGTGCCACTGTATTCTGCTCTGGTCAGACCACACCTGGAGTACTGTGTCCAGTTCTGGGCACCACAATTCAAGAAGGACACTGACAAACTGGAACGTGTCCAGAGGAGGGCAACCAAAATGGTCAAAGGCCTGGAAACAATGCCTTATGAGGAACGGCTAAGGGAGCTGGGCATGTTTAGCCTGGAGAAGAGGAGGTTAAGGGGTGATATGATAGCCATGTTCAAATATAGAAAAGGATGTCACATAGAGGAGGGAGAAAGGTTGTTTTCTGCTGCTCCAGAGAAGCGGACACGGAGCAATGGATCCAAACTACAAGAAAGAAGATGCCACCTAAACATTAGGAAGAACTGTTAGGATATTTCCGTTCCACCTTAAAGGGAGCAGGCTTTGGGGAGTCACAGAGTCTGCGCATGTCCTGATCACAGGATGTTTTTGTTCTGATATTCCTTTCGTTTTGTCAGACGGCCAGAGATGCTGACACAGAACGGTCGCGTTTTCTTTTGTTCTGTTAAACGCAAATAAAGTCTGTAAATAATGCTCTTCTGCTCTTCTGCGGTGCAAGCTTTTGACTGTGCTTTCTGCTGAAAGAGGGTGCACAAGCCTGGAATGCAGCCTGTCTATTTCTAAGGCTTTGTGCCCCTAACTGTTGGATCTGCGTGACTACGGGAGGCCAATGGAGCTTTCGAACTCCGGCTTGGGGGCCACGATGGACGTTATCTCCCTGGCAGTTTCCCAACAACAAGGTTATGGGCCCAGATTCACGGCACCTACAGGAGAGTAAAGCTGCAACAGACTGCGTTTGAGAGGTATGAAGGGGGGAAAAGCGAAAGGGACGGACGCTTTTTCTGTTTTACCTCGGCAAAGAGCCTTTGATCTCCGGCAAGGCTTAATTGGCCTGGGAGCTGAGCCAAAAAGGCTTCGTGATTAATGGCTGCCAAGATAAGGAGTCTCTCGAGTTAAAATAAGACTCACGGCTAATGCCAAAAGCTGGAATGGAGTTTTTCCAAGCTTCTGGAGATGCTGAATGCCCTAAGTTGGATGGGCAGAATTATGAACCCTGGGCAAAATGGTGTGAGAGTTTGCTGCGTCAGTTTGGGGTGTGGCATGTTGTTTCTGAAGCCCCCCCCCCCCCAGTTCCTCTGACAGAGAAATGGAAATCGCATAATTCGAAAGCGATAGACGTAATTGTCCTATCCGTATCTCTTGAGGAAATTAAGACGCTGGCTGGCAACACCACTGCACGTGGAATGTGGTCTGCTTTGAAAAAAGCTCACAAGCCAATAATCCCAGCCCAGAGTTTGACTGCATCGGAGGTCCTAGCTGTTTCCCAGAATGCGAATGAATGTAGGGATGCTGAGGGCACCGGTTGCAAGCTGCAGGGGGAGCTGACCGTCACGTCATCCCAGGCAGCATTCCAGCCTCCAGGGGGAGCCAAGGAGTCGGCAGCTGAGAGCTCTGTTTCTCATGGGAACCAAGGCCATCGCCTTTGCAGAGGCCGGAAAGGCAAAGGTAAACAGAGCCACAGGCAGACACCTGCAGATGGCCAAGAGCAGAGGGAGGGTGAAGAGCCCGCGCAAGGGAAAAACAAAGCATTGTTTGCTGGCACAGCTTCACCAAAGGCTAAAGGCACGTCTGCTGACCAGAAGCAGGGGGGCAAGCTGCAAAAGCCCACGCCGCAGGAAAACAAGGGTTTGCTTGCTGTAAAGACTGCTCCAACAGCCAAAGGCAGATTTATTGTTGATTCAGGTGCGAATCGCCACGTCTCGAAGGATCGGCATCTCTTTATCTCCTTCAAGCCTCAGGAAGGTGAGATCCACCTGGCTGATGGAAGGACGTTGCAAATTGCAGGAGAAGGGACTGTGAAACTTGCAAGTCTGCACACTACCATCAGTAATGTACTTTATGTTCCAGGAGCGGCGAGCAACTTGTTGAGCGTCCCACAGCTTACTGGACGTGGTTTTCAGATTTCCTTCAAGAGGAGCGTCTGTGTCATCAGTAAAGGCAAAGAGGACTATTTGCATGCAAAGTTTATGGATGGTTTGTTCCATATAACTTATGATGACACTGTTGTTGTATCTAATGCTGATTCTTGTTGTGTTGCACAAACTAACAAAGTTCTTCATGCAGGTTGCATTCATGATGCGCATCGACGGTTTGGTCACCTCTCTTGGAAGGCACTGGCCAAGATGCCAGAGGTGGTTGAAGGTTTGAACATCAAACCCTGTAAATTTCACATGAAATGTGTATCTTGTGCAGAGAACAAGGTGAAGGTTGCTCCAAAAGGCAAGGAGTCTAGCAGGCAGGCTTCTAAACCCTACCAGCTAGTGCATGCAGACCTGGTTGGGCCACTTGCGCCCTCTATAGGAGGAGCAAGGTACTTCATGATTCTGATTGATTCTTTTACCAGGTACATTCATGTGTATTTGCTCGAACAGAAATCACAAGCGTTTCCGAAGTTTAAGGAATTCTGTGCTTGGTTGGAGAATGTGCACGGTAAACGTATTTCTTGCTTGTTTACTGATCGGGGCGGGGAGTTTACTTCTCAGCAGTTTGAAGCTTTCCTGACTGAGAAGGGAATCCAGCATGACATGTCAACGCCCAGATCGCCATGGATGAATGGTCTTGCGGAGAGAGCAAATCAAACATTGCTGCAAGGAATAAAAACCTTGTTGCATGATGCCAATCTCCCTGATAAGTTTTGGGGGGAGGCTCTGGGGAATTTTGTTTACGCGTTTAATCGCAGATTGTCATCACCCATTGGTTGTACCCCCTATGAGAAGATGTTTGGCAAGAAACCCAACACCAAACACATGAGAATCTTTGGTTCGGACATGTGGGTACGCACACAACAAACCAACAAGCTTGGGAAGCATGGGGCACATGGTTTGTTCATGGGGTACGAAAAAGGTGCATACAGGGTATGGATGACTGACTCTAAGTCCATAAAGTTCACAAGGAGTGTTGAGTACAATCCTAAGTGGGGGGAAAATGTGGGAATTTTCCAGAGTTACCCAGAGGAGGATGAAGGTGATGTCAAGCAAGCAGCTAAAGCTGAGGAAGCTGCTGAAGACGATGAGGATGAGGATGAGGATGATGATGACGACGATGATGATGATGATCAGAGTTCGGATTCCAGTTCAGTGGGCGGCGCTGCTGCTGGTGTCAGTGACAGTGATGACACAGCAGACTACGAGAGCGCAAAGGCCTCAGTCAGACCATCTGATGTGTCTGACAATGAACTGGAAGAACCACTGTTCACCATTGGTCACTTTTCTCCTAAGAAAGAGGAGATGAGTCCAGAAGACTTGCGTCTAGTACGTAGGTCTGAAAGGGCGACCAAGGGCAGACCTCCAAAGAGGTATGCTGATGAGTTTGCTAAGACAGCAACTGCTGTTCTTAGTAGCTCAGAGAAGGTATGGGAACCTTCAAGCTTCAAAGAGGTTCAGGAGTTAACCTCTAAAGATGCTGAGCCTTGGCTTAATGCCATGAAGGCTGAAGTTGATTCCTTGAAAAGGAACCAAACTTGGGAATTGGTACCGGTAGTCCCAGGAATGAGACTGGTTGGCAGCAAATGGGTCTTCAAGGCCAAGACAGACCAGAATGGCAAGGTAGTCAGACACAAAGCCAGATTGGTTGCCAGAGGTTTTTCACAGGTACCAGGACAGGATTACCACGAGACCTACTCTCCCACAGTCAAATATGAGAGCATTCGGCTGATGCTCAAGGTCGCTGCGGAGGAGAAACTGCATGTTACCCATCATGACATTAATACAGTTTTTTTGTACGGGGTTTTGGGGGAGGAGCTGTTTATGCTTCCACCTGATGGGATGCAGATACAGAAGGGAATGGTCTGTAAACTGCGGAAATCCTTATATGGTCTCAAGCAGAGTGCCAGGTGTTGGAACACAAAACTCACTGAAACATTGCTTTCTCTAGGTTTTCACCAGGGCAAAGCTGATCCATGTGTGTTTGTCAAGGAGGAGGGACAAAACAAACTGTATTGTTTATGTTTTGTTGATGATCTTCTGATGTTTTGGAAGAATCAGGCTTTTTATCAAAGCACCCTAACTCAGCTTAAGGAGCACTTTGACATGAAGGATCTTGGTGAGGTATCCAACTATCTTTCTCTGCAGGTGGAGAGGGACCAAGCAGGTAATTTTCTGGTACACCAAACACAGAAAATTGCTGATGTATTAACCAGGTTGAATTTGGTTGATGCAAACCCAGCAGACACACCGATGGTGACAGGTTACCAGGTAGACAGTACTGCTGAAGCGTTTTCTGACACAACGCTGTACAGATGCATTCTAGGCAAGCTGAATTTCATTGCCAGATGTTCAAGACCTGACATAGCTGTAAGCTGTAATCTGCTTAGCAGACATGCCAACAATCCTACGGTTCAGGATTGGAAAGCTCTGAAGCGCATAGCCCGCTATTTGAAAGGGACTATGCACTACAGGCTGAGGTTCACCAGTCAGAAGACTGGAGGTCTTGAAATCTTCGCTGATGCAAGTTTTGGAAGTGACACCACGGATGGTACAAGCACTTCTGGAGTATGCTACATGTACAACCACTGCCTGTTTGACTGGTTGTGCAAGAAGCAGACAACAGTGAGCCTAAGTTCCTGTGAAGCAGAACTCAATGCTCTGTCATTTTCACTCATGGATTGTGAATGGTTGATGCAACTGTTTAAGGACATCAGGGTGTCTGTGAAATGTCCTGTACAAGTGTATCAAGACAATAGATCGTGTTTGGCTTTGCTGAACTCGGAGAGTTGCAAGCAGAGAACCAAGTACTTGCAGATTAAGCTACATCGTGCAAGAGAGTGTATTCAGAAAGGACTGATTCAGGTGTCCTACATGCCAGGAAATGAAATTCCTGCTGATCTGTTGTCTAAGGTTGTTAACAGAGAACAACTTAAGGTTTATGTACAAAGGTTGCAATTGGGTGAACCACAGGTACAACAGGTTACACGGAAAGGGGGAGGATGTTAGGATATTTCCGTTCCACCTTAAAGGGAGCAGGCTTTGGGGAGTCACAGAGTCTGCGCATGTCCTGATCACAGGATGTTTTTGTTCTGATATTCCTTTCGTTTTGTCAGACGGCCAGAGATGCTGACACAGAACGGTCGCGTTTTCTTTTGTTCTGTTAAACGCAAATAAAGTCTGTAAATAATGCTCTTCTGCTCTTCTGCGGTGCAAGCTTTTGACTGTGCTTTCTGCTGAAAGAGGGTGCACAAGCCTGGAATGCAGCCTGTCTATTTCTAAGGCTTTGTGCCCCTAACTGTTGGATCTGCGTGACTACAGGAGGCCAATGGAGCTTTCGAACTCCGGCTTGGGGGCCACGATGGACGTTATCTCCCTGGCAGTTTCCCAACAAGAACTTCCTGACAGTAAGAGCTGATCGACAGTGGAATTTGCTGCCAAGGAGTGTGGTGGAGTCTCCTACTTTGGAGGTCTTTAAGCAGAGGCTTGACAACCATATGTCAGGAGTGCTCTGATGGTGTTTCCTGCTTGGCAGGGGGTTGGACTCGATGGCCCTTGTGGTCTCTTCCAACTCTATGATTCTATGATTCTATGATTCTATATGTGACTAGCAGAAATGACTGGCAGAATCCGAGACCAGGGAAAAGAGACGGTGGAAGAAGATTGGAAGAAATTTAAGAATTATCTTAAGAAATACTGTAAAATTTATGAATTTTAGAATGATATGGTTTTTAAAATCAAATGGAGTACAGCTGTAAAGATAAAGTGAAAGGAAAGTAAGGATGATAATTAGATAAAATTAAGGGTGAGGATTTGCTGAACTAAATTTTTGAAATGGGAATGCAGAAAGGGGAGGTATGAGGAGGTCGGTGAAAGAAGTTTTATGAAAATAAGGTATTGAAATCATACTTGTTCTTTTTATTATTTTATTTTTGTTTGTGTTTGTGTGTATTGATATGTTTGTTATAATTTGTAAAATCCTAATAAATATTTATTTAAAAAAACAAAACAAAAAGACGGTGTTGTGTTATTTTGGTTTCATTACACACACTTTGCGATTTCTGGGTCAATGTGCATAAACACCAAAGAAAACGACTTGAAATAAGTGAAATCCAAGATTCTTCTTTCTATGTAGCTGTAACACAAAACAACCTGTTTGGCTTTGTTTAGGCTTATTACACTTCGCTTTGCTAGGGTTAGGGTTAGGGTGAGGTTTAGGGTTGGGGTTGGGGTTAGGGTTAGGGTTAGGGTAACGGTTACTGTCAGGGGCTCAGGGACAGAGGCACAGGGGAGAGAGGAGATGGAGAGCGAAGGGGAAGGAGAGTGGGGGGGAAGAGTCCCAGGTGTCAGGTCCAGCTAGCCCCCCCCCCCCCCGAAGACAACAACGTCATGGCAGATGCACTATCAAGGAAACCGCAGTATCTCGAGGAAGCGGCACCGGTGGCGGCCAAACATTTTTTCGCACCAACGGCGTGGGCATGCGCTTCAGCCACAGTGGACCTGGACGCAGTGCGTCGCGCGCTGCAGACAGATGCCTTCGCACAATCCAAGATAGACAAGTTGAGAAGAGGCACAGCGAAGGACGACGAGTTCCAGATACGCGATGGACTGCTCACACGCAAAGGAGCTCTCTACGTGCCTGGAGACGACCTCCGAGCGAGGGTCCTGCAGCAGTTACATGAAGCGCCCACTGCTGGGCACTTCGGCAAGGACAAGACGGCGGAATTGGTGGCCAGGGACTTTTGGTGGCCCCAGATGAGGGGAGAAGTCGCGGATTACGTCTCTAGGTGTGACACATGCCAAAGGGCCAAGCCAGTGCACAAAAAGCCGGCGGGACTGCTGGAACCGCTACCGACGCCGCTCGAACCATGGGAGAGGGTGGCCCTGGACTTTGTCACAGATCTGCCCAGCTCGCGAGGCAAAACAGCGGTACTCATGGTCGTAGACCTGTTCACCAAGATGGCACACTTCATTCCCTGCGCGAAGGTGGCCACAGCAGAACAGACCGCCAAGCTGTTCATAGACCACGTGTTCAAAGTTCACGGCTTACCACGGTCCATCCTGTCCGACCAGGGGCGCCAATTCGTCTCGAGCTTCTGGCAGAAACTGCTGGGCATCCTGAACGTCAAGATCAACTTAGCGTCGGCACGACACCCGCAGACCAACGGACAAGCGGAGAGGGTCAACGCCATCATGCAGCAGTACCTGCGATGCTACGCGAATCAACAGCCCTCGACCTGGGTGGACTACCTTCCGTTGGCCGAGTTCGCCTACAACAACACGAAGCACGGGTCTACAGGTGTGACACCGTTCTTCGCCAACAATGGACGGCATCCCAGAACCTTCCCGGGGTTAGAGACGAAGGGGGAGGGGGAACCACGGGGAGCAGAGCACTTGGCAGCAGAGTTGCAGGAGGTCCACGAGCAACTCCGCAGGACCTTGGAACTAGCAAAACACGCCTACAAAGTGCAGGCAGACAGGCACAGGAGAGTCGGGGAAGACATCCAGGTGGGGGACTGGGTCTGTTTAGCAGCCCAGGCAGTGCCGGCCAGAACGTTAGCTAAGAAGAAGCTCAAACACAAGCAGCTAGGGCCTTACCAAATCGAGGCACAGATCAACCCAGTAGCCTTCCGGTTAACACTCCCGGAGGGTTCCAGAATGCACCCAGTATTTCATAGGTCAGTCCTCACACCCTACAAGGAACCCCACAGGTTTCAGGCGCCAGGGACCGCACCTCACCCACTCAGGAAGTCGCAAACGGGGGAGGGGTCACCGAGGGCGGCGCCACTGAACGAGGTCACGGAGATTTTGGACTCGAGATGGGGGGAAGAGGGAGTTGAATATTTCCTCGCCAGGGAAGGCACTCTGGCCAGCGCCAACAGGTGGGTGCTGGACTATGCCTTGGAGGAGCACTACCTCAAAGACGAGTTCCATGCACTCTTCCCGCACAGACCTATGCCGGCAGATTATTTCGACAACTGGCTTTTCACACCCACACTTTCAACCAGCAGGTTCCAGTGGTTCTCATCCGCTGAGGAAACGGCGCCAGACACAAGCTCCCCGGAGGGATCGCTCTCGGGGTCTGCCACAGATCGCTCTTACTGGTGGGACACTCAACCGGAGGTGGGGTGGAGCAGGGAATTGATAAGGGGGCCCTGGCACGCAGCATCACCTGAGGTAACAGGGGGAGAGACGGACATGGACGTGTTAGGGGAGGACCTTGGGTTCGAACACGAATGCAGGGAGATGGAAGCAGAGGAGATCGACGTCGACGAGCCCATTACGGATGGGCCGGATCCGACTGGGCGGTTGCACGCCAGGGGGAAGGAACTGTATCCAACACTCACCCCCTCAGCACTGGAGCACCCGAAACCCGCACCCGAAGAGAGGGAGGGGGGAAGGGGGGCTTCGAGGGGGGGATGGATGTCAGGGGCTCAGGGACAGAGGCACAGGGGAGAGAGGAGATGGAGAGCGAAGGGGAAGGATCTGAGGGCAGCATAGGGGAGTATGACAGTGACCCGAGAGATTCCATGAGCTTCTCCAGCGAATCAGAAGATTCCCAGAAGGAGGCGCCGATGGTCAGGGCGAGGGGGGTCCCAGGGGGGACGCACCAGAAACAGGGGGCCAGCGGGGACTCCCAAAGCAGCAGCTGGAAATCAGGACCAGCTTCCCCACCAGAGCAGAGTGGGGGGGAAGAGTCCCAGGTGTCAGGTCCAGCTAGCCCCCCCGAAGGGGGAAGCAGTGACAGGAGCAGTGAAACGGTCAGGAGGAAGGTTACCGGCTGGGCGCGCGCACCAAGTTCAAATGTACAGGCGCGCGAGACAGCAGGCAGCCCGGATCGGGAACCAGGTCCTAAAGCCCGCCGGAGGCTGGGGGAAGAATCAGGGGACTCAGCGTCAGAAGAGTCTAGAAAGGGCGAAACCCCAGCTGACAGGTGGAGCCAGAGGAGGAAAGAGCAAAGGAAGAGGTGGAGCAAGGCTCGGGTCTTAAACTGGTGTATGGGGGGCGGAGACTCAGACGGACCTTCGGCGGTCTAGAGTCTCAGACGTAGAGCTGCACGCTGCTAATGTGAAAGACAAACTGAACTTCAATAAAGACTTTTGTATATAACAACGGACTGGCGTTGGTCCTTTGTGAGCTGGGACCTAGGGTAGCTCTGACAGTTACGGGTACGGTTAGGGTTAGGGTTAGGGTTAGGGTTAGGGTTAGGGTTAGGGTTATCCACTTAATGGATCCAAATGGTTTCCAGAGAGTGGTAGGGGATGCTTTATCCCATGTTGATGGCCTTTCAGCTGATTCCCTGGTGGCCCGCTGGAATGCGGAGTTAACCAGGGCTATCGACTGTCTGGCTCCGAAGCGCCCTCTCCGATTGCATGGAGCCCGGACAGCCCCGTGGTTTTCCCCGGAGCTGAGGGCGATGAAACAATCGCTGAGGTGGCTAGAGCGTCGGTGGCAGAAAACTCACTCCGAATCTGACCGGACACAGGTTAGAGCTCATCGTCGAGCCTACCAAGTGGCGATAGCGACGGCGAAGAAGACTTTCTTCACCGCCTCTATTGCATCTGCAGAAAATAGTAGCAGGAGACTCTTTCAGGTGGTCCGCAATTTAACGGAACCACCTTTACCACCGGGGCCTTGTAAAGACCCCAAGATCTCCTGCAACGATTTTGCAAAGTTTTTTGCAGATAAAATCACTCATATTCGGAAGGAGCTAGACACCACCGTGGGAGCAGGGCTGGGGCGGGAGAGTGCTGGAGCTCTGTCTGGTCAAGTTGCATGGAATCAATTTCAATCCGTTACCCCCGAGGATGTGGACAGGCTGCTTGGACTCGTGAAACCAACCACCTGTCTCCTTGATCCTTGCCCATCCTGGCTAATAAAAGCAAGCCGGGAAGGGCTGGGCGATGGGCTCTGCGGGGTGGTGAATGCTTCCCTCTGTGAGGGAACATTCCCAGATCTGCTGAAAGAGGCGGTCATTAAACCGCTTCTTAAAAAACCATCTTTAGACCCGGCCAGTATGGCCAACTATCGCCCAGTCTCAAATCTTCCATTCTTGGGCAAGGTGATTGAGCGTGTGGTTGCTGAACAACTCCAGGCACGCCTGGAGGATGCGGACCATTTGGATCCCTTCCAATCGGGGTTCAGGCCTCATCATGGGACTGAAACTGCCTTGGTCGCACTGGTTGATGATCTCCGGCGAGCTAGGGACAAAGGTGAGAGTTGTTTCCTAGTTCTGCTGGATCTCTCAGCGGCCTTTGATACAATCGGCCATAACATCCTTCTGGACCCTCTAGAGGGGTTGGGAGCTGGGGGCACTGTTATACAGTGGTTTCGCTCCTTCCTCCTGGGCCGTGTTCAGAAAGTGGTGGTGGGGGATGAGTGTTCAGACCCTTGGGCCCTCACTTGTGGGGTGCCTCAGGGTTCCGTCCTCTCCCCCATGCTTTTTAACATCTATATGAAGCCGCTGGGAGAGATCATCAGGGGGTTTGGACTGGGTGTCCATCAATATGCAGATGATACCCAGCTCTACCTCTCTTTCAAATCAGAACCAGTGAAGGCGGTGAAGGTCCTGTGTGAGTGCCTGGAGGCGGTTGGAGGATGGATGGCGGCTAATGGATTGAGGTTGAATCCTGACAAGACAGAAGTACTGTTCTTGGGGGACAGGGGGCGGGCTGGTGTGGAGGACTCCCTGGTCCTGAATGGGGTAACTGTGCCCCTGAAGGACCAGGTGCGTAGCCTGGGAGTCATTTTGGACTCACAGCTGTCCATGGAGGCGCAGGTCAATTCTGTATCCAGGGCAGCTGTCTACCAACTCCACCTGGTACGCAGGCTGAGACCCTACCTGCCCGTGGACTGTCTCACCAGAGTGGTGCATGCTCTGGTTATCTCCCGCTTGGACTACTGCAATGCGCTCTACGTGGGGCTACCTTTGAAGGTGACTCGGAAACTACAACTAATCCAGAATGCGGCAGCTAGACTGGTGACTGGGGGCAGCCGCCGAGACCACATAACACCGGTCTTGAAAGACCTACATTGGCTCCCAGTACGTTTCCGAGCACAATTCAAAGTGCTGGTGTTGACCTTTAAAGCCCTAAACGGCCTCGGCCCAGTATACCTGAAGGAGCGTCTCCACCCCCATCGTTCTGCCCGGACGCTGAGGTCCAGCGCCGAGGGCCTTCTGGCGGTTCCCTCATTGCGAGAAGCAAAGCTACAGGGAACCAGGCAGAGGGCCTTTTCGGTAGTGGCGCCCGCCCTGTGGAACGCCCTCCCATCAGATGTCAAAACGATAAACAACTACCTGACATTCAGAAGACATCTTAAGGCAGCCCTGTTCAGGGAAGTTTTTAATGTATGATATTTTAGTGTTTTTTTGGTTTCTATGGAAGCCGCCCAGAGTGGCTGGGGAAACCCAGCCAGATGGGCGGGGTACAAATAATAAATTATTATTATTATTAGGGTTAGGGTTAGGGTTAGGGTTAGGGTTAGGGTTAGGGTTAGGGTTAGGGTTAGAGTTAGGGTTAGGATCAGGGTGAATGACTACCGAAAGAACAATCCAAGCTTATTTGTCCTCCTTCTATTGAGATGGAACCAAAACACCTATGTTTGATTTGGACTGATAAAAATCATGTCACTCTGCGATTATTGAGTGAACGTGCATTCTAACCCCAAAAACACCAATTTGAAATAAGCCCAATCAGAGCTTTATCATCTTCTTTTTATGTAGATGGCACCTGTCAGGGCTGCCTCAGGTCTCAGCTCACAAAAGACCAACGCCAACCTCTTCTTATATACAAGGGTGTTTATTGCAGTTCATTATTGGTTCCACAACCGAGGCGTGCAGCCCCGCGTCTCTTTCTCCTAGACATTAGAAGTCCCCTCTGAATCGGTCCCACCCCTACACCAGTTTAATAAGCTAACGCTGCCCCACCTCTTTCTCTCTTTCCTTTTCCGCAGGGTCTTTCTGCCCGTCGGGGTTCCTCCCCTCCTGCTTTCTCCTGAAGCAGAGTCTCCAGACTGCTCCTGCCCCCTCCTGCGGGCTTTGGGTCCTGGCCCCTCCTCCTCCGGGCTCCCTGTTCTCCCGCGCGCCTCCTCATTTGAACTTGGCGCACGCGCCCAACTTCTGACCTTCCTTTTGACAGTTATGCTACTCCCCTCACTGCTTTCCTCCCCTTCCGGGAGAACGGCTTGCTCTGATCCCTCCCCTTTCTCTGTCGCCGGAGCTGCTCCCTCTGACACACTGGACCCTCCCCCTCCCTCGCTGCGCTCTGGTGGGGAGGCTGGCCCTGATTCCCAGCTGCCGCTTTGGGGTCCCCTGCTGGCCCACCGCTCCTGACACTTTCCCCCCGGGGCTCCCCTTGCCCTTACCACAGGCGCCCCTTTCTGGGAATCCTCTGATTCGCTGGAGAGACTCATGGAATCCCCTGCGTCATTGCTATCCTCTTCCTCTCTCTCCTGGGATTCCTCTCCATCGCTCTCCATTTCCTGCCTTCCCTGTGCCTCTGTCCCTGTACCCCTGACATCCATCCCCCCCTCGAAGCCCCCCCTTCCCCCCTCCCGCTGCTCGGGTGCAGGTTCTGGAAGCTCCTCAGTCGCTGGGGTAGATCTTGGATACAGTTCGTCGACGTCAATCGTCTCTGCTTCCAGCTCATTGCTTGTGTGCTCAAAACCAAGGTCCTCTCCTAACACGTCCATGTCCTCCCCCTGTCTCTTTGGACGTTGCTGTCTGCCAGGGCCCCCTCAGCAATCTCCTGCGCCACTCATCCTCTGGTTGGTCGTCCCACCAGTAAGAGCGATCCGTGTCCACCCCCGAGCACGATCCCCTTGGAGGACTCGATTCTGGCGTGGTCTCCTCTGCTGAGGAGAACCCCCGGAAGGTGCTGCCTGAAAGTGTAGGCGTAAAAAGCCAGTCGTCGAAAAATTCCGCTGGCATGGGCCTGTGTGGGAAGAGTGCATGGAACTCGTCCTTAAGAAGGGGTTCTTCCAGAGCATAGCCCGGCACCCAACTGTTGGCACTGGCCGGGGTACCCTCTCTGGCGAGGAGGTATTCTACTCCCTCCTCCCCCCATCTAGAGTCCAGAATTTCTGTGACCTCGTTGAGTGTCTCGGCCTTCGGTGACTCCCCCCCCCTTGGGGACTCCCTGCGTGGGTCCGGTGCCGTCCCTGGCTCCTGAAACCTGTGTGGGGCTTTGTAGGGCGTAAGCACCGACCTATGAAAGACCGGGTGCATTCGGGAACCTTCTGGGAGGGTCAACCGATAAGCTACGGGGTTGATCTTGGCCTCAACTTGGTATGGCCCCAGCTGTCTGTGTCCTAGCTTCTTCTTGGCTAACGACTTGGTAGGCGCCGCCTGGGCTGCCAACCATACCCAGTCCCCCACCTGTATGTCTTCCCCTGCCCTCCTGTGCCTGTCTGCCTGCACCTTGTAGGCGTGTTTAGCCAGCTCTAAGTGCCGTCGGAGCTCCTGGTGGACCTCCTGCAATTCTGCGGCCAAATGCTCCGCTCCCTGCGTCGCTCCCTGCACCGTCGTCTCCACTCCCGGAAAGGTTCTGGGATGCCGCCCATTGTTGGCGAAGAACGGCGTCACCCCCGTGGACGCGTGCTTCGTGTTGTTGTAGGCAAACTCGGCCATCGGCAAGTAGTCCACCCAAGTCGCAGGCTTCTGATTGGCGTAACAGCGCAGGTACTGCTGCATGATGGCGTTGACCCTTTCCGCTTGGCCGTTGGTCTGCGGGTGTCTCGCCGACGCTAAGTTGATCTTGACGTTCAGGATACCCAGGAGCTTCTGCCAAAAACTGGAAACGAACTGGCGACCGCGGTCGGACAGGATGGATCGCAGCAAGCCGTGCACCCTGAACACGTGGTCTATGAACAGTTTGGCGGTCTGCTCCGCAGTCGCCACCTTCGCGCAAGGAATGAAATGCACCATCTTGGTGAACAGGTCTACAACCACAAGCACCGCCGTCTTGCCTCGCGAACTGGGCAGATCAGTGACAAAGTCCAGCGCCACCCTCTCCCACGGTTGCAGTGGCGTCTCCAATGGTTCCAGCAGTCCCGCTGGTTTCTGGTGCACTGGCTTGGACCTTTGGCAAGTGTCACACCTGGCGACGTAGTCCGCGACCTCCCCTCGCATCTGGGGCCACCAAAAGTCTCTGGCCACTAATTCCGCCGTCTTTTACTTGCCGAAGTGGCCAGCGCTGGGTGCGTCGTGCAACTGCTGCAGAACCTTCGCGCGGAGATCGTCTCCCGGAATGTAGAGAGCACCTTTACGGGTTAGCAGGCCGTCGCGTATCTGGAACTCGTCGTCCCTCGCTGTGCCTCTCCGCACCTCTTCCATCTTGGACTGTGCGAACGGATCCGTCTGCAGCGCGCAACGCACCGCCTCCAGGTCCACGGTGGCTGAAGCGCACGCCCACGCCTGCGGTGCAAAAATGTGCTTGGCTCCCACAGGTGCCGCTTCCTCGAGATACTGCGGTTTCCTGGAGAGCGCATCTGCTATGACATTGTTGTCGCCTGGGATGTACTCAATCCTGAAATCGAAGTCCGCAAAGAACTCTGCCCAGCGTATGTGCCTCTGGCTCTGTAGCTTCGCCGTGCGCCAGTACTCTAGGTTCTTGTAGTTCGTGCGGACCTGCACGGTGTGCTTGGCTCCAATGAGGAAGTGCCTCCACGCCTTGAAAGCCGCGTGGATGGCCAGCAACTCCCTGTCCCAGATGGTGTAGTTCTGTTCCGACTTGCTGAGCTTCCGGGAGTAGAAAGCGCAGGGCCTCCAGTTCCCCTGCGGGTCTTCCTGTAAAAGGACGGCCCCCACCGCTCTGTCAGATGCGTCAGTCTCAACCCTCATGGGCCTGCCGGGATTCACGTGTAGCAGCTGTTCTTCGGACGCGAAGAGACTCTTAAGTCTCCTGAAGGACTGCTCCGCCTGGTCCGTCCAGGTGAACTTCTTCTTCTTGGAGCTGAGAGTGTCCGTGATAGCTGCCGTCTCCCTGGTGAAACCCCTGATGAACTTGCGGTAAAAGTTGGCGAAGCCGACGAACCTCTGGACCTCCTTCCGATTTCGCGGGCTTTTCCAGTCCAACACCGCGCGGACCTTGGCGCTGTCCATGGCTAGTCCCCTGTCGGACAGCCTATAGCCCAGAAAATCCACCTCCGTCACTTCTCCAGCTTGGCGTAAAGCCTGTGCTCCCGTAGCCTCTGCAGGACCTCCTTAACGTCGCTCTCGTGAGCCTCCGGCGATTCCGAGAAGATCAGAATTTCGTCGAGGAAACATACGCACTTCTTGTAGAGGAGTCCCGCTAGCACGTGGTGCATAAAAGCTTGGAAATAGTGGGAGCCATTCTGGAGACCAAACGGCATAACTCTGTATTCGTAGGTGCCCAACGGCGTGAACATGGCCGTCTTCCACTCATCACCCTCTCGCACGCGTATGAGATTGTAAGCTCCGCGGAGATCCAACTTGGTGAAGATCTTCCCTTTCCGCACCGTCGCGAACAGGTCGTCAATCTTGGGCATGGGAAAGGCCGCGGGCTTTGTCTTCGAGTTTATGAATCTAAAGTCTACGATCAGCCTCTTTTGGGGCGTGTCCTTCTTCTTCACGAAAAACACAGGACTGCCCCCTACAGCCTTCGATTCTCGGATGAATCCCCGCTGCAGGTTGTGATCTATGAACTCCCTGAGCTCCTGCAGCTCATCCTCGGACATGGAATACAGCTTCACAGGCGGCAGCGTTGTCCCTGGCAAGAGGTCAATTGCGCAATCGTAGGGCCGGTGGGGTGGCAACTGGTCAGCCTCCTTTTCGCAGAAGACCTCCAAAAACCCCTTGTACTTGAGGGGTACTGCTTGCGCCATGCTGAGACTTAGCTGCTGCCCCTCCTCTTGGCCCTCCTCCTCCTGACCGGTCTGGATGCAATGCTGCGCGCAATAGGACGAGCCGAAAGTGAGCTGCCGCTGGTACCACGCCATGGTTGGGCTGTGCCTATCCAGCCAACTCATGCCTAACACTATAGGTGTGTCTGACAGGCGGGTGACGTTGAAACTGATGACTTCTCGGTGATTGCCAATCTGCATTACCATGGGTGGCGTCTGTTGTACCACCTGCCCACCCAGCAGCTTCCTGCCATCCACTGTGACGACGTTCAATGGCAGCGTGGCTGGTAGGAGCTCTATGCGATGCTGCTTGACGAAGTGCACCCCCACGAAGTCTGCGTTGCTCCCACTGTCAATTGTAATGGGGACTTCCAGGGTGCGTCCATTAGGTAGCTGGAGAGTTGCAGTGAGCTGCACCACTGGCTTGGGTGGCAGGGGGTTTGTATGCTGCAAAAGCGCTGGGGACTGTCCTACTGACTCGCCTGGCTGTGCCCCAGCATTTCTGCTTCCAGCCAGGCATTGTCGTTTCCCTGAAATTGCTCTTCAGGTAGTGCTGCTGCAGTTACTGTTGCTAAGGCTGCAGTGTGCTTTTGGAGCCTCTGGGGACACTCTTTGGCCATGTGCATCGCACTGTCACAGATGTAACACTTCCTGTTCCCTCTAGGAGGCTTCGTCTTGACTGCTCCGGACGCTGGGGCTCCGGCAGCTGACTGAGCCTGTGCACCACCAAGTTCCATTGGTTCCTCCCCTGCCTGCAGCTGAGGTGAGGGACGCGTACGTCCTAGATCCCTGGGAAGGAAAGGAGGCGCTCTAGAGGGTGTGTGAAGCTGGCGACCCTCCTCATTGCGCCAAGGGCGTTCTTCGTGGCGCACTCCAATGGCGAGCGCCCGCTGCACAAGTTCTGCTAGGGTTTGAGGTCTGACCCCCCTTGCCAATTCATCTTTTACAGGGCCAGACAACCCCTCCCAAAACAAGTCTCTTACTGCCAGGGAATCTTTCTCCCATTTCAGTACATTCAGCAAGGCAAAAAACCTAGCATGATACTGACGTACTGTAGCCTTGCCTTGCCTTAAACCATGCAGCTCCTTGCGTGCTATATCCACATCCACGGTAGATTGGAAGCAAGCGTCCATGGCTTTGATAAATTCATCTGAGTCCCTTCGAGCAGGACAATCTTCGCGCCACAGATTGCGCAGCCAAGCCCTCGCTTCCCCATGCAAGTGGGACACAATGAACCCCACCTTCTCCTCCTCATCTTTAAAGTCGTCGCGAAGCAAATGCAACGCATATTCGACGTCTGCTCGAAAACTGGGGTACTGCTTCAGGTTCCCATCAAAGTGGGCTACCAAGTTGCCTCCCCTTCTGCCCAGTCCTACGCCTGCAGATCTGGACCCCGGGAATCCCACTTGGCATGCATGATCCCACCTGGCTTGCAGATCCTGGCATCGCTTTTCCGCCTCTTCCCCCTTCTTCTGGGAGACCACTACCGCAGTGGTAAGCTGGGAGACTGCGTTGCGTAGATCAGCTATCTGCTCCTCCATACTCATGGCCGCCAAACTTCGTGAGCTTCGCAAAAAAAAAAAAATTGAGTACTTTTGGGAGGGGACTTACTGTCAGGGCTGCCTCAGGTCTCAGCTCACAAAAGACCAACGCCAACCTGTTCTCTGATTCGCTGGAGAGACTCATGGAATCCCCTGCGTCATTGCTATCCTCTTCCTCGCTCTCCTGGGATTCCTCTCCATCGCTCTCCATTTCCTGCCTTCCCTGTGCCTCTGTCCCTGTACCCCTGACAGCACCCAAAACACCTTTTTGCTTTGGTTGGGGGTGATTCCAGTGCACACCCAAAAAACACCATGCGAATTGAAATAAGACCAATCAAAGCTTATTCGGCTTCTTTCTACGCATATGGAAGCGAAAAGACGGTGTTGTGTTATGTTGGTCTCATTACACACACTTTGCGATTTCTGGGTCAATGTGCATTAACACCAAAGAACACGACTTGAAATAAGCGAAATCCAAGATTCTTCTTTCTATTTAGCTGGAACACAAAACAACCTGTTTGGCTTTGTTTAGGCTTATTACACTTCGCTTTGCTAGGATTAGGGTTAGGGTCAGGGTGAATGACCATCGAAAGAAAAATCCAAGTTTATTCGTCCTCTTTCTATTGAGATGGAACCAAAACACCTATCCTTGATTTGGGCTGATAACGAAAATGTCACTCTGCGATTTTTGAATGAATGTGCATTCTAGACCCAAAAACACCAATTTGAAATAAGCCCAATCAGAGCTTTATCATCTTCTTTTTATGTAGATGGAACCCAAAACACCTTTTTGCTTTGGTTGGGGGTGATTCCCAAAAAACACCATGTGAATTGAAATAAGACCAATCAAAGATTATTCGGCTTCTTTCTACGCATATGGAAGCGAAAAGACGGTCTTGTGTTATTTTCGTTTCATTACACACACTTTGCGATTTCTGGGTCAATGTGCATGAACACCAAAGAACACGACTTGAAATAAGCGATCATAGAATCATAGAATCATAGAATCATAGAGTTGGAAGAGACCACAAGGGCCATCGAGTCCAACCCCCTGCCAAGCAGGAAACACCATCAGAGCACTCCTGACATATGGTTGTCAAGCCTCTGCTTAAAGACCTCCAAAGAAGGAGACTCCACCACACTCCTTGGCAGCAAATTCCACTGTCGAACAGCTGTTACTGTCAGGAAGTTCTTCCTAATGTTTAGGTAGAATCTTCTTTCTTGTAGTTTGGATCCATTGCTCCGTGTCCGCTTCTCTGGAGCAGCAGAAAACAACCTTTCTCCCTCCTCTATGTGACATCCTTTTATATATTTGAACATGGCTATCATATCACCCCTTAACCTCCTCTTCTCCAGGCTAAACATGCCCAGCTCCCTTAGCCGTTCCTCATAAGGCATCGTTTCCAGGCCTTTGACCATTTTGGTTGCGATATCCAAGATTCTTCTTTCTATGTAGCAGGAACACAAAACAACCTCTTTGCCTTTGTTTAGGCTTATTACACTACACTTTGCTTGTGTTAGGGTTAGGGTTACAGTTAGGGTTGGGGTTAGGGTTAGGGGTAGGGTTGGGGTTGGGGTTGGGGTTGGGGTTAGCGTTAGGGTTAGGGTTAGGGTCGGGGTGAATGACCAAAGAAAGAACAATCCAAGCTTATTCGTCCTCTGCCTATTGAGATGGAACCAAACAACGTATGCTTGATTTGGGCTGATAAAAATCATGTCACTGCGATTTTTGGGTGATTGTGCATTCTAACCCCAAAAAACCCAATTTGAAATAAGCCCAATCAGAGCTTTATCATCTTCTTTTTATGTAGATGGCAGAGGACCTTTTTGCTTTGGTCGGGGGTGATTCCGAAAAAACATCCAAAAAACACGATGCGAATTGAAATAAGACCAATCAAAGGTTCGGGTTTGGGTTCGGGTTATGGTTATAGTTAGGGTTCGGGTTCGGGTTCGGGTTCGGGTTAGGGTTAGGGTCAGGGTCAGGGTCAGGGTCAGGGTTAGGGTTAGGGTCAGGGTTAGGTTTAGGGTTACAGTTAGGGTCAGCGTTGGGGTTAGGGTTAGAGTTAGGGGTAGGGGTAGGGTTAGAGTAAAAGTGAATTACCACCGAAAGAACAATCCAAGCTTATTTGTCCTCCTTCTATTGCGATGGAAACAAAACATCTTTGATTTGGGGTGATAACAAAAATGTCACTCTGCGATTTTTGAGTGAATGTGCAACAAAAACACCAATTTGAAATAATTTGCAAAAACGGTTTTCTTGTGTGTGTGTGTTCCTTTGTGGCTGACTAGCTGTTCTCCCTGTGCAAAGGTCAGAGGGGGCAGGGTTTTTGTTGACGCAGGTGATTTAGCTGTGGGAGGAGCTTATCAGAGCTAGCAGGGCAGCAGTTGAAGAAGGAGCAAAAAGGGTTTTCTTGTGTGTGTGTCTGTGTGTGTGTGTGTTTCTTTGTGGCTGTTCTCCCTGTGCAAAGGTCAGAGGGGGCAGGGTTTCTGTTGAGGCAGGTGATTAGCTGTGGGAGGAGCTTACCAGAGCTAGCAGGGCAGCAGTTGAAGAAGGAGCAAACAGGGTTTTCTTGTTTGTGTGTGTTTCTTTGTGGCTGATTAGCTGTTCTCCCTGTGCAAACGTCTGAGGGGGCAGGGTTTTTGTTGAGGCAGGTGATTAGCTCTGGGAGGAGCTTATCAGAGCTAGCAGGGCAGCAGTTGAAGAAGGAGCAGAAAGGGTTTTCTTGTGTGTGTGTGTGTGTGTGTGTGTGTGTGTGTTTCTTTGTTGCTGTTCTCCCAGTGCAAACGTCAGAGGGGGCAGGGTTTCTGTTGAGGCAGGTGATTAGCTCTGGGAGGAGCTTATCAGAGCTAGCAGTGCAGCAGTTGAAGAAGGAGCAAAAAGGGTTTTCTTGTGTGTGTGTGTTTCTTTGTGGCTGACTAGCTGTTCTCCCTGTGCAAAGGTCAGAGGGGGCAGGGTTTCTGTTGAGGCAGGTGATTAGCTGTGGGAGGAGCTTATCAGAGCTAGCAGGGCAGCAGTTGAAGAAGGAGCAAAAAGGGTTTTCGTGTGTGTGTGTGTGTTTCTTTGTGGCTGACTAGCTGTTCTCCCTGTGCAAAGGTCAGAGGGGGCAGGGTTTTTCTTGACGCAGGTGATTAGCTCTGGGAGGAGCTTATTAGAGCTAGCAGTGCAGCAGTTGAAGAAAGAGCAAAAAGGGTTTTCTTGTGTCTGTGTGTTTCTTTGTGGCTGATTAGCTGTTCTCCCTGTGCAAAGGTCAGAGGGGGCAGGGTTTCTGTTGAGGCAGGTGATTAGCTGTGGGAGGAGCTTATCAGAGCTAGCAGGGCAGCAGTTGAAGAAGGAGCAAAAAGGGTTTTCGTGTGTGTGTGTTTCTTTGTGGCTGACTAGCTGTTCTCCCTGTGCAAAGGTCAGAGGGGGCAGGGTTTTTCTTGACGCAGGTGATTAGCTCTGGGAGGAGCTTATTAGAGCTAGCAGTGCAGCAGTTGAAGAAAGAGCAAAAAGGGTTTTCTTGTGTCTGTGTGTTTCTTTGTGGCTGATTAGCTGTTCTCCCTGTGCAAAGGTCAGAGGGGGCAGGGTTTCTGTTGAGGCAGGTGATTAGCTGTGGGAGGAGCTTATCATATCTAGCAGGGCAGCAGTTGACGAAGGAGCAAAAAGGGTTTTCTTGTGTGTGTGTGTGTTTCTTTGTGGCTGACTAGCTGTTCTCCCTGTGCAAAGGTCAGAGGGGGCAGGGTTTCTGTTGAGGCAGGTGATTAGCTGTGGATGGAGCTTATCAGAGCTTGCAGGGCAGCAGTTGAAGAAGGAGCAAAAAACGTTTTCTTGTGTGTGTGTGTTTCTTTGTGGCTGACTAGCTGTTCTCCAAGTGCAAAGATCAGAGGGGGCAGGGTTTCTGTTGAGGCAGGTGATTAGCTGTGGATGGAGCTTATCAGAGCTAGCAGGGCAGCAGTTAAAGAAGGAGCAAAAAGGGTTTACTTGTGTATGTGTGTTTCTTTGTGGCTGATTAGCTGTTCTCCCTGTGCAAAGGTCAGAGGGGGCAGGGTTTCTGTTGAGGCAGGTGATTAGCTGTGGGAGGAGCTTATCAGACCTAGCAGGGCAGCAGTTGAAGAAGGAGTAAAAAGGGTTTTCTTGTGTGTGTGTCTTTCTTTGTGGCTGATTAACTGTTCTCCCTGTGCAAAGGTCAGAGGGGGCAGGGTTTCTGTTGAGGCAGGGGATTAGCTGTGGGAGGAGCTTATCAGAGCTAGCAGGGCAGCAGTTGAAGGAGCAAAAAGCGTTTTCTTGTTTGTGTGTGTTTCTTTGTGGCTGATTAGTTGTTATTTGTCCTGTCTTCACGCTTTTTATGATGGAGGACCGCTGTAGCCACCCCCAACGACACATTCTCAAGATGGAGGGGGAGGGAACAGCTGCAGTCGCCTGCAGTTCCTGCACAATGTTTGCCATCTTGCCAAAGGTTGCAGGCAGCTTTACCTGCAGCAATTGCATGTTGATTGCCCTCTTAAAAGACAAAGTCCAGCAACTGGAGGAACGTGTAGCTACGCTCCAAAGAATTAGAGAGCTGGAGCTCTTCTTGGAAGCAACAGAGCACACCGTCTCCACCAAGGAGGAGACAGGGGACTCCCCTGAGAAGGAGGCTAGTTCACCAACACAGGAGCCAGATATATGGAGAAATGTGACTCAAAGAAGAAGGAGGCCCAGGGTTCGCTCTGATTGTTTAGAAATACACAATCGCTTTGAGGTACTCTCCCCTAGCATGGAAGACGAAGAGCAGACTCCATTTGAGGATCTCTCCCTCATTACAGTCGATCAGGTATATGAAGATGAGAAGCAAAGTCAGTCCTCAGGGAATGTGCAGGCGACCTTGGAATGGACAGCTCACGGAAGAACCCCGACCAAACCCAAGAGGAGGCGTGTAGTGGTGATAGGGGGTTCCCTACTGAGGGAACAGAAGCAGTGATCTGTGGGCCTGACAAGATGTCACGGGAACTGTGCTGTCTCCCCGGGGCTAAGATCCAATATGTAACTGAACGACTGCAAGGAATCATAAAACCCACTGACAAATACCCCTTCCTCTTGGTTCATGTGGGAACCAATGACACTGCAAGCAATAGCTTCCAGAAGATCGAAAGAGACTACGAGGCTCTCGGCAGGAAATTGAAGCAACTAAATGCACAAATTGTCATCTCATCTGTCCTCCGAGTTGACAACAAACTTGACATGAGCCAACAGTGTGACGCGGCAGCTTAAAAAGCCAATGCAATTCTGGGCTGCATCAATAGGAGTATAGCATCTAGATCAAGCGAAGTAATAGTGCCACTGTATTCTGCTCTGGTCAGACCTCACCTGGAGTACTGTGTCCAGTTCTGGGCACCACAATTCAAGAAGGACACTCACAAACTGGAACGTTTCCAGAGGAGGACAACCAAAATGGTCAAAGTCCTGGAAACGATGCCTTATGAGGAACTGCTAAGTGAGCTGGGCATGTTTAGCCTGGAGAAGAGGAGGTTAAGGGGTGATATGATAGCCATGTTCAAATATATAAAAGGATGTCACATAGAGGAGGGAGAAAGGTTGTTTTCTGCTGCTCCAGAGAAGCGGACACGGAGCAATGGATCCAAACTTCAAGAAAGAAGATTCCACCTAAACATTAGGAAGAACTTCCTGACAGTAAGAGCTGTTCGACAGTGGAATTTGCTGCCAAGGAGTGTGGTGGAGTCTCCTTCTTTGGAGGTCTTTAAGCAGAGGCTTGACAACCATATGTCAGGAGTGCTCTGATGGTGTTTCCTGCTTGGCAGGGGGTTGGACTCGATGGCCCTTGTGGTCTCTTCCAACTCTATGATTCTATGATTCAATGAAAGCTTATTCGGCTTCTTTCTACGCATATGGAAGCGGAAAAACGGTGTTGCGTTATTTTCGTTTCATTACACACACTTTGCGATTTCTGGGTCAATGTGCATTAACACCAAAGAACACGACTTGAAGTAAGTGAAATCCAAGATTCTTCTTTCTATGTAGCTGGAACACAAAACAACCTGTTTGGCTTTGTTTAGGCTTATTACACATCGCTTTGCTAGGGTTAGGGTTAAGGTTAGGGTTAGGGTTAGGGTTAGGGTTAGGGTTAGGGTTAGGGTTAGGGTTAGGGTTAGGGTCAGGGTGAATCCAAGCTTATTTGTCCTCTTTCTATTGAGGTGGAACCAAAACACCTAGCTTGATTTAGGCTGATAAAAAACATGTCACTGCGATTTTTGGGTGAATGTGCATTCTAACCAAAAAACCACCAATTTGAAATAACCCAATCAGAGCTTTATCATCTTCTTTTTATGAAGATGGAACCCAAAATTTTTTTTTGCTTTCGTTGGGGGTGATTCTGGTGCACACCCAAAAAACACCATGCAAATTGAAATAATACCAATCAAAGCTTATGCGTCTTCTTTCTACGCATATGGAAGCGAAAGACGGTATTGTGTTATTTTGGTTTCATTACACACACTTTGCGATTTCTAGGTCAATGTGCATTAACACCTGTCAGGGGCTCAGGAGCAGAGGTACAGGGGAGAGAGGAAATGGAGAGCGAAGGGGAAGAATCTGAGGGCAGCGTAGGGGAGTATGACAGTGACCCGAGAGATTCCATGAGCTTCTCCAGCGAATCAGAAGATTCCCAGAAGGAGGCGCCGATGGTCAGGGCAAGGGGGGTCCCAGGGGAGACACACCAGAAACAAGGGGCCAGTGGGGACTCCCAAAGCAGCAGCTGGAAATCAGGACCAGCTTCCCCACCAGAGCAGAGTGGGGGGGAAGAGTCCCATGTGTCAGGGCCAGCGTCTCCTCCAGCAGGAGGAGAAGATGAGTCTGGGCTGACCACACCTCCATCGGAGAGTGGGGGAACGGAGGGGAGGTCAGGTCTAGCTAGCCTCCCCGAAGGGGGAAGCAGTGACAGGAGCAGTGAAACGGTCAGGAGGAAGGTTGCCGGCTGGGCGCGCGCGCCAAGTTCAAATGTAGAGGCACGTGGGACAGCAGAAAACCCGGATTGGGAACCAGGTCCTAAAGCCCGCCGGAGGCAGGGGGAAGACTCAGGGGACTCAGCGTTAGATGAGTCTCGGAAGAGTGGGACCCCAGCTGACAGGCGGAGCCAGAGGAGGAAAGAGCAAAGGAAGAGGTGGAGCAAGGCTAGGGTCTTAAACTGGTGTCTGGGGGGAGGGGACTCAGACGGAGCTTCGGCGGTCTAGAGTTTCAGACGTAGAGCTGTGCGCCGCGGCTATGAAAGAAAAACTGAACTTCAATAAAGACTTTTTTACATAACAACGAACTGGCGTTGGTCCTTTGTGAGCTGGGACCTCGGGCAGCTCTCACAACACCAACCTGTTTGGCTTTGTTTAGGCTTATTACACTTCACTTTGCTACGGTTAGGGTTAGGGTTGGGGTTGCGTTTAGGGTTAGGGTTAGGGTTAGGGTTAGGGTTAGGGTTAGGGTTAGGGTTAGGGTTATGGCAGTGTTTCCCAACCGGTGTTCCGCGGCACACTAGTGTGCCGCGAGATGTTGCCTGGTGTGCCGCGAGATGTTGCCTGGAGGGAGGCGGGCGAGTCCAAAAAAGGTTGGGAAACACACGCCAGCCGGGGTCTGCCTCCGCGTTGCATCAGCTTCCTCGCTCTTGGCGCTCTGCTTGCCAGCCTGGTGGCCTCTGCCCCGCCCCGAGACTGGAAGGGAGGGACGGGGCTTCCACTGCGGCTGCGTCTCTGGCTCTTTTGACTCATTCCTCCTCCGAGTGGGCTTGAAAGAGCGGCCGATGGATGAATCGGCCGGCGACCCTGAAGCCTTGTGCAAAGTAGAGGAGGCGGAGAAGCGACGGCAGGGAGCTTAGGCGCCGCATCCGGCTCATTGCGGGAAGTCAAGATGGCAGCGGGTCAGTGTGGGAAGCAGCTTTTTCCCTCCGCCGCCCCCCTCTCACCGGGAATAAAGGGGGCCCCGCTGGGGGGTGACGTTGTAGAACGCAGTGTTCTTATTTTGGGAAGGTTTGAGGGGTCGGACTAAGCAGGTTGGGGGCTGGTCTGGGCTTCCGCTCCCTCCCCTCCCCACGGAGTGTACCTGCGGTGCAAGGAGGCGCTCTGAGCCACTGCTCTGGGAAAGGAAGGAGGGTGAGGCGGCCTGGCCAAGTGCAGGGGAGACCCGTAGTGGGGAGCAGGGGGAGGAGGAGGCACCGAGGAATGGAGGCGGGGGAGACTCCCTCGCTTTGCAGAAACTGCAAAAAACGAGGCAGGAATTGGGTTTGTTTTTGTAGCTCAGGACGTGCTTCGCTTCTGGTGTGCCTAAGGCGGCCGCCCCAATTATCCCCTAGCCCGTCTTTCCAGGTGCTGCCCCCCCTCCACAAAGGGCCATAGAACTGTAGAGTTGGCAGGGGTCTCAAGGGTCATCTAGTTTTAAGTTTCTCTTTCAAAAAGGAAACGTGGGTTAAAGCGGCGCCGCCGCCCCCCACTCACTTTCCTGCTCTGGCTTCCCTAACAGTTTTCCGAGTTGCGTCACTGGATCCAGCCCCCTTTTCCACAGGTGACACGGGGCTGGAGGGAGGGAAAGAGGGCTTTACGTCGCGCACAAAGGCAGCCTCCTAGAAGCGCTCTGGGCCGGCGCCGTTTCGCCGAAGGCGCCGGAGGACCCCCACCCTCAGCTCCTTCAGAAAGGACTGGAGCGGAATAGCCCTTTCTCTTCTTCCCCAACCCTTGTCGTTGGAGGAGTCCCTCAGTCCCTCGCTTTGCTGCCTCCTCCCCCCCCCACCCCCAAAGCTTGGAGGTTCCCCGGCAAGGGGGAGGGGAAAAAATTGAAACTTACACTTTCGTGCGTCCCTCCCGGCGTGACGCTGCGCGCTGACGTCACGGGGCTGTAATGGTGGTGTGCCTCGAGATTTTTTTCATCAAACAAGTGTGCCTTTGCCCAAAAAAGGTTGGGAAACACTGGGTTAGGGTTAGGGTTAGGGTTAGGGTTAGGGTTAGGGTTAGGGTGAATGACCACCGAAAGAACAATCCAAGTTTATTCGTCCTCTTTCTATTGAGATGGAACCAAAACAACTATGCTTGATTTGGGCTGATAACAAACATGTCACTGCGATTTTTGAGTGAATGTGCATTCTAACCCCAAAACACCATTTTGAAATAAGCCCAATCAGACTTTTATCATCTTCTTTCTATGTAGCTGGAACACAAAACAACCTGTTTGGCTTTGTTTAGGCTTATTACACTTCGCTTTGCTAGGGTTTCTGTTAGGGTTAGGGTTAGGGTTAGGGTTAGGGTTAGGGTTAGGGTTAGGGTTAGGGTTAGGGTTAGGGTTAGGGTTAGGGTTGGGGTTGAGACTTCCGGTGGAGCGTGATCTCATCGCAAGAGGGGATTTTTCCGTGAGGGAAATCCTGAGCTACTTCAGGGGGAAAGGGTGTGCTAAAGGGCGTGGAGGCCCCTCAAAATACCTCTGGTGGGTGTCCGGAACGTCAGGATCCCAGCGGGACCAGAAGCGGCTCGCCCGGCTGTCAGGTAGCTTCCGAAAGAAGTGAAGAGAACGGAGGAGCGGAGCGGCAGGTCGAGGGAAGCCATTATCTACCCCCAAGTAGCGAAGTCTTGCAGAGAAAGCGCCTTGCTCTCAAAATAAAAGAAATCCGGGAATAAACTGAAATTGGCGATTAATAAAAGAATAAAAGAAACCCGGAGGAAAAAACAAGAATATTGCGGAGTTCAGCTATTATCCGGAATCAGCACGGACGCAAAGTGATTTGCAGAGCGGAGAAAGGAAAGTGAGTTGCCCTAGCGGCTAAGGAAAATGAGTTTCCCTAGCGGCTGGTCAGACCTCACCTAGAGTACTGTGTCCAGTTCTGGGCACCACAATTCAAGAAGGACACTGACAAACTGGAATGTGTCCAGAGGAGGGCAACCAAAATGGTCAAAGGCCTGGAAACCTTTAAGCTTCATCTTCAAGGAATTGGAGGGGATTTCTTCGTCATTGAATAAACTTACACGGGCCTTTCTAGCTCACCTACCTTCCTCAACTGAGCTATCTAATTTACATCAATCTCCTGTGCAGCTTGTGAGTACCTTAAAGAGACAACTTGACCAGAAATCTCTCCTTAAGGGCTCAAGATGCAGGCTACCACTGCCCCAAAGGAATAAGCAATCCTTGATTCTTCAACCTAATAAAATATGTTTATCCATTTTTTCCCGTGACGCCCCCAGACTTAGGTGGAATAACCTGATGATGGCTAAAGGGTACCTACGTGATTTGTTAAATATTCCTTTTTCCCGGATAGATCTTCTGTCTGTAGTACCCCTAAATGCCACGCCCTGGCCAAGGAAATTTATGCTCTCCTTCCAGTCTGCAAGGATCCCACATCTTCTTGCAAGACAAAAAGATCGGCTGGCACCCTGGGAGATTGTAACAACAAGAGTCTTTAAGGACACGAGTGTTAAACCTCTTTTTCCCAACATTTTAACCGGCAATGAACGCCCGTTTCCTTCCTCTGTCCCTATAATAAAGGGAAAAACACCTAGCCGGGTACCCCCTGTTCCACCTGCGACCGCAAGTGACCATCTAGCTAAGCTGAGGAGTGATCCAATTGCAAGCGGAGATTGGAATATCCCGGAAGAGAGAAATCTTATCTCCTCTTATGGAAAACTCCCTTCGGAAGAACAGCAGGCTATTCTCGATCGATTGGATCTACTCAAACAAAGACTCCTATCGCAAGGAGACCCCTCTATGCCGATGAGAGAGGAGAGCAGGTGCTCCACGTCCCACAAGGCGTCTCCATCAAATACCTTGATAATCTCTCAACCTGTTACCTTGTTACCCCCTACTGATCTGAATCAGCAGTCACCTGTTGACCGACAGCACCATTCTACCGTGGAGGAAGTTGATAAACTCAATACTCCCGTTTCAGACCTTATGTCCATTCAAAATATGGAGGTTGATGATTCCTTTGCCTCAATGCCTGAGCTAGAATCATCCCTGCCTGAAGATCACCAGGAAATGACTACACATGCACCATCCCCACGTTCACGTCCTTCTATACATCTGCGTGATAATTCTTCCCCATCTGCGCAGCAACTACAAGTGAAGGCTGGAACACCTCTTAGCGCTACCCTGGTTAAGACTGACAACTCCGACGGATCTACTAGTAGAGCCCATCAAAGACTTGCTACTACTCACCTCAATGAACAGCATCCAACCTCACCAATTTTGCCTAATTCTTCCTCCCCGGCAAAACCCTTCCTGCCTGTTAATGTTACCAAATCATGGATTCAATCGACACAGAAGAAGACCTTATCCACACAAACTAAAATTACCGATTTTCTTATAGGTCCTCGTTCTACCTCCAAGAACCCATTAAACAACTCAAAGTGACAATTACCGGGACAGCACAAGGACCCGACATTATCAATACTTAGCTGGAACATCGCTGGTTGGAGAACCAAAAAATCAGACCCCGAATTCAGGAAGTACATAAACTCATTTAATATCATTCTATTCCAAGAAACGTGGGATGAGGAAGAGATTATCATAGATGGCTTCGATCTTCTAACACTTCCGGCCTCCCCTTCCTTGAAAGGAGGTCGCCCCAAAGGGGGTCTTTTGATTGGGATCTCACTCCAACTTCGCGCCAAATTCACTCTGGTACGGGCTTCCCCGCCTTTTGCTCTATCTGGACTGATCACAGAAGGGAAGTCCTCATTACTAATTACTAATGTTTATCTCCCCCCCCCCCGAAGGCTCAGCACCTGATCTTGATTGGAGATGGGAATCATTTGAAAATCACCTATTGTCATGTCATACCAAATGCCCTAACTCGTATTCCTTAATTGGGGGAGATTTTAATGCTCGTATTGCCACTAATTGGGACCTACTAACCAAGTCCAAATGGTGGACTCCCCCATGTTTGGACAACTTTGACTTGGAATACACCAGAATTAGAACTTCAAAGGACAACAGAGTAAACAAAGCAGGAGTGACCCTTTACCAAATGGCCATTCGCTTGAATCTAGTATTCTTGAACGGCACCTTCCCCCCCGATATACCGGGGGAGTTCACTCACCTGGGACCAACATCTAACAGTGTTATCGATTACTTCTTGATCTCCGCAAATTTGGCCGTTAATGTACTTTCCTTCCAAGTTGAAAATCAACATTTCAGTGATCACCTCCCAGTAGTGACCACTTTGTCATTGTTCCGGCGCCAGAAGGACTATAAACACTCAGTCCTTCTGGAAACCTCATCATCGGTCCAAATAAGAGGGATCAAATGGTCGGAGGCTGTGGCCCAAAAATACCAGGATTTTTTCCATAGGGAAATCACTGCCTATCTACCTCAAATAACTACTGATTTACAAGATTCCAATTCGGTTTTGAAACTTTTTAACCTTCTTACAACAAACCTTACCACTTTTTTTACATCACCTCCTCAAAAGGCGAAAGTGGCGCATTGCAGTGCTGGGGCCCCTTGGTTTAACACCTCTTGCAAACAAGCAAGATCCCTTCTTCGTTCCATCTATAATGAATACAAAAACTCTAATGCTCAAGCTCTACCATCCTCCTATTTACAAGTCAAAAGAGCATACAAACAGACTTTAAAGCTGGCCAAACGCGAGTGGCATCAAAAGCGTTGGCGAGCCTTGATAGCGGCCTCTAGATCCCGCAGACCACAGGAATTTTGGGCTCTGATAAACATAAGAGGAAGGAAGTACCCACTGACGATTATCCCTGCGCCCACATGGGAAAAATTCTTGAGTAAATATTTCTCCTTGGCAGAGGAATCCAACTCATCCACGGAATTCCGAGCCGACCACCTACCTTTGTGGCCCTCTACCGACCCAGACCTGATAATGGACTTGATATTAGATTTGAAAACGGGCAAAGCCCCCGGGCCGGATCTAGTCCCTGCTGAGGCTATTGTTGCGCAACCGAGGTGGTGGGCTGAAATTCTGGCCAAAGTCTTTGACGCAATTAATTCTACGGGGCTTATCCCTAGGTCATGGAAGGAGGCCGTGATCGTGCCAGTCCATAAAAAGGGTCCCCCTGCTGACCCGGAGAACTATCGGAACATCAGCCTTTTGTCTATCATCGGGAAAATCTATGCAAAATTTTTGCTGTCTAAGCTGTCTCATTGGGCAAACGACTCAAATCTGATTGGCCATGAGCAAGCGGGCTTTAGGAACAATTACTCGACCTCTGACCATATGGTAATTATGTATCATCTTGCCAGAAAATATTCTGCCCCGAGGCGGGGGCGCCTATGTGTCGCTTTCATAGACCTAAAGGCCGCCTTCGATAGTATCCCAAGAAACTGTCTATGGAAGAAACTAGAGAGATGGGGCATAGATAGGAGACTGTTATGGCTTATAACCCAATTACACCACGGGTCGTCGGCTAGAGTGAGACTCACACCTGCGGGAAACCTATCCAACGAGGTCCCAATAAATAGAGGTGTGCGCCAAGGCTGCATTTTGGCCCCACTCCTCTTCAACCTGTTTATTAGCGATATGAAGCTCTTTCTGAATGAGTCTCAAGCCAACATTCATGCCCCCCGCCTAGCCGATTTTCGCTGCCCTTTGCTCCTATACGCCGATGATGCAGCGATCCTTTCCTACTCTAGAGTCGGTTTATGCAGAGCTCTAAAGATTTTTGCGGCTTATTGTAAACTCAACCATCTGACAATTAATCATGGGAAATCTAAAGTCCTGGTCTTTACCAGGTCTCGGAAAACTTACAGCTGGAAGTTAGATGGAGTCCAATTAGAACAGGTTTTCAAATTTAAATACCTGGGAGTCTTTTTTCACTACAACCTAAGCTGGAAGCCGCAGATACAGTATTTACTAAACAAAGGGAAAACAATACTTTATGCTCTACTCCAATTTTTTGCGGCTGACGGAGCCTCCCACATCCCCTCTGCATTGAAGGTATACCACGCAAAAGTGGTTTCCACCCTCTGCTATGCTGCCCCGCTCTGGGCCCCTGGGTCCAATTTAACATCGCTGGAGACATTGCAGAATCAGTTTCTCCGTCGCCTCCTGAAACTCCCCATGTGTGTGAGCAACGCAGCCATGCGTCTGGAGTTAAGGATTGCAACATTGGAGACTGTCATCTGGAAGCGAGTCTTTGGCTATTGGCTGTCCAGCTGGCATAGGCTTCCCGACCATTACCTTTTTCAGTGCCTCTGGCGGGACGAATTTGTTAATCCGTGGGTAGGAAAAATCCATGCCAAACTTCTGAGCATCGGAATTTCCCCAGCGGACTCCCTAAAGATGAACTTACGCTCAGCTAAAAGCCTCATTGAGCAAAGATTAGCAGACATTGAAAATCAACACAACCTTGCCAGAGGTGGGGGTGTCTGCTCCCCCAGGTATCACGGAATAACCCCACCACTTGACCTTCCATCATACATGTCATCTCTTTCATCAGTACCACACCGACTTGCATTTATTCGTGCAAGGTTCAATGTCCTTCCATCGAACCTGCTGAGCCACAGATTTTCCAAGGGTTTGGTGTCTCCGCTATGCGTGTGTGATGGGAAAACAGTTGAATCTCTTCCACATATAATGTTCAACTGTCCCCTACATAGCATAGCCAGGACTAAATTCCTGGGCCCTGCTTTACTGCGCTTGGTTAGCAGGCCTGTTGAGTCACACGCCGCACTGCTTTTGCAGGATACAGATCCTTCTGTTACTCTGCAGGTGGCGAGATTCCTGAATGCGGTTATCTCACATGCAAAAACCACCAAAAAACAACAACATCAAAATCTAATCGGACAGTTATGATGAGAGTGCATGTCGGATCTCGTCTCCAGTTTTCCTTTTTCTGTGAACCGTCCCTTGGAGCTCCCCGGGCCACATCCTGTTATTTGGCTTTGCCCAATGGCCCACCCTTGCATCGCAGTGTTCACCTTCTGTTGTCAGATATTTCGGTTTTTAAGCCTTTGTGCTTTTTTTATGTTTGTACATATTTTATGGGCTAATAGCCGTAAATAAATAAATGAAATGAAATGAAACCCTAAGGAAATAAGGAAGGGTTTCTTGGATTATTACAGAGGATTATATAAAAACAGAGAGAAAAACAACTTGAGGAAAATAGAAAGATTTCTGAAAGAAAAAAAGATGCAGATGATTCCGATAGATAAAAAAGAACAACTGAATACCCCAATAGAGATAGAAGAAATAAAAGAAGTAATAAAAGAATTAAAAAGGGGGAAAGCTCCAGGTCCAGACGGATTCACCGCTAACTACTACAAAGAAATGAAATTCGCATTGATGACACCATTGAAAGAAGTAATGAATAACATCTTAAAAGAAAGAGAAATACCAGAAACATGGAAAGATGCATTTATTACATTAATTCCGAAACAGGACTCAGATTTATTGCAAGTTAAAAATTATAGGCCGATCTCACTATTAAATATAGATTATAAAATTTTTGCAGGAATTCTGGCGAAAAGAATGAAAAACATATTGTTAGAAAGCATCCACGGGGATCAAGCGGGCTTCTTACCTGGCAGGTAAATGAAAGATAATATAAGAAACATAATATAGTAGAATATCTGTCTGCCAGGAGTGAGAAGCAAGCTATAATGATGTTCGTGGATGCAGAGAAGGCATTCGACAATATAATTTGGGACTTTATGTTAAAGCATCTGGAATATATGGAGGTTGGTAAAGAATTTTTCAACGGAGTAAAGGCAATTTACACAGAACAAAAAGCAAAACTGATTATAAACAATGTGGTATCAGAAGAAATAAAGATAGCAAAAGGAACAAGACAGGGATGCCCACTTTCCCCATTGTTGTTTATAACGGTGTTGGAAGTCCTCCTGAATTCAATAAGACAAAATAAGAAGATAAAAGGAATAACAATTGGCCAAAATGAATATAAAGTCAAAGCGTTCGCAGATGATTTGGTAATAACGATAGAAGACCCGACGAGTTCAATAAATGAGGTACTGGAAGAATTCGAACAATTTGGTAAAGTGGCAGGCTTCAAATTAAATAAGAAAAAGACTAAAATAATGACGAAGAATACAGACTTAAGTGTAATTGAAGAAGTGCAACAACAAACAGAGATAGAGGTGGTCAAAAAGGTGAAATATTTAGGAATATGGATAACCCCGAAAAATATAGATTTATTCAAGAATAACTACGAGCCGGCATGGAAAGGAATAAGAAAGGACCTCGAGGTGTGGGGAAAGTTGAAACTGTCATTTTGGGGTAGGATATCTACAATTAAGATGAATGTGCTCCCAAAAATGTTGTTTTTATTTCAGACTATCCCTGTAATTAAGGGAACTAAGATATTCAAAGAATGGCAAAGAGAAATCTCAAAATATATCTGGCAGGGCAAAAGGCCGAGAATTCAGTTTAAGCTTTTAACAGACGCAAAAGAAAGAGGAGGTTTTGCCCTGCCAGATTTGAAACTATATTATGAGGCTTCGTGCCTTTGCTGGTTGAAAGCATGGATAAAATTGGAAAAGAAGGAACTGTTAGACCTGGAGGGATTCGACAACAGGTTTGGGTGGCATGCGTACTTATGGCATGAGAAGAAGAAAATCCATAAGGGTTTCGAAAGCCACATCTTTAGAGGTCCCCTGATTGAAGTGTGGGAAAGGAATAGATATTTATTAGAACCTAAAATTCCACACTGGCTATCCCCACTAGAAGTTATGAGCGTCAAGAAGATCAATATGAGAGGCAACTGGATTACTTACGATCAATTGTTATTCAAAGAAGGGGGGAAATGGAAAATGAAACCGTACGAACAGGTTAAAGAAAATGTGTTTGATTGTCCCTATGTTCAAAAAGGGGAAAAGAGAGGACCCAAATAATTACCGCCCAGTCAGTCTGACATCAATAGCAGGGAAGATTCTGGAGCAGATCATTAAGCAAAAAGTCTGTGAGCACCTAGAAAGGAATGCTGTGATCACCAATAGTCAGCATGGATTTCTGAAAAATAAGTCATGTCAGACTAACCTGATCTCGTTTTTTGACAGAATTACAAGCCTGGTAGATGAAGGGAACGCAGTGGATGTAGCCTACCTTGATTTCAGCAAGGCATTTGACAAGGTGCCCCATGATATTCTTGTAAAGAAGCTGGTAAAATGTGGTCTTGACTATGCTACCACTCAGTGGATTTGTAACTGGCTGACTGACCGAACCCAAAGGGTGCTCATCAATGGTTCCTCTTCATCCTGGAGAAGAGTGACTAGTGGGGTGCCACAGGGTTCTGTCTTGGGCCCGGTCTTATTCAACATCTTTATCAACGACTTGGATGATGGACTCAAGGGCATCCTGATCAAATTTGCAGATGACACCAAACTGGGAGGGGTGGCTAACACCCCAGAGGACAGGATCACACTTCAAAACGACCTTGACAAATTAGAGAACTGGGCAAAAACAAACAAAATGAATTTTAACAGGGAGAAATGTAAAGTATTGCACTTGGGCAAAAAAAAATGAGAGGCACAAATACAAGATGGGGGACACCTGGCTTGAGAGCAGTACATGTGAAAAGGATCTAGGAGTCTTGGTTGACCACAAACTTGACATGAGCCAACAGTGTGACGCGGCAGCTAAAAAAGCCAATGCAATTCTGGGCTGCATCAATAGGAGTATAGCATCTAGATCAAGGGAAGTAATAGTGCCACTGTATTCTGCTCTGGTCAGACCTCACCTGGAGTACTGTGTCCAGTTCTGGGCACCACAATTCAAGAAGGACACTGACAAACTGGAACGTGTCCAGAGGAGGGCAACCAAAATGGTCAAAGGCCTGGAAACGATGCCTTATGAGGAACGGCTAAGGGAGCTGGGCATGTTTAGCCTGGAGAAGAGGAGGTTAAGGGGTGATATGATAGCCATGTTCAAATATATAAAAGGATGTCGCATAGAGGAGGGAGAAAGGTTGTTTTCTGCTGCTCCAGAGAAGCGGACACGGAGCAATGGATCCAAACTACAAGAAAGAAGATTCCACCTAAACATTAGGAAGAACTTCCTGACAGTAAGAGCTGTTCGACAGTGGAATTTGCTGCCAAGGAGTGTGGTGGAGTCTCCTACTTTGGAGGTCTTTAAGCAGAGGCTTGACAACCATATGTCAGGAGTGCTCTGATGGTGTTTCCTGCTTGGCAGGGGGTTGGACTCGATGGCCCTTGTGGTCTCTTCCAACTCTATGATTCTATGATTCTATGATAAAGACTCCAAATTCCAGATTGAAATAATAAATAACGATTATAAAATTTTATCCAAAATGTACAATTTGCTGCTAGAGTGGAATCTGATAGATGAGGAAGTAAAGTCGGTCATGATACATTGGGCCAGGGACATCGGACATAATATACATTTTGAAGAGTGGGAAATTTTTTGGAAAAAAACCCTAAAATTTACGGCTTGTATGACGCTGAAGGAGAATATAATGAAGATTTTTACCGATGGTATATAACCCCTGCAAAATTGGCAAAAATGTAAAAAACTTGTAATAAATGCTGGAAATGCAGGGAAAAAGAGGGGTCTTTCTACCACATGTGGTGGGAATGCAAAAAGGTAAAAGGTTTTTGGGAAAGTGTATATAATGAAATGAAGAAAATTTTAAGGTATACATTTGAAAAAAAACCCCGAGGCCTTCCTGTTAGGAATATTAGGAAGGGAGATAAAGAGTAACGATTGTAAATTGTTTCAATATGCAACGACTGCAACAAGAGTCCTCCTGGCCCAAAACTGGAAACAACAGAAAATACCGACAGTTGAGGAATGGAGAATGAAACTGTTAGATTACGCGGAGTTGGATAGATTGACGGGAAAAATTAGATACTTAAGAGACCAGAGGTTCATTGAGGACTGGGGGAAATTTGTGGAACATCTGGAAAATATAAGTGAAGGACAGATAATGCTAGTGGGGTTTAAAAGAGCACTGTGAAAAATGTAGGAGTATTGTCTAAAGAGAAATGGAAGTAAGGAGTCAAATAATGTCAATATAAATTATGAAATGCGTAATTTAAAAAATGACTACGGATGGACTTCTGGAGGCGGCGCAAAACGGTAATGGCGGTCCCCTTTGCGCTGTGAAGGGGAGCTCCGCAGAAAAGGGTCGTCCGCTACGGCGAAGCGGAGACCCATAAAGAAAAACCACAGGTAGAGTGAGCCTGTGGCCGTGGGACTCGGCGGGCACCAGAAGCGCCCCCCAAAACGAAGAAGGAACCCCGTAAGGGGCTCCGGAACGTGGAAGGGCTGGCGCGGTGCTGTGAGTTCATCGCTCTTTCTGCAGAAGTGAAGCCGTGCAGCTGCTGCCGATGAGCGCCGACCTTTTTTCCTGGAACATTTGATTCAAAACTACAAACCCGTGAGTAAGGGGAATTTAAGAATTTCGGGACTAAAGTGACTAAATTTGGTGAAAGCAGGAGACGCAACCAGGAAGTCCGTCTCCCTGCAGTGCTTAAAGAATTAAAGCAAAGAATTTGACAAGCTGGAATCTTTTTAAAGTGACTTTAGAAGTTTGGACTTTTGTGCAACATTTGAACTGGTTTCTAAGAGATTAAGAGAGTTAACTTTTGTTCTACTTTTGTTGGCTTTGGACTGGACTTTCCTCCCCCTTTTGTGGATTTATAAATGACGGAGAAGCCCAAATTCACGGGCTGCCAGTTTAAAAAAGAACTGTCAAACTGCTGAGACTGTTTAACTACTGAAAGTGTTATATTGGAGCGTTATAGTCGGGATACAAATGGGAAAACTGTTTCTCGCACCTCTTTAGAGACTTTGTTTCAATTTTGGGAAAGCTCTGCATGCTAAAAGGGAGCTGAAGGATCCTTTCATTGCGGTTTAAAACTGTTTGGATTTTAATGGCGGAACAACTCTATTTTCTTTTCTGAGGCATCATTACACTCCCCCTAGAGGATTTTGGACTTACAGCTGTCTGAGACCTGCTTTTTGTTTTTATTCTCTACTGCTTTGTGTAGAATTTGCTTAGTCCTTGACGTGCTAATTGTTTTATTATCCGCAATTAGCTCTTTATGGCAGCTTCGGCAGCTCCGGCACACTTCCTCTGCGCGATCTGCTCCTTCTTTCAGTCAAGCCTCAGCAGAGTAAAACACAGCAGCAAACTGTCACTTAGTTTCCCACAAACACACAGAGCACAGTAATGTCCATTTACAGCTCTTTATTTCATCATTTTCTCAGAAATTTCCAGGACTCCTCGCAGCCATGACGAACTGCGTCTCTCTCTCTCTCAACGACTGGAGAGGAACAGACAGGAAAACTCCTCCCAGCTTCCAAAAGTGACGTCAGAATGCTGAGGCATCATGGGAACAACTTAACCTCTTAAGTTCCAACTCCCATACCCCCTCTGCCACACATTCTGACAATACCTGTGGAACATCCACGTAACTCTCAGGTTCACACTGTGCGAAACTTACCAACGCACCTGTGGCTTGGTATCTTTCCGGTGGAACACCCTTCGTTGTGCGACTGGATCGCCTGGGCACAAACCCAGATGCTTCTCCTGGCTCACCATCACTATCATGTGTGTCCTCAGCATCTCTGGATTCCCCCTCTGACTTAACACGTTTTTGAATCCTCTCCATTACACTCACAGGAGAACTAGGTTCACTTTTAACCTCTCTTTTTACACCTTGTGGAGATGCCCCACCCTGCTCCAGACTTTGGTCAGTGACCTGATCGTCATCATCAGACTCAGCCTCTCCTTCCTCCCCCTCAGAATCTTCCTGTTCTGAATCAGAAAGACATTCTGAAAGAACATCACGCTTGACAGGAGTCTTTGACCTTCCATCCTCCTCATAGAACTCAGCGTGTTTGCTGATCAGCAGTTTACTCTGATCACCTGATGGGAACGCAAACCTCCATGCACGCGCTGCTGGCTCATACCCACAGAAGATCATTTTCCGGAACTTGGATCCATCTGGCCCTTGCAAAACTTTAGGCACTGGCACAGATGCATGCGATCCAAACCTGCGCAAAAAATGAACCTGGGGTTTCCTGCCATGCAACAAACTAAACGGTGTGTCACCTACCACTGGATTGTAGGTCCGATTCCAGGTGAAGCTCACATACCTGATTGCCTCCAGCCAAAACTTTGGTGGCAACCCAGAATCCTTCAGCAACACCTGTGCAGTTTTAACCAGAGCCTGACACTTGAGCTCTGCCTCCCCCCTCTGATTGGGTGAAGTCACTGTGTGACGTATCCCTTTCTTGCGAAAGAACTTCTGCAAAGCAGAACCTGTAAATTGAGCACCTCTGTCACTTGTGACAGCTTGCACTTTGGTGGAAAACCTTTGTTCCACCCCCTCAATCCACCCTTTGATCAGCTGTGCTGCATCATCCTTGGATTTGAGACCATGGGTCCAGGAATTCTGCGTAAAATTATCCTGCATCGAGAGCAGAAACCTTGACCCTCCCAGACTTGGTTCCTTTACAGGACCCAACAGATCTATGTGAATCAGCTCAAAAGGTTTTTCGGTCACCCTATCCACTTTTGGGTAACTGCACCCTTTTACCTTTGCATGTCTGCATGCTTCACAATCCATTGCACATCCACATTCTACAATGTGGCAACCGTTAGCGACCTCGGGTAGAATCTGTAGTTCTTCTACAGAACCATGAGCCGTCCTAGCATGCCAGACATGGGCACATTGCACATGAGCGGGAATTTTAGCACACAGGGCTTGTGCTTTCTCAACCTTCCCCTCACCCTCCAGAGACGTTTTAAGAATGAAAAGATCATTCTGCCCCTTTTTAACCTTGGCAAGCATCCTCCCTCCTTTGGAGATTGTGCAGACGTCATCCTCAAAAGAAACCTTAAATCCCTTTTTTAACAAATAAGGCACAGATAAAAGACAGTGGTGCATCCCAGGAACGGTACAACACTCCAACGTTTCCTGTAAAATAGACACAAAGAGATTTGTAACGTTAGTCACATATTTTTTCTGTCCATTTGCAAACAGTACAGTTTTCCCGGCCGGAATTGCCCTGCAATTCCACATTTCGACAGCAGGGGTCTCTGGAATCAAGTTGCGATTAGCTGCAGAGTCAATAATGAAACTTAGCTCTGTCCCACAGCTGTCTTCAGTCAACGCCAGACTAGCCGTGATCTGATACGTCTCCTCCTGGCACCTGGCACGTCCACCAGCCTCAGTCCCACGCCTGGTTGTTTTTCCAGGCTGGTTGCCATGGAAACCCGACTGATTCCCATGGGAAGTGTCCTTGAAAACATCCTGCCTTGCCTCTCTGCTCCGGTGGGGGCAATTTCGACGCAGATGATCTGTTGAATTACAAACGTAGCACCGACGAACAGTGGAAAACGCCTGAACCGTGCATTCCGCTGGCTTGGTTCCGCCCTTACACCCAGAGCTCCCGGTGCCAGCCCTGCCCTCTTTCTGGCGTTTCTCTTGTTCGTCCTGCAAGCGTCCTGTCACGTAATGAAGCGTCAGCTGTTGCGGATCCATAGACTCCAGAGTTAGACACAGATTGTCATAACTCTTGTCCAGAGAGCTGAGCAAAATGTACACTTTCTGCTCCTCTGGAAAATCAATACCCAACAGTCTCAGCTGGTTAAACACGGCCAGCATATCAGTTACATGCTTCCTGATGCTATCCCCAGGACGTAACTTCATCTCAAACAAGCGTCTGGTGGTGTGGATCTTTGCCCCAGCTGTGGTTCTGTGGTGCACCCGTTCCAACGCCTGATAAGCCTCACAAGCATTTTCCAGGCCCTCAACCAAAGGTAGCTGCGAACCATCCAGGCTAAGCACGATTGCTCCCAGGGCCCTCTGGTTCCTCCTCTGGGAATTACGGGCGTCTGCTATCTCAGCTGCTGTAGCTCCAGCCCCTGGTGTAGGAAGTGGCGGTCCCTGCACGGCCTCCCACAGACCCTTCGCCACCAGCCAAGCCTTCAGCCTCCTGCTATATTCTTGCCAATTCTTTCCGTCCAATTTTTCGAAAGGTACGGAATATGAATCGTGGCCTTCTGCCATGGTCTCCCGTTCTCCCAAGGGGCCCCAAGCTGTACTTACAAAAACACCAGCTCTTTCGGCTCCTGCTGCGTGGAGAAACGATTTCCGCTGTTCTCAGCTCTGCTACATTCAGCACAGGCAAACCTTTGCGTCTTTCAGTTAGCTGCTTGCCTCAAAGACAGGCCTCCGCTTTCGCCAACTCCACTGCCATCCGAACGCAACTTCAAAGCATTCCGGCAGCCTCTAGTGACAGGTTTACAAGCGGTGATTTAGGGTCCATAACCTGTAGAATTTGCTTAGTCCTTGACGTGCTAATTGTTTTATTATCCGCAATTAGCTCTTTATGGCAGCTTCGGCAGGTCCGGCACACTTCCTCTGCGCGATCTGCTCCTTCTTTCAGTCAAGCCTCAGCAGAGTAAAACACAGCAGCAAACTGTCACTTAGTTTCCCACAAACACACAGAGCACAGTAATGTCCATTTACAGCTCTTTATTTCATCATTTTCTCAGAAATTTCCAGGACTCCTCGCAGCCATGACGAACTGCGTCTCTCTCTCTCTCAACGACTGGAGAGGAACAGACAGGAAAACTCCTCCCAGCTTCCAAAAGTGACGTCAGAATGCTGAGGCATCATGGGAACAACTTAACCTCTTAAGTTCCAACTCCCATACTTTGTTGTTTACTCTCTGGAATTGTGATTCCCATGGGACTTTACACAGCTTGACCTTGGCACGTAGACAGGACTGGAATGAGTGGTACGGGCAAAACAAGATTGGCTAAAGCGAAAGCTAAACATTTAGTGCAAACAACTTTGACTTCTCAGCCACGCAGATCATCTGTCCCAGCTGTTTTAGAGATACATGAAGGAGAAACCGAGCAGACATCATTAGAAGATATGGCTACAGGAGGATCTGCAGCTGTTTTAGAACAAATTTTAGAACAATTGGAAAGTTTAAATAAGAAAGCAGACGAGCATTCAGCCAAAATTGATCAAGCTACAGCCAGTATCAGTAAATTGACTGAACAAGTTGCTCAACATACACAAGCAATTGGGAATTTACAGGAAGTAACTGCAGAAAACCGTAAATTAGCTGAGGAAGCGAATCAAAAAGCCGCGGAAGCCAATCGAAAGGCCGAAGCAGTACAGGTGGAGGTAAAACCTCTGCACAAACAGATAAGTGAACAGCAGGCCTACCTGTCTATGATGTCTATGATCGAACTGAGAAATAGGGAGAATAATCTCAGACTGAGAGCCATCCCAGAACTTGAACAGGGGGACTTAATAGGCTATCTGACATCAGAATTTTCAAAGTTTTGGGCTATTGGAGAAGACAAGGACTTTAAAATCGTAAGTGCTTTCAGACTGGGAAGATTGGTGAAGAAAGATAGATCCAGAGACTGTTTGATTATTTTGAGATCCAAGCAAGAGAGAGATAAAATATTAAGCCTTCATTTTGAAAAATCACTGGTTATTCAAGGCATTAGAGCAGAAATTTACAAGGATATTCCGAAGCAACTCTTGGACCTTAGATCTATATATACAGAATTAACAAGATTACTGAAAGGTAATTCAATTCCCTTTAGGTGGGAATTTCCTCAAGGACTATCCTTTAGCTTTAAAGGAAAGAAAATGAAAATTAAAACAGCAGAAGATCAAGACAAGTTTTTGAACGACCACGGAGAGGACCTTCAGAAAGGAATAGCAGGACCTGGGTCTTGGCCACCACCTCCACCTGTACCTGTACCTGCTCCTGCACCTTTGGGACCAGAGGATCAAAAGAAAGAGACGCCACCACCAAAGGAATAGCAGACTGATCCAGGATGTCTCTGCAGCTCCTTAGCTGGAATATTAATGGTGGGAATTCCCCGGAAAAAAAGAAGAAGAATATTTCATGTATTGAAAAAAGAACAGTTGGACATTATTTGCTTGCAGGAAACGCATGTGACTAGGCTCCATAGAAAAGTGCTAATTAATAAAAGACTAGGCCAAGAATTTATTTCATCGGACAGAGTCAAGAAAAGAGGAGTGGTGATTTATGCAAAGGAGAGCCTGTCACCAAAATTCTTATTTAAAGATGAGCAAGGAAGAATCTTGGCAATCGAGATACAGACTCAAGGAGAAAAAAATTTAATATTAGGAATCTATGCACCGAATGAGGGGAAATCAGAATTTTATAGGAAGCTGCATGAGACAATGCTGGACTATCTGGACTATACCAACATCATTATGATGGGAGATATGAATGGGGTGGTCTCTACAAACATGGATAAGTCACAAAATCAAAATTTGACGAAAGACGGCAGACTACCTAAAACTTTTTTTGAGCTAACTGACAATTTGGACTTGATTGACATCTGGAGGACAAAGAACCCCCTAGGAAAAGAAGGAACATTCTTTTCTGAAGCACATCTGACATGGACAAGAATTGACCAAATATGGATAACTAGAGGACTGGCACCTAAGACTAGAAAAGTGGAAATCTGCCCAAAAACCTGCTCCGACCATAACGCTATGAAAATGGAAATGAGACTAATTCCAATCGGTTCCTTCAGATGGAAATGAATGACACCTTGTTAAGAGATCAGGAGATTGTGAAGAAGGCCCAAAAGACTCTAAAAGACTGTTTTGAAATAAATTTGAATACTACAGTGGAAAAAAGAGTAATCTGGGATGCAAGCAAAGCTGTTATGAGGGGGTTTCTGATACAACAGAATACGATAAAGAAAAGACTTTGGAATGGGAAAAAGGATAAGATCTTGGAGAAGATAAGAGATGCTGAGAAAAAATTAAGATCAAAACCAAAATCACAGGAGGTTCTGAGAGAAATCAAATTCCACCAAGCACAATATGCTAAATTGATAAATCAAGAAGTTGAGTGGAAAATTAAATTAATGAAACAAAGGTCATTTGAATCAGCAAATAAATGTGGGAAACTGCTAGCATGGCAGTTGAAAAAGAGACAAAAACTGAATACGGTTACAAACTTAGAGAATGAAGGGAGAAACATCCAGAACCCTGAGGAAATTAGAAAATGCTTCCAGAGATACTTTAAACTGTTGTATTTGCAGAGTCCTGTACTCAGCGGAATGATGAGCAGTACGTGCCACATGCTTAACTTGCTTTATTTACAGTTCAATGTTGAGAAATTACAAACATGCATCTTGCCTCTGTGGGAGCAGAGAAGCAACCGTCCTTCTCCTCGGAACAAAAGAACACCGAGAGAACAGTGAAAAACAGGAAACCAGTGTACGTCACATCCAGTCTCCCATTCCCGTGGGAAAACCCAACAGTACTCTGACTGTGGAATGTAAACATTGTCTTGTGACAAGCACTTCGCTGCACAGTGAAGAGAGCAGAAACCAACATCCTCCCCCTTTCTGTGAACATCACTGGGCAGCGTGTTCGTACAATATCAGTACAAACCCAACTTCTGTACATAGGTACAGTGTTGATCCCTTGATGCAATCTTGGACAATACATCAGCAGGAATTTCATTACCTGGCATATAGGACACCGTTACGAGTCCCTTCTGAATATGTTCCCTAGCATGATGCAACTTCAATTGCAAGTGCTTCGTGCTTTGCTTACAACCTTCCGAATTCAGCAAAGCCAAACATGCTTTGTTGTCCTGGTAAACCTGGATTGGACATTTGACAGGAATTTTCATGTCTTTGTACAATTGTAACAACCATTCACAATCCTTAAGTGAATAAGACAGTGCATTCAATTCAGCTTCACAAGTACTTAAGCTAATTGTTGTTTGCTTCTTGCATGACCAATCAAATAGACCCTGATTGTACATGTAGCAAACTCCAGACATACTTTTCCTGTCTGTAGTGTCACTTCCAAAACTTGCATCTGCAAAAATCTCAAGACCACCAGACTTCTGATTATTAAATCTCAGTCTGTAATGCATAGTGCCTTTCAAATAGCGTGCTAAGCGTTTCAGAGCTTTCCAATCCTTAACAGTGGGGTTGTTAACTTGTCTGCTTAGCAAATTACAGCTAACAGCAATGTCAGGTCTTGAACATCAAGGGCATCCTGATCAAATTTGCAGATGACACCAAACTGGGAGGGGTGGCTAACACCCCAGAGGACAGGATCACACTTCAAAACGACCTTGACAGATTAGAGAACTGGGCAAAAACAAACAAGATGAATTTTAACAGGGAGAAATGTAAAGTATTGCACTTGGGCAAAAAAAATGAGAGGCACAAATACAAGATGGGTGACGCCTGGCTTGAGAGCAGTACATGTGAAAAGGATCTAGGAGTCTTGGTTGACCACAAACTTGACATGAGCCAACAGTGTGACGCGGCAGCTAAAAAAGCCAATGCAATTCTGGGCTGCATCAATAGGAGTATCGCATCTAGATCAAGGGAAGTAATAGTGCCACTGTATTCTGCTCTGGTCAGACCTCACCTGGAGTACTGTGTCCAGTTCTGGGCACCACAATTCAAGAAGGACACTGACAAACTGGAACGTGTCCAGAGGAGGGCAGCCAAAATGGTCAAAGGCCTGGAAACGATGCCTTATGAGGAACGGCTAAGGGAGCTGGACATGTTTAGCCTGGAGAAGAGGAGGTTAAGGGGTGATATGATAGCCATGTTCAAATATATAAAAGGATGTCACATAGAGGAGGGAGAAAGGTTGTTTTCTGCTGCTCCAGAGAAGCGGACACGGAGCAATGGATCCAAACTACAAGAAAGAAGATTCCACCTAAACATTAGGAAGAACTTCCTGACAGTAAGAGCTGTTCGACAGTGGAATTTGCTGCCAAGGAGTGTGGTGGAGTCTCCTACTTTGGAGGTCTTTAAGCAGAGGCTTGACAACCATATGTCAGGAGTGCTCTGATGGTGTTTCCTGCTTGGCAGGGGGTTGGACTCGATGGCCCTTGTGGTCTCTTCCAACTCTATGATTCTATGATTCTATGATTCTATCTGGCAATGAAGTTTAGCTTGCCTAGCACACTTCTGTACAGTGTAGTGTCAGAAAATGCTTCTTCAGTCTCTTCTACCTGATAACCTGTTGTCATCGGTGTGTCTACAGGGTTAGCATCCATCAGGTTCAGTTTGTCTAACACATCAGCAATTTTCCGTGACTGGTGTACTAGAATGTTACCACTTTGATTTCTCTCTATTTCCAGAGATAGGTAGTTGTTTACCTCACCAAGATCTTTCATGTCAAAGTGCTCTTTCATTTGAGCTAGGGCGTTATTGTACATTGTGACATCTTTCCAAAAGAATAAAATATCATCAACATAAAACAAACAATACCGCTTCTTTTGCCCCTCCTCTTTGACAAATACACATGGATCAGCTTTCCCTTGTTGAAAACCTAGAGAAAACAATGCTGCAGTGAGTTTTGTGTGCCAACACCGTGCACTTTGTTTGAGACCATAAAGGGACTTCTTTAGAGCACAAACAAATCCCTGTTTTACCTGTACGCCATCAGGTGGAAGCATATAAAGTGATTCACCTAGAGAGCCGTACAAAAATGCTGTATTCACATCGTGGTGACTAATGTGTAGATTCTCCTCTGCAGCTAGCTTGAGCATAAGCCTAATGCTCTCATACCTCACAGTGGGTGAGTAGGTCTCGTGATAGTCTTCACCTGGTACCTGTGCAAAACCTCTGGCTACCAATCTGGCTTTGTGTCTGACTATCTTGCCATTTTGATCTGTCTTCGTTTTGAAGACCCATTTGCTTCCAAGCAGTTTCATTCCTGGAACTACTGGAACTAGCTCCCATGTTTTGTTCCTTTCTAAGGAATCAAGCTCAGCCTTCATGGCATTTAACCATGGCTCAGCTTCCTTAGAATCCACATCCTGGATTTCTTGGAAACTTGAAGGTTCAAATACCTTCTTGGAGCTTTTAACAGCTGCTACTGCTGTCTTAGCAAATTCATCAGCAAATCTCTTTGGAGGTCTGCCTTTTGTGGCTCTTTGTGACCTGCGAATCAGCCTTTGGTCTTCAACACTTTCCTCTTCCTTCTTAGGAGAAAAGTGGCCTATTGTGAACAATGGTTCTTCCAATTCTTGATCAGAGCTTTCAGAGGGTCGCATAGAGGCTTTCGCAATCTTGAAATCCTCTGAATTATCCGATTCAGTTTCAGACTCAGAATCAGAACTTTTATCTGTGGGTGTGGGTTGTTGCGGCTGCTTTTGCTGTTGCTTATCCTCAGTTTCATCACTGTCATCAGGATAACATTGGAAAATTCCCACATTCTCCCCCCACTTGGCATTATACTCAACACTTCTTGTGAGCTTAATTGTCATAGAATCATAGAATCATAGAGTTGGAAGAGACCACAAGGGCCATCGAGTCCAACCCCCTGCCAAGCAGGAAACACCATCAGAGCACTCTTGGAGTCAGTCAGTCAGTCTTGGAGTCAGTCATCATTATTCTGTAAGAACCTTTCTGATAACCTAGAAAGATACCATGCAATCCACGCTTGCCTAACTTGGAGCTTTGTGGTGAGTGAACCCACATGTCAGAACCAAAAATTTTCATGTGTTTGATGTATGGTTTCTTGCCAAACATCTTCTCATAGGGGGTACAACCAATCGCTGAAGATAACCTGCGATTGTAACTGTAAACAAAACACGAGAGAGATTCGGCCCAAAAACTCTCTGGAAGATTGGCATCATGCAGCAAGGTTTTTAACCCTTGAAGCAATGTCTGATTTGCCCTTTCGCAAAGTCCATTCTGCCATGGCGAGCGAGGACTGGACAAATCGTGTTGAATTCCTTTCTCAGTCAGAAAAGCTTCAAACTGCTGAGAAGTGAATTCTCCCCCGCGATCAGTGAAAAGAGTCTTTATCTTTTTACCATGCACATTTTCCAACCAAGCACAGAATTCCTTGAACCTTGGAAAAGCCTCTGATTTCTGCTTGAGATTGTACACATAAATATACCTGGAAAATGCATCAATGAGAACCATGAAGTACCTATTTCCACCCAAAGAGGGTGATAGTGGACCAACTAAATCAGCATGAACAACCTGGTATGGTTCTGTAGCCTGCCTACTAGACACCTTACCTTTCGCAGCCATTTTCACCTTGTTTGCTGCGCATGCCTTGCACTTCATGTGGTACTTGCAGGGTTTAATAGTCATACCTTCAACCAAGGCAGGCATTTTAGATACTGCCTCAAAATGCAAATGACCAAATTTCCTGTGAAAATCGTGAATACATCCTGCATGCAAACTTTTGTTAGAACCTGCAATGCAACAAGTCTCATTCTGCACAACATCATCATAATACAAAACAAACAAATGATCAACGCATTCAGCATGCAATACATAATCGTCTTTCTTTGTGATGGTGCATTTCTTGTTCTTGAAGGAAACGTCAATGTTCCGTTCATTCAGCTGCATAACACTGAGTAGATTGTGTGTTGCATCTGGTACGTAAAGCACATCTTGTATCGATAAGTCCAAACTGTGAAGAACAACAGTTCCGTAGCCTTGACTGGGGATCGTGTGGTCATCCGCCTGGTGAATCGCACCTTCCTGCGGTGTAAAAGACACGAACAGTCGCTTATCGTTGCACATGTGGTGGGTAGCTGCTGAATCAACAACGAAGAAAGATCTAGACGTCTTCTGGACCTTTGCAACCTTTGGAGTGAAGCGTGAGACCATTGCCTTGTGCTGCGTTGTCCTGGAGACCGGACCTTTGCCTTTGCTTTGGCCTTTTCCACGCGATGAACTTCTGCTGCGCTGCTCTGTCTTGGCCCTGGGATATCTGCATTCCCTCTTCATATGGCCTAGACATCCACACAAGTAGCATTTCACTGCCTTCAAAGCTTTGGCGCCCTCTGGTGGTTCCACTGCACTCAGGGATGACGTCTGTGAAGACTCCCCCTTTCCCATGCAGCTAGCACCCCGGCGATCAGCTTCATTCTGGATCACGGCAGTAACATAGGCTACTGTGAGCTGAGCAGTTGGCTGAACAGCAATCTGAGTGGCAACGGACTCCCAACGTGGACCCAAAGAATGTATTATCATGAAGGAATACACAGCCTCTGGAAAGGTGAGTCCTCTCTGTTGCAACTCATGTCTCAGATTTTGCATCTCCATCAGGTGTGTACGCACATCTCCACCTTCAGCAAGAGCCATACCATGCAGCTTGGCATAGTAGTACATTGAGGAACCAGCTTCTGTCCTCAAGTGAGCCTCTCTTAAAGTGTCCCAAATTTCTCTGGCTGTGGTCTTTCCACGCAACAGACAGAGCTCTTCTGGGGATACTATCAATGTAAGTGTTCCCCTTGCTTTGGAATCCTTAGTAGCCCATTCAGCTGTAATTGGAGCTGGGGGGTTGTCTGTAATAACATTAAACAGACCTTCTTTCCGCAGAATTGCCTCTGCATAGAGTACCCAGTCCGTATAGTTTTTCTTATTGAGCTTAGGAATCCCAAAAGCATCAGCCAGCTTTGCATTAGCCATCATTGCTGCTTTAAACAAGCTGTGTCTGTGTACAGCTGCTTCCAAAAGCGCTTGTAAAGGTACTTTTGGTTTTCAAGCCTCCCAAGCCTGTGAGCTTGTGCCTTAGAGCCTTTGCCTGTATCGCGGCAAAACGGCTTTAAAAGTTCAAAGTCCAGCCATAAAACCATAACCTAGGAGCTGGCAGGCTGCCCGGAGCATGAGCACATACCTTCTCATCAATCAAACTTGACGCGCAGAGCAGATAACGCCGATCCGTTTCTCTGTCCCTCTGCCGGCATTCCGACTCGGCTTCTGGAGTCTCCATTCTTCAGTTTGATTGCGTCTTTCTGGGCCCGGAACCAAAAATGTTGTATTTGCAGAGTCCTTTACACTGCGGAATGATGAGCAGTACGTGCCACATGCTTAACTTGCTTTATTTACAGTTCAATGTTGAGAAATTACAAACATGCATCTTGCCTCTGCGGGAGCAGAGAAGCAACCGTCCTTCTCCTCGGAACAAAAGAACACCGAGAGAACAGTGAAAAACAGGAAACCAGTGTACGTCACATCCAGTCTCCCATTCCCGTGGGAAAACCCAACAGTACTCTGACTGTGGAATGTAAACATTGTCTTGTGACAAGCACTTCGCTGCACAGTGAAGAGAGCAGAAACCAACATCAACAACTTTACACGCAAGGGCCGCAAAAAGAGACTGAGATAGACCGATTCTTAAAAATTAATGGACTACCAAAATTACCCCAGGACAAGAGAACAATCCTGAATTACAAAATAACACAACAAGAAATTGAAGGTGCAATTCAGAACATGCAATTAGGCAAATCTCCAGGGCCTGATGGACTTACCTCCAAGTACTACAAGACATTGAAAGACTATTTGATACAACCATTAATGGAGGTTTGTAATCAGATTATGGAGGGGAAGAAGGCACCGGAATCGTGGAAAGAAGCATACATCACATTGATTCCCAAACTGGAAACTGAAAAGACTCAACTCAAGAACTACCGTCCCATCTCACTCCTAAATGTGGATTACAAAATTTTTGCAGATATTTTGGCAGGTAGATTTAAAAAAGTCTTGAATGAAGTAATTCATAAGGACCAGGCAGGCTTTCTCCCAGGTAGACATTTATCTGACAATACTAGGGACATTATTGACATTTTGGAGCTTTTGCAAACAAATATGAATGCTAAAGCAGTGTTAATTTTTATAGATGCGGAGAAGGCCTTCGACAATATATCTTGGAAGTTTATGAAGAAAAATCTTAAAGGGATGGGAGTGGGACGGGGGTTCGAAAATGGGATAGAGGCAATCTATTCAGAACAAAAAGCTAAATTGATAGTTAATAATGTGGTGACAGAAGAGTTTAAAACTGAAAAAGGAACACGACAAGGTTGCCCTATATCCCCTTTGTTATTCATCTCAGTCCTGGAGGTGCTTTTGAACATGATTAGGGAGGACCGGTTGGTGGAAGGAATACAGGTCGGAGTGAAACAGTATAAACTTAAAGCTTTTGCAGATGACCTGGTTTTAACATTACAGGAGCCGGAATCTAGTACGAAAAGAGTTTTGGAATTGATTCATGAGTTTGGTCGGGTGGTGGGATTCAAATTGAACAAGCAAAAAACTAAGGTTTTGGAGAAAAATTTGACACCTTTGGAATCAGAAAGGTTTCAGAAAGAGACAGACTTAAATGTGGTTAAAAAAGTGAAATACCTAGGGGTTAACTTGACTGCGAAAAATATTTAAAGATAACTATGAAAAATGTTGGTCAGAAATTAAAAAGGACTTAGAAATTTGGTCAAGATTGAAACTTTCCTTGTTGGGTCGAATTGCAGCTATAAAGATGAAAGAAATGAAGACATAAGAGGGAAAATGATCAAAGAACTCTCTAATTGGCTAGGTCTAAGTGAGGAAGAGATGGCATCTTCCGTAGATAATGTATTTAGGATGACAAGGCCCAAACATTTGAAAACGAGTAAATTCTTGGGGGATTGCTTGGTGATCTTCAACTCTCTGGAAATGAAAAATCTAATTTTGAGAAAGAGCTATAATAATAGATTAAGAATTGATGGAAGGCCTATTATTATTTACAAAGAAATACCGGTTAGGCTACTTCGCAAAAGAGATGGATATAAACAAGTGGCAGCAGCTTTGAAGAGAAACGGGATACCATTTCGATGGGAGTTCCCGGAAGGGATTGGTTTCTTCTATAAAGAGAAAAAATTCAGATTGTTGGACACACAGGAGGCGGATAAGTTTTTGAGAAGATATGAAAAAGATTTGGGAAAGGCAGAGAATAGACCAAGGAGTAGAGAGGAGGAGGAGGAAGGGGAAATAAGGAGTAGACAGGAGGTGGAGAGGGGAGTAGGGGAGGGGGTAGTGGAATCAGATGAGGATGACGATGAGGCCGTAGTGGGAGTGGAGACGGCAGAAGAGGAGGAGCTCTCAGGAAACAAAGGCGATAGATTATAGTTTGTGAATCCGGTCAAAGGTACAGAAACAGATAAAGGTAAACAATAACACACACACTAAAATTTTTATCCTGGAATGTAAATGGGCTGAACGAGAAAGCCAAGAGGAATAAAATTGAGAAAGTTGTGAAAAATAAGAAGTATGACGTAATCTGCCTTCAGGAAACTCATATTGCTAAGAAACACAAACATATCCTGGTGAATAAAAAACTTGGAGTAGAGTTTATTAATTCGGAAGTTAATAAAAAAAAGGAGTAGTAATATATGTTAAAGAGAAGTGGGAACCGACTCTGATCTGTAAAGATGAGGAAGGAAGAATCCTAGGGATTCAATTAAATTTCCGGGGGGGAAAAATTAATGTTGTGACGGTATACGCTCCGAATACAAATAGAGCAGAGTTCTTTGAGAAACTTGAAAGCATGCTACTAGAACTGGAAGCTCACAAACTAATCCTGCTTGGGGATATGAACGGTGTTCCGGCGCCGGACCTGGACAGGAGTGAGAAGAAGGGGAAATTGAATAGGGGAAAATTGCCGAAATCATTTAGTGATATGGAGGGAAATTTAGACCTAATCGACATCTGGAGGCACAAAAACCCTACTTCTAAACAGTTTACCCATTATTCCGAACCCCATCAGAGCTGGGGCAGAATCGACCAGATCTGGATGACAAGATTACTCTCGCTGAGAGTAAAGAAATGTGAAATCCACCCCAGGACAATATCTGATCATTGTGCCCTAGATATGGAAATAAAAAATGAAGTGAAGGGACAATATAGGTGGAGGATGTGTGAGAACCTATTTGATAGCGAAGAGGTGAGGGAAAGAATTAAAGGCACCCTAAAAGAATATTTGGATTTAAATTTGAACAAGGAAACCCCCATAGACATGGTATGGGACGCCAGTAAGGCGGTTTTGAGGGGCCTATTAATACAACAAAACAATTATAGGAGAAAAGTAAGGGAACGTAAGAAAGAGGATATCCTCACTCAATTGAGAAAATACGAGAGAAAATTGATTATAAACCCAACAGATGATGATGCCATCCGAGCCTCCAAGGTGCTTCAATCTCAATACTCAGCGATACTAAATCAGGAGATAGAATGGAAAATTAAATTTACAAAGCAGAGGTATTTCGAGTCAGCAAATAAAATGGGGAAGTTACTTGCTTGGCAGCTAAGAAAAAGAAAGAAACAAAATGTGATTAATAAAATAATAGCGGAGGATAATATCATAGAAGACCCAGATGAAATAGAAAATAGGTTTACTCAATTTTTTGAAAAGCTGTATGAAAGAGGAAGGGAAAACAGCGTAGAAATTAAGAACTATCTGGACCAAAGCGAAGGGAAATATATACTAGAGGAGGATAGAATACAATTGAATAAGGAGATCACAGTAAATGAGATTAAGGAGGCCATTAGCAGGATGAAGAATGGGAAAGCCCCCGGGCCGGACGGTTTGTCCGCAAAATATTACAAAACGTTAGAGGAATACCTAGCCCCGGTGCTTAAAGACGTGATTAATAACATCCTCCAGGGAGGGAAGATCCCGGTTTCGTGGAAAGAGGCATATATAACCTTGATCCCAAAAACAGAGAACGAGAAAACAGATATAAAAAACTATAGACCAATCTCTTTGCTTAACAACGATTATAAGATCTTCGCTGATATTATGGCAGGCAGACTTAAGAAGCTTTTAATGAAATATATACATAAAGACCAAGTGGGATTCCTCCCTAATAGACACCAGAAAGAAAATGTTCGCCACATATTAAACATTATTGAATACCTAGATATGAGAATAGATATCCCAGCAGCATTAATCTTCATAGATGCCGAAAAGGCCTTCGATAATGTCTCATGGGAATTTTTACTACAATGTTTGGAAAAGGCAGGCATTGAAGGTCCCTACATGAAAGGTATTAGGGCAATATACTCAGAACAACAGGCCAGGTTGATTATAAACGACAATCTGACTAAACCCTTTAAGATCAAGAAAGGTACAAGGCAGGGCTGCCCATTGTCCCCCCTGTTATTTATAATGGTTCTAGAAGTAATTGCAAATAGAATAAGAGAGGCAGTAAATGTGAGGGGGATAAGAATTGGGAAAAAAGAATTTAAGCTCAAGGCCTATGCCGATGACCTGGTCCTGTCCGTGGAGAACCCAGTGGACAGTGCCAGTAGGGTGGTAGAACTACTGGAAGACTTTGGCAGATTGTCGGGTTTTAGATTAAACAGGAAAAAAACAAAAATTCTAATAAAGAATATGGCTGAACAGGATAAAACCCAACTGGAAGAAAAGATTGGTATTAAAATTGTGAATAAAGTAAAATATTTGGGAATCTGGCTCTCACCTAAAAATATAAACCTGGTTGAAGATAATTATAATAAGGTATGGCAGGAAATTAAAAAGGATTTAGACACCTGGCACAGACTGAAACTTTCATGGACAGGGAAGATGGCTGCAATTAAGATGTGTGTCCTTCCGAGACTACTGTTCTTGTTCCAAAACATCCCGATAATCAAAGGTACCGCCCTCTTCAGGAACTGGCAAAAAACCCTGACCAAGTTCATTTGGCAGGGGAAGAGAGCCAGAATAAAGCTTAAATACCTAACAGATTCAAGAGAGAGGTGCGGATTTGCGGTCCCGGACATCAGGCTTTATTATGAAGCAGCTTGCATATGTTGGCTAAAGGATTGGGCCACCCTTAGAAACACAGATCTTTTAGACCTGGAGGGTTTTAATATCAGATACGGGTGGCACGCCTACCTTTGGCAAGAGAAAGGGGAGGTCCACAGAGGTTTTTCTAATCATATAATTAGAGGTTCATTACTAGAAGTGTGGAAAAGGTATAAAAAACTGATTGAAAAAGGCATCCCATG
>NC_138131.1:67662286-67907148 GCF_964188305.1 Podarcis bocagei
GATTTCCCAATACTTTGGCCATTCGGCCTCCATATTGAGCTTTTTCAATGCCTTAGCCTCCAAGGGTGGCAACCATCTAGGGGTTTTGTTTTCCAGTAAGTCTTTATATCTTATCCAGACATTAGATAATGCTTTTCTGACAATATGGTTTTTAAAGGCCCTATGCACTTTAATTTTATCATACCATAAGTGTCAGGGAACTGCCATCGGAGGAACAGGTGGTGGAAGGGCTCACGGAGGCTGGGAGAGACCCAGCAGCTGAAGCAGGAACCAGCAGGGGGAGAGGTGGGTCTCTGAGGGAAAGCGAGCAAGAGGGAGGGCTCAGGGACACGTCCAGCGAGAACAGTGGGGAGGTTTCTGAACCTCCCATAGGGAGACCCACTCCTCGCCGGAAACTGTCACGCTGCGAGTCCAGAAGACGTGTTTCCGTTAAGGAGCTTTTATGCTGGAAGCGATTCCGAAAGCAACCACTGTCGGAATCTGCAAGTGACTAGAGCAGCCATGTCTGAGGGGCTCCGTCACAGACAGAGGTTTGTGGACTTGAACAAACTTTGAGGGACTACGATTTTTACGCACAAGCAGCTCATCATCCCATCACAGCATTCCGACAGTCTCTGTAAGCAGTTTGTGCAGGAGAAGGCATCATGAGCGACCCAGCCGGAACCGGAGAAGCAGGAGTTGGAGCGGGTCCAAGCCTGGAGGAAAGGTACCGGGCGTTGGAGATCCAGCTAGCGCTGCAGACGGCGAGGCTTGAGGAGAGAAGGGCTCAGGATGCAGACATAAAGGGGAAAGCCACCCAGTTCACCAGAAAGGTACCAGGATTGGTGCAGAAGTTTGGGGGGGACCCCAAGGACTACCATGCCTTTAGGACAGAGATGCAATATGCCCTCAATGTGCAGTTTGATGAATTCCCTGACGAGGAATCGCGAGTGGCTTTCGTGATTGGGCATCTTGAGAAGGGGGCGAGAGACTGGGTTAGACCCCTGATGGCAACGAAAAATGACGTCCTAAAGGACACAATGAAGTTCTTTCGTGCCATGGATCTGATGTTTTCCAGCGATATTGAGCAGGGAGTGGTGCGCAGACAGCTAATGGCTTGCAAACAGGGGAGCTGATCTGTCCGTGAGTACTGGACTGAGTTCACCATGCTGGTTCACAGATTGGGGTGGGACTTATCGGCGGAACCCATTCAAATGCTATTTGAAGAAGGGCTTGCTTCGGCTGTGAAAGACGAACTTTCCCGGGGTCCCAGGGCGGATTCTATGGATCAGCTGACCAAATCTGCGCTGACCATAGGAGCGCGCCAGGAGGCGAGAGCCTTGGAGAGGCGGGAAGGGAAGGGGGAACGTTGGAAGGAGTTCCGCATTCCAGACATTCCAGAGCCAACTTTCCCGCCGGCAGAGCCGATGGAAATCGGAACAGCGCGCTCGCTCGCAGTTTCAAAGCCCAGTGAGGGGGGAAAGAAGGAGGGAAAAGGCGCCCGGAAATGCTATCTCTGCCAACAGCCAGGTCACTTTGCCAGAGTCTGCCCCCAGAGGAAGGAATGGCAAGGGATGGTGGGAGCTGTTGAGGGGAGAGAGGAGGAAATACCGGAGCAAGTAAAAGCCAACGCCTGGCTGCCACCGTCGGGACACAGCAGCCAGGCCAAAGAGCAGTGAAAGTGCCCACGCCAGAACCTCCTAAACCTGCCCTAGTGATAGAAGTGTCGCTAGAGCTGCAAAACGGACACCCTCTAAAGATAAAGGCGCTGTTGGACTCAGGCAGCTCCTGCAATCTCATGAGCAAAGAGTTTGCAGCTGAACACCAGATACAGACGATCCCTTTAACCAACCCCCTGCAGGTGACCACGATCGATGGCAGGGAGCTGTTGGGAGGAGAAGTCAGCTTGCAGACCGTCCCAATGATAACGAAGGTGGCAAGGCACACCGAACTGATAGCGTTTAATGTGGCCAGCTTGGGAGGGGCTCCTATTATTTTGGGGATGAGCTGGCTAGCGTTACATGATCCGCTGGTGGGCTGGCATCAGAGAGTGGTTTCCTTTGGTTCAGCACATTGCTTAGAACACTGCAAAGAGGGAAAGGGTTCAGCAGGGGCCCAAGCCACCCTAGCAGGGACGGAAGTAACGGAGAAAGTGAAGGTACCACGACAATACGCAGATCTCAGCGACGTGTTCAGCGAAAGGGAAGCTGACCAACTACCCCCGCATAGACCCTTTGACTGTCAAATCAATTTACTCCCTGGGGCACAGCTCCCTGTAGGCAAGTTGTACGCCATGTCAGACAGAGAGATGCAGAAGCTAAGAGAGTTCATTGACAAGAACCTGAAGAGAGGTTTCATCAGAGAGTCCAGAGCGGTGGGAGGTAGCCCAGTGTTTTTTGTGGATAAAAAAACACACGGACAAGCCGAGGCTTGTGTGTGACTTCAGGGCTTTAAACGCAGTGTCAGAACCAGTGGCCTTCCCTATGCCCAGGATTGACGACATTTTGACCAGGGTGCGGAAGGGAGAGATTTTTACAAAGCTGGACCTAAGGGGGGCGTACAACCTGATACGTATAAGGAAAGGGGATGAATGGAAAACCACCATGTTCACCCCTTTGGGGGCATTTGAATATTTAGTTATGCCCTTCGGTCTACAAGCAGGCTCGGCGTGCTTCCAATCGTTTATGAACCACGTACTGGGGCCTTTGCTTTACAAGAATTGTGTGGCCTTCCTAGATGACGTGTTGGTGCATTCTGAGAATGAGGAGCAGCATGTGAGAGACGTCAGAGAAGTGTTGAGCAGGCTGCAAGCCAACCGGCTGTGGGTGAAACTGGAGAAGTGTCAGTTTCATACCAAGGAGGTGAAATTCCTGGGGTACCGCCTGTCAGACAAGGGATTGGCCATGGATCCCGGCAAGGTCCAGGCAGTGCTGGAATGGAAAACACCCAAAACAAAGAAGGATGTGCAGAGGTTCCTAGGGTTTGGGAACTTTTATCGTAAGTTCATCCGAAACTTTGCTCACCTGACGGCGCCCATTACGGACTGTCTCAGCAGTAAGAAGAAATTCGTTTGGACTGAGGAGGCGGAGCGAGCATTTGAGGAACTAAAAAGGGCCTTCGCCTCTGAAGAACAACTTCTGCATGTGGATTTACAAAAAAAGATGAGAGTCGAAACTGACGCATCAGACAGAGCTATAGGGGCGGTGCTTCTGCAGCCAGGGAAGGAGGAGTCAGAGTGGAGACCGTGTGCTTTTTTTTCGCGAAAGCTGAACAAATCCGAGAGGAACTACATGGTGTACGACCGAGAACTACTTGCCATTCATGAGGCTTTCCGGAGATGGAGGCACCTGCTAATTGGCGCACAACATAAGGTGCAAGTGTGCACTGACCACAAGAACCTAGAGTATTGGAGAACGGCCCGAGTGCTCAACCAACGGCTAGTGAGATGGGCCCAGGAGTTCTCCAAATTTAACTTTGAGATTTGTTACGTGCCAGGCCCAGAGAACATTAGGGCGGATGCTCTCTCACGCAAACCTGAATATTTGGAGGGGGAGGGAGCACCCGAAGAAAGACATGTCATTCCAGAGGACCGCTGGGTGTGTGTGGGGGCATTGGTGGGGCAAAGAGAACTGGTAGAGGGAACGGAGAATGATGAATACGCCCAGGACAAACTCAGGGGTCTCAGGAGGGAGGGAGATAAACCCGGAGGTTTTGAGGAGAGAAACGGGGCGTTGTATTACAAGGGAGCATTATATATACCTGAAGGAGAGTTGAGGGGGAAGGTACTCAAGCAGCTGCACGATAGCCCCACAGCGGGGCATTTTGGGCAACACAAAACCATGTGGCTGGTTACCAGGGAATTTTGGTGGCCCAAGGTCAGGGAAGATGTGCGGGAGTATGTGAGAGGTTGTGACCAATGCCAGCGAGCCAAAGGGGAGAGGCGGGCGCCGGCAGGGTTATTAGAACCGCTACCCACACCTGAAAGACCATGGGAAGCAGTGGCAATAGATTTCATGACTGATCTGCCAAAGTCCAGAGGGAAAACAGCCATCATGGCTGTGGTAGACCTGTTAACCAAAATGGCCCACTTTATAGCCTGCTCACATGCTGTCACGGCAGAAGAAACAGCTAAATTGTTTGTAGAAAATGTGTTTAGGTTGCATGGCGCCCCCTTGAGGGTGGTTTCAGACCGAGGGAAACAATTTACTTCCAGGTTCTGGAGGAAGCTCATGAGCTTACTGCATGTAGAGGTCAATTTTTCGACTGCCCGGCATCCTGAAACCAACGGGCAGGCGGAAAGAGCCAATGGCATCCTCCAGCAATATTTGAGGTGTTATGTGAATGACAGAGAGAATGATTGGGTGGAGAAGCTGGCGTTGGCGGAATTTGCCTACAACAATGCGGAGAACGTGTCCACAGGGATGAGCCCCTTTTTGGCTAATTACGGGTGCCATCCCAGGGCTTTCCCAGGGGGGGAAGGGGAGAGATGGAGCGTCCCGGCTGCCGAACAGTTCGTAGAAGAAATGGAAGCGATCCATCGTCAGCTCCAACTTAACTTAGACAGGGCCAAGGAGGCGTATAAGAGGCAGGCAGACAAAAACAGAAGGGAAGGTGAAACCATTAGGGTGGGGGACCAGGTGTGGCTGTCAACCCAAGGGTTACCATTCAAAGGGGGTTGTAAGAAGTTAAGACCCAAAAGACTGGGCCCATTTGAAGTCACGCAACAGGTCAACCCAGTGGCTTTCAGACTCCGGTTACCGAACCACATGAAGCTGCACCCAGTTTTCCACAGGTCGTTGCTGTCACCGTATAAAGGGGACAGAGAAGGGAGGTTCACCCGGGGACCAGCAATGGAGGAAAGGGAACACAGCAACCATGTGGCGGAGATCCTCGATTCCAGGTGGAGGGGAGATCAAGTGGAGTATTTGGTAATGTGGGAAGGGGAACCGGAGTCGGAAAACACCTGGGTCATGGCAGAGGATGTCAATGACGAGGTCTGAATAGAAACTTTTCATCAGAGGTTCCCACGTAAACCTCAGCCTGTAGCGAGGTTCCGGAGGGAATACTTTGCTACCACAGATGAGGAAGAGGAGTTGGAGGGGTTCACAGATTCCGAGGAGGAGGAGGATTCAGCGACCCGGAACGGCGACCGATGGAGGGAAATGTTCGAGACGTCTGAAGATGAAGAGGACTCTTTTAGGGGTTTTACCTCCTCACCGCCCGGAGGAGAGGGAACGGGAGGGGGTGAAGGGGGTCCTGGAGGGGAGGTGGATGTCAGGGAACTGCCATCGGAGGGACAGGTGGTGGAAGGGCTCATGGAGGCTGGGAGAGACCCAGCAGCTGAAGCAGGGGCCAGCAGGGGGAGACGTGGGTCTCTGAGGGAAAGCGAGCAAGAGGGAGGGCTCAGGGACACGTCTAGCGAGAACAGTGGGGAGGTTTCTGAACCTCCCATAGGGAGACCCACTCCTCGCCGGAAACTGTCGGAATCTGCAAGTGACTAGAGCAGCCATGTCTGAGGGGCTCCGTCACAGACAGAGGCTTGTGGACTTGAACAAACTCTGAGGGACTACGATTTTTACGCACAAGCAGCTCATCATCCCATCACAATAAGTATGCATGCCAACCAAATGCATTATTGAAACCTTCTAAATCCAAGATATCTGTATTCTCGAGGAGCATCCACTCTTTCAGCCAGCAAAACGCTGCTGCTTCATAGTACAATTTTAAGTCCGGCAGGGCAAACCCCCCTCTTTCTTTTACATCTGTCAATATTTTAAATTTTATTCTGGGCTTTTTGCCCTGCCAGACAAATTTCGAAATGTCTTTCTGCCACCTCTTGAAACAGTCCATCTTGTCAAGAACCTGCAAAGTTTGAAACAAGAATAACATTCTAGGCAATACATTCATCTTAATAACTGCAATTCGGCCTAACATTGACAGTTTCAAATTTGACCATATTTCTAGATCTTTTTTGATTTCTGACCAACATTTTTCATAATTGTCTTTATACAAATTCAGATTTTTAGATGTCAGATGAACCCCTAGGTATTTCACCTTCTTAACCACTGTCAAACCTGTTTCATTCTGGAATTTCTCCCTCTCCATACCTGTTTAATTTTTCTCTAAAACTTTAGTCTTTTGTTTGTTCAGTTTGAATCCGGCCACCTGACCAAATTCTTGAATTATCTCCAACACCCTCTTTGTACTAGTATCTGGCTCTTGTAAAGTAAGTACCAAATCATCTGCAAAGGCCCTTAACTTATAATGTTTAGCTCTGACCTGTACACCTTTAACCTGCTGGTCATCCCTAATCATATTTAGCAAAACCTCCAGGACTGATATAAAAAGTAATGGGGAAATTGGGCACCCTGGTCGTGTCCCAGGGCTTTATCATCTTCTTTTTATGTAGGTGGAAAACAAAACCCCTTTTTGCTTAGGTCGGGGGAGATTCCGGTGCAAGTAATTTGTGATAATAAGAGGCAGAATTTTATTTTTGTTTTGTTTTGGTGTAAATTAATAAAAATTATGTTTGAAAAAAGAAAAAAAATGGGTTTGGGTTAGGGTTAGGGTTAGGGTTAGGGTTAGGATTGGGGTTGGGGTTAACCCATTCGAATTGAAATAAGACCAATCAAAGCTTATTCGTCTTCTTTCTACGCATACGGAAGCAAAAAGACTGTGTTGTGTTATTTTGGTTTCATTACACACACTTTGCGATTTCTGGGTCAATGTGCATTAACACCAAAGAACACGACTTGAAATAAGTGAAGTCCAATATTCTTCTTTCTATGTAGCTGGAACACAAAACAACCTGCTTGGCTTTATTTAGGCTTATTACACTTCGCTTTGCTAGGGACAGGGTTAAGGTTAGGGTTAGGGTTAGGGTTAGGGTTAGGGTTAGGGTTAGGGTTAGGGTTAGGGTCGGGGTGAATGACCACAGAAAGAACAATCCAAGCTTATTCGTCCTCTTTCTATTGAGATGGAACCAAAACACATATTGTCAGAGCTGCCCAAGGTCCCAGCTCACAAAGGACCAACGCCAGTCCGTTGTTATATACAAGAGTCTTTATTGAAGTTCAGTTTGTCTTTCACATCAGCAGCGCGCAGCTCTACGTCTGAAACTCTAGACCGCTGAAGCTCCGTCTGAGTCTCCTCCCCCCAGACACCAGTTTAAGACCCTAGCCTTGCTCCACCTCTTCCTTTGCTCTTTCCTCCTCTGGGTCCGCCTGTCAGCTGGGGTCTCGCCCTTCCTAGACTCTTCTGACGCTGAGTCCCCTGAGTCTTCCCCCTGCCTCCGATGGGCTTTAGGACCTTGTTCCCCATCCGGGTTTTCTGCTGTCCCGCGCGCCTGTACATTCGAACTTGGCACGCAAGCCCATCCGGCAACCCTCCTCCTGACTGTTACACTGCTCCTGTCACTGCTTCCCCCTTCAGGGAGGCCAGCTGGGCCTGACCTCCCCTCCGTTCCCCCACTCTCCGACGGAGGCGTGGTCAGTCCCGACTCTTCTTCTCTCCCTGCTGGAGGAGACGCTGCCCCTGACACCTGGGACTCTTCCCCCCCACTATGCTCTGGTGGGGAAGCTGGTCCTGATCTCCAGCTGCTGCTTTGGGAGTCCCCGCTGGCCCCTTGTTTCTGGTGTGTCTCCCCTGGGACCCCCCTTGCCCTGACCATCGGCGCCTCCTTCTGGGAATCTTCTGATTCGCTGGAGAAGCTCATGGAATCTCTCAGGTCACTGCCGTACTCCCCTACGCTGCCCTCAGATCCTTCCCCTTCGCTCTCCACCTCCTCTCTCCCCTGTACCTCTGCTCCTGAGCCCCTGACATCCATCCCCCCCTCGAAGCCCCCCTTCCCCCCTCCCCCTCTTCTGGGGCGGGTTCCGGGTGCTCCAGTGCTGTGGGGGTGAGTGCGGGATACAGTTCCTTCCCCCTGGCGTGCGGCCGACCAGTTGGATCCGGCCAGCCCGTAATGGGCTCGTCGACGTCGATCTCCTCTGCTTCCATCTCTCTGCATTCGTGTTCGAACCCAAGGTCCTCCCCCAACACGTCCATGTCCGTCTCTCCCCCTGTTACCTCGGGTGATGCTGTGTGCCAGGGCCCCCTTAGCAGTTCCCTGCTCCACCCCACCTCCGGTTGAGTGTCCCACCAATAAGAGCGATCCATGGCAGACCCCGAGAGTGATCCCTCCGGGGAGCTTGTGTCTTGCGCCGTTTCCTCAGCGGATGAGAACCCCTGGAACATGCTGGCTGAAAGTGTGGGTGTGAAAAGCCAGTCGTCGAAATAATCTGCCGGCATAGGTCTGTGCGGGAAGAGTGCATGGAACTCGTCTTTGAGGTAGTGCTCCTCCAAGGCATAGTCCGGCACCCACCTGTTGGCGCTGGCCGGGGTACCTTCCCTGGCGAGGAGCTATTCAACTCCCTCTTCCCCCCATCTCGAATCTAAAATCTCCGTGACCTCGTTGAGTGACGCCGCCCTCGGTGACCCCTCCCCCGTTGGCGACTTTCTAAGTGGGCGAGGTGCGGTCCCTGGCGCCTGAAACCTGTGGGGTTCCTTGTAGGGTGTGAGGACTGACCTATGAAATACTGGGAGCATTCTGGAACCCTCCGGGAGTGTCAACCGGAAGGCCACTGGGTTGATTTGTGCCTCGACTTGCTAAGGCCCTAACTGCTTGTGTTTGAGCTTCTTCTTAGCTAACGTTCTGGCCGGCACTGCCTGGGCCGCTAACCAGACCCAGTCCCCCACCTGGATGTCTTCCCCGACTCTCCTGTGCCTGTCTGCCTGCACTTTGTAGGCGTGTTTTGCTAGTTCCAAGGTCCTTCGGAGTTGGTCGTGGACCTCCTGCAACTCTGCTGCCAAGTGCTCTGCACGCCGTGGCTCCCCCTCCCCCTTCGTCTCTAACCCCGGGAAGGTTCTGGGATGCCGCCCATTGTTGGCGAAGAACGGTGTCACCCCTGTAGACCCGTGCTTCGTGTTGTTGTAGGCGAACTCGGCCAGCGGTAGGTAGTCCACCCAGGTCGAGGGCTGTTGATTCGCGTAGCATCTCAGGTACTGCTGCATGATGGCGTTGACCCTCTCCGCTTGTCCGTTGGTCTGCGGGTGTCGTGCCGAAGCTAAGTTGATCTTGACGTTCAGGATACCCAGCAGCTTCTGCCAGAAGCTGGAGACGAATTGGCGACCCCGGTCGGACAGGATGGACCGCGGTAAGCCGTGAACTTTGAACACGTGGTCTATCAACAGCTTGGCGGTCTGTTCCGCTGTGGCCACCTTCACGCAAGGAATGAAGTGCGCCATCTTGGTGAACAGGTCTACGACCACGAGTACCGCTGTTTTGCTTCGCGAACTGGGCAGATCTGTGACAAAGTCCAGGGCCACCCTCTCCCACGGTTCGAGCGGCGTCTGTAGCGTTTCCAGCAGTCCCGCCGGCTTCCTGTGCACTGGTTTGGCCCTTTGGCATGTGTCACACCTAGAGACGTAATCCGCGACTTCTCCCCTCATCTGGGGCCACCAAAAGTCTCTGGCCACCAATTCCGCCATCTTGTCCTTGCCGAAGTGCCCAGCACTGGGCGCGTCGTGTAACTGCTGCAGGACTTTATCTCGGAGGTTGTCCCCAGGCACGTAGAGAGCCCCTTTGAGGGTGAGCAGTCCGTCGCGTATCTGGAACTCGTCGTCCTTCGCTGTGCCGCTTCGCACCTCCTCCATCTTGGATTGTGCGAAGGCATCCGTCTGCAGCGCGCGACGCACTGCGTCCAGGTCCACGGTGGCTGAAGTGCATGCCCACGCTTTCGGTGCGAAAATGTGTTTGGCCGCCACCGGTGCCGCTTCCTCGAGATACTGCGGTTTCCTGGATAGTGCCATGACGTTGTTGTCTCCCGGGATGTATTCCATCCGGAAGTCGAAATCCGCGAAGAACTGAGTTTGCAGGGCAGCAGTTGAAGAAGGAGCAAAAAGGGTTTTCTTGTGTGTGTGTGTTTCTTTGTGGCTGATTAGCTGTTTTCCCTGTGTAAAGGTCAGAGGGGGCAGGGTTTCTGTTGAGGCAGGGAATTAGCTGTGGGATGAGCTTATCAGAGTTTGCAGGGCAGCAGTTGAAGAAGGAGCAAAAAGGGTTTTCTTGTGTGTGTGTGTTTCTTTGTGGCTGATTAGCTGTTTTCCCTGTGTAAAGGTCAGAGGGGGCAGGGTTTCTGTTGAGGCAGGGGATTAGCTGTGGGAGGAGCTTATCAGAGTTTGCAGGGCAGCAGTTGAAGAAGGAGCAAAAAGGGTTTTCTTGTGTGTGTGTGTTTCTTTGTGGCTGATTAGCTGTTTTCCCTGTGTAAAGGTCAGAGGGGGCAGGGTTTCTAGCGGCGCACGCACTTATACCCATCTTTTAGATTTAGATTTTAAATCTAAATGTGCAGGGAATGTGCAGGCGACCTTGGAACAGACAGCTCACGGAAGAACCCCGACCAAACCCAAGAGGAGGCGTGTAGTGGTGATAGGGGATTCCCTACGGAGGGGAACAGAAGCAGTGATCTGTGGGCCTGACAAGATGTCACGGGAACTGTGCTGTCTCCCCGGGGCTAAGATCCAAGATGTAACTGAACGACTGCAAGGAATCATAAAACCCACTGACAAATACCCCTTCCTCTTGGTTCATGTGGGAACCAATGACACTGCAAGCAATAGCCTCCAGAAGATCAAAAGAGACTACGAGGCTCTCGGCAGGAAATTGAAGCAACTAAATGCACAAATTGTCATCTCATCTGTCCTCCCTGTTGAACGACGTGGCCCAGGGGGAGAGGGGAAAATAGTGGAAGTGAACAGCTGGCTTCGCAAATGGTGTAAACAGGAACGGTTTGGATTCTTAGATCACGGACTGCAGTTTCTTGAGGATGGACTTCTGGCAAGTGATGGGCTGCACCTCACAACGGTTGGGAGAAATGTTTTTGCCAAAAATCTCAGAAACCTCATCAGGAGGGCTTTAAACTGACTAATGTGGGGGAGGGAGACAGTGCTCCTGAAGGTAGGAGTCTATCAATTAATGAAGATGATCATACAAATGTCATAGACCAAATGGAGCAAACAGCACGCGGACCTTGTGGTGGGAGGAAAAAATCCTTAAATAAGAGACACGGGGGAATGATTAATGGACTTCAATGTCTGTACACTAATGCGCAAAGCATGGGAAATAAACAAGATGAGCTTGAGCTCTTGGTACAGCAAACTAAATATGACATAATAGGTATCACTGAAACCTGGTGGGATAAGTCCCACGATTGGAATGTAATAATGGGGGGATACAATCTATTTCAGAGAAACAGACCAGACAAGAAAGGAGGAGGAGTGGCGTTATATGTCAGGGATGTGTATACCTGTGAAGAGATCCAAGATTTAGAACCTCAAAGCCAAAGTGAGAGCATTTGGGTCAAAATTAAGGGAGAGAAGAATAACAGAGATCTCATTGTGGGAGTTTACTATAGATCCCCAAGCCAAACGGAGGACATAGATGATGCCTTCCTGGAACAGATGGCCAAGCATGCAAAAGGAAGGGAGATAGTAGTAATGGGGGACTTCAATTACCCGGATATTTGTTGGATGTCAAACTCAGCCAAGAGCATAAGGTCAACAGATTCCTCACTGGCCTTGCAGACAACTTCATTGTCCAGAAAGTGGGAGAAGCAACAAGAGGAACAGCCATTTTAGATCTGGTCCTAACCAATGTTGATGACCTGGTTAGTGGGGTAGAAGTGGAAGGATCATTAGGCGCGAGTGATCATGCTCTTCTGAAGTTTACTATACAGCGGAAAGGAGCAGCCAAGCATACTAGGCCTCAATTTCTTGACTTTAAGAAAGCCGACTTCATAAAACTTAGGGAAGTGCTGGGTGAGATCCCATGGACAGCAATACTAAAAGGAAAGGGAGTTCATGATGGCTGGGAGTTTGTTAAGAGCGAGATAGTAAAAGCACAACGTCAGGCAATACCAATGAGACGGAAACATGGAAGGTGCCTAAAGAAGCCAGGGTGGCTATCTAAAGAACTTTTAACTGAATTAAGATTAAAAAAGGATGTGTACAAAAAATGGAAAAGGGGGGAAACCACCAAAGAGGAATTCAAACAAATAGCCAGCACGTGTAGACACAAAGTCAGAAAAGCTAAAGCACAGAATGAACTCAAGCTTGCTAGAGAGGTTAAAAGCAACAAAAAAGGCTTTTATGGGTATGTTCGTAGCAAAAGGAAGAACAAAGAAACAGTGGGGTCACTCAGAGGAGAAGATGGTGAAATGCAAACAGGGGACACAGAAAGGGCTGAACTCCTCAATGCCTTCTTTGCCTCAGTCTTCTCCGATAAAGAAAACAATGCCCGACCTGAAGAATTTGGAGCAAATGATTCAGCAAAGGAAACGCAGCCCAGAATAACTAAGGAGATAGTACAAGAATATTTGGCTAGCTTAGATATATTCAAGTTTTCAGGGCCAGATGAACTGCATCCAAGAGTATTAAAAGAACTGGCAGATGTGATCTCAGAACCACTGGCAGTCATCTTTGAGAATTCCTGGAGAACAGGCGAAGTCCCGGGAGACTGGAGGAGGGCAAATGTTGTCCCTATTTTCAAAAAGGGGAAAAGAGAGGACCCAAATAATTACCGCCCAGTCAGTCTGACATCAATACCAGGGAAGATTCTGGAGCAGATCATTAAGTAAACAGTCTGTGAGCACCTAGAAAGGAATGCTGTGATCACCAATAGTCAGCATGGATTTCTGAAAAATAAGTCATGTCAGACTAACCTGATCTCCTTTTTTGACAGAATTACAAGCCTGGTAGATGAAGGGAACACAGTGGATGTAGCCTACCTTGATTTCAGCAAGGCATTTGACAAGGTGCCCCATGATATTCTTGTAAAGAAGCTGGTAAAATGCGGTCTTGACTATGCTACCACTCAGTGGATTTGTAACTGGCTGACTCACCGAACCCAAAGGGTGCTCATCAATGGTTCCTCTTCATCCTGGAGAAGAGTGACTAGTGGGGTGCCACAGGGTTCTGTCTTGGGCCCAGTCTTATTCAACATCTTTATCAACGACTTGGATGATGGACTCAAGGGCATCCTGATCAAATTTGCAGATGACACCAAACTGGGAGGGGTGGCTAACACCCCAGAGGATAGGATGACACTTCAAAACGACCTTGACAGATTAGAGAACTGGGCAAAAACAAACAAGATGAATTTTAACAGGGAGAAATGTAAAGTATTGCACTTGGGCAAAAAAAATGAGAGGCACAAATACAAGATGGGGGACACCTGGCTTGAGAGCAGTACATGTGAAAAGGATCTAGGAGTCTTGGTTGACCACAAACTTGACATGAGCCAACAGTGTGACGCGGCAGCTAAAAAAGCCAATGCAATTCTGGGCTGCATCAATAGGAGTATAGCATCTAGATCAAGGGAAGTAATAGTGCCACTGTATTCTGCTCTGGTCAGACCACACCTGGAGTACTGTGTCCAGTTCTGGGCACCACAATTCAAGAAGGACACTGACAAACTGGAACGTGTCCAAAGGAGGGCAACCAAAATGGTCAAAGGCCTGGAAACGATGCCTTATGAGGAACGGCTAAGGGAGCTGGGCATGTTTAGCCTGGAGAAGAGGAGGTTAAGGGGTGATATGATAGCCATGTTCAAATATATAAAAGGATGTCACATAGAGGAGGGAGAAAGGTTGTTTTCTGCTGCTCCAGAGAAGCGGACACGGAGCAATGGATCCAAACTACAAGAAAGAAGATTCCACCTAAACATTAGGAAGAACTTCCTGACAGTAAGAGCTGTTCGACAGTGGAATTTGCTGCCAAGGAGTGTGGTGGAGTCTCCTACTTTGGAGGTCTTTAAGCAGAGGCTTGACAACAATATGTCAGGAGTGCTCTGATGGTGTTTCCTGCTTGGCAGGGGGTTGGACTCGATGGCCCTTGTGGTCTCTTCCAACTCTATGATTCTATGATTCTATGATTTATTCGTCCTCCTTCTATTGAAATGGAAACAAAACACCTATGCTTGATTTGGGCTGATAACAAAAATGTCACTCTGCGATTTTTGAGTGAACGTGCTTTCTAACTCCCAAAACACCAATTTGAAATAAACCCCCAAAACACCAATTTGAAATAAACCCAATCAGAGCTGTTTGGCTTTTTTTTACCTTATTGATAAAGCTCTGATTGGGCTAATTTCAAATCCAAGATTCTTCTTTCTATGTAGCTGGAACCCAAAACAACCTGTTTGGCTTTGTTTAGGATTATTACACTTCTCTTTGCTAGGGTTGGGGTTATGCTTAGGGTTAGGGTTACTTTTTTTGTTAGGGTTAGGGTTAAGGTTAAGGTTAAGGTTAAGGTTAAGGTTAAGGTTAAGGTTAAGGTTAAGGTTAAGGTTAAGGTTAAGGTTAGGGTTCGGGTACTGGTTCGGTTTCGGGTACGGGTACGGGTTCAGGTTTGGGTTTGGGTTTGGGTTTGGGTGAATTACCACCGAAAAAACAATCCAAGTTTATTCGTTCTCCTTCAATTGAGATAGAACCGAAACACCTATGGTTGATTTCGGCTGATAATAAACATGTCACTCTGCGCTTTTTCAGTGAATGTGCATTCTAACCCCAAAAACACCAATTTGAAATAAGCCCAATCAGGGCTTTATCATCATCTTTTTATATACGTGGAACCCAAAACACCTTTTTGCTTTGGTTGGGGGTGATTTTGGTGCACACCCAAAAAACACCATGCGAATTGTAATAAGCCCAAAGAAAGCTTATTTGTCTTCTTTCTACGCATATGGAAGCAAAAAGACGGTGTTGTGTTATTTTGGTTTCATTACACACACTTTGCGATTTCTGGGTCAATGTGCATTAACACCAAAGAAAACGACTTGAAATAAGTGAAATCCAATATCAATCAATCAATCTCTTTATTCGACCGATAGTCAGAATTAAAACATTACACAATAATTATAAACTATAACATCATAGGAGATACATAAGTAAGGTAGGGCCACAGAAATAGACCTCTCACAGATAACCCACATCAAAGCATTCAGTTATACGTTTCCGACACTTGAGTGCCAGGAAAAGAAATTTAGCCACTGACAAGGTTGTTTTCCCAGAAGACTGATTTAGCAGATATGCTGTCTGCTTTCCTCTTTGTCGGGAACTGAGCTAGGGTAAGTATGGTGTTATAAGATACTGTCTTAAATCGTTGTAGAAGGGACAGCTCAATAAAATGTGCTCTGTGGAGTCTACCTCACCCAATGCACAGTGGCATAATCTCTGGTCATATGGAACTCCTCCATATCTTCCCTTCAGGACCGCCGAGTCAAGAACATTCAGCCTAGCCGCAGTAAATAGTCTGCGGTATTCCACGTAGTGGATATCCGCCAGGTAGCAAGCTGGAGCAGCCCGATACAACTGCTCCCCCAGAAACAACCCAGGTTTCACACGGGCTATGTCCTCCTGTCTGGCAATATCCCTTAATCTTTGCGCGATCACCGCCTTTGCGTGACTATACGTCATGGACTCTATATAAAGGGAGGACAACCCACACTTCTGCACTTCCTCCACTATCTCCCCTTCCCATGGAGATTTAAAGTTATCCCTCAGAATCAAGGGGGCCAAACCCACCGGTCTGAAACAGAGCTTGAGCCATAGCCATAGCTTCGCTTTCAGGGCCACATACCTAAAGGCTTGGCAACCGGTTTCCAATCTCATGATCGCGCCTGCCACGGAGGGGGGGATCCTGAGTATGGCCCTGAGGAATTGGGTTTGGATAGATTCCAATTTTTCAAAATCCCTACGTGAGCCCAAGGCAATGCCCACCAGCAGGAGAGGGAGGACTTTCATTTTAAAGAGACGTAAGGCAACATTGACAGTTTGTGCCTGTTTCTTGGAGTACAGGGTTCTAATCACCAGGGCTGCTTTGGATGCGTTCGAGGCTATGTATTCTCTGTGCGCCAGGAAGGACCTATTTGATCTTACAACCTGACCCAGGTACTTGAAGCAACTGACCTGCTCTAAAGGAATACCATTAATTGACCATAAATTAGGTTTCGGTCGAGCAGCAAAGACCATTATTTTGGTCTTGGCATAATTTAATTGGAGCTCGTGTTGGGTCTCATATTCATGAAGAGCTCGAAGCATCCTCCTTAATCCGATGGGGGAGGTAGCTAATAGGGCGGCATCGTCCGCATACAGTAGGACATTTAAGGCTCGTCCTGCCAGTTTTGGTGGATGGAAATCAGCATTTGCCATATGTGCCACTAGCGAATTAATATAGAAGTTAAACAGAGCAGGGGCAAGCAAACAGCCCTGTCTTACCCCCCTAGTGGTGGCAACCGGATTGGAGACTAGCCCCTTACTATCTATCCTAATCCTCAAGAGGGTATTTGTATGCAAATTAATAATCAGCAAGAGAAGGCGACGGTCGATAGATGTCGCTGCCAATTTTGTCCATAGCTGGTTCCTGGGAATTAGATCAAAGGCCTGCTTAAAGTCTATAAAGGCGACGTGGAGGGCTTTTAGGCCATTGCCAGCGTACTTGGTGGCCAAGTGATTTAGGATTAAGATTTGGTCTGTTGTTGATCTTCCGGGGCGGAAACCCGCCTGCTCCTCTGCAATGATATTGTTGCTTTCCATCCAGGTCGTTAATTTGTTAAGTAGAAATCTTGAATAGATCTTCCCAATAACATTTAGCAGGCTAATTGGTCTAAAATTGGCCGGGTCTGTGCGCGGCCCTTTCTTGTGAATTAACACAATCAGTGCAGAGTTCCAGCTTGGAGGAAATTGTGCTGTTTTGTTTATATAAGTAAAAAGAGCTGCTAGGGGTGGACACCACCAATCCTTATTGGCTTTAATAACATCTATGGAAATAAGATCGTCTCCGGGTGCCTTGCCCACCTCAAATTGGCCTATAAGTGTTTCCACTTCAGAGCAGGTAACAGGATCCCACTCTGGCAAGGGGGCCAAATCTAACCTTACTCCGCTGGCTGCGTGAGCTGCATATAAAACGGAGAAGAAGCTTTCCCAGGTGTCAGCTGAAATTTGGGGTTCTATCCTTGACAACGGTCTACCCAGATATCTGGAAATTTGATGCCAAAAGGAGGAGGGATTTCTATTTTCTGCAGCTTTTAGAAGGTTCTTCCAATCATTTCTTTCTGCCGCAAGCTTCTTTTCCTTTAATAGTGCTTTATACCTTCTCTTGAGGTTCATAAGGTGACTGCTAGGTGCGGAGTCATTTGATGCCCTATATGCCAAGAATTCATTATATAGGTTGTTCTTGAAGTGCCTACATTCCTCGTCAAACCACTTTTTATGAGAGAAATGGTTACTATTCATTACCAGGGTCTTAGCCAACGAAGGTTTTACTAAATTGTCATATATTGGCAGTGGCTCAACTGCCTGGATAAGGGAGTCCCTTGTCTCTTGCAGTTGGTCAGACCAAAGGAGTTCATTTATCCGTTGAGCCATATTGTCGGTCCATTTTAAGGCCGTGGGCCTCATCTGAAGCTGGTTATTTGTAATAGGCACACAGGAATAGGTAGCCAATTCTCCATCCAGGGTCAGAGAAAGTTCTAATGGAAAATGGTCACTTTCCAGCCTCGTTACCACCCTAAAGTTGGAAATTTTGGGAATTAGGTCTACTGATGTCCAAATAAAGTCTATGGTAGAGGCTCGGGAGCCTGACCAGAAAGTAAATTCGGCAGGGTAATCAGAACTGAGAGCTCCGTTTAAAAGGTGAAAATTAAGAGCCATCAAGGTTTGTCTACATTTAAAACCTGCATATGTAGCAACACTGTCTTTAAAATTCCTGGGTAAAAGGTCTGAGGTTAAAATGGGTAGTGAGGGATATTTATTATACTTAGCAAATAATGATTTATCAGAGTGAGACAATCGGCCATTGAAATCTCCTGCAACTAGGAAGGTGGCTTCAGGATATTTCTCTAGGAGAGTTTCAAGAGTCTGTTGAATTTCCCTCCATCTTTGGTCCACCAGGTTTTTCTTATAGATTGGGTGCAAATAAACATTAATCACCACAAACACTTCCTCCGCTGTTTGTAGCTTTACACCCAGCATGGATGACGACTGGATGTCGATTTGTTCCACCTGCAGGTTTAAGGCCAAAGAAACTAGGGTAGCCAACCCACCTTGTGGTCTGCCAGATGATAGTAAATTCTGTTGTGCATTCAGGTAGAAGCCCTTATACCCTGATAGGGAGAAGCCCTCACAAGCCCAGGTCTCTTGCAGCAAAAGAATATGGCTGCCTTTTATGTAGGCGACAAAGGATGGATCCATCAGCTTAGGTTTAATGCCAGCTACATTCCAGGATAAGAAAGTTAGTAATCTCCTGGTCACCCCTTCGAGTCATGCTGGGCCTTGCGGAACCAGCACGGCAGAATCCACCTGGGAATGCATGCGGCGAGGGGGGGCAATAGGCTGGAAGAAGGAAGTAATTGTAGCTTGCTTACCAGGCAATTTCCGAGCACCACTTACCGCAGCAGCAGCCATGGTTTGAGGCTTAATTATTGGTAGCTGCAGGGATGGATTCTGGTGCACAGGAGTATCACTTAACGACAGGTCCATAGACTCTACATTTAAAGTATGCTCTAAGATTGAGGGGGGTGGGCCTTTTGGATCTGCGGATGCTGTAGGGAACATGCAGTGTAAGGCAGGTGGAAGGCATCCTTTTCGGTTTGCCTCCAAAAGAGCATCCAGTCTTGCCACAGCTTCCGAGTTTGACCAGAGGGTTGTCGAATCTTCCACTGTATCCTGCCCGGGCTTGACATCCCGAGGCCGTGTACAGCCAGGTTGCAGATCAAAGGTCGTTAAAGCAGGTACCACTTGGGCTTGTGTAGACTGATCTACAATTGGTGAGGAATTCATCTTATTTACATGAGCATGATCTTCTGAGTTACGGAGACAGAGTAGCAACTCGTCCAATCTGTCTGTTATCTCTGTCCGCTCCAGTTTTGGCAATTGGCAATTGGGAGAAGGATAGAAGTAACTCACGCTCCGTAGAATTCTCCAGATGTATAGCCTTTGTCAGTGGAGGCAGGGGGGCGTCAATCCAGCTGATTAGATCTGCGGCCAGGGGAGTTGGGGTCGTGGCAATTGGCGGACCCTCAGACTTATCTGCTTTCTTTTTGAACGAGCAGTTTGGTAAGAGGGGGCAGATCTTGGTATTGGTAAAGACTCTTGTAGCAAGGATTCCATAGTTAATTAGAAGGCTTCTTGAGGACATAATAAGTGCAGGGAGCTTTTTGGTTTTAAAGGAGAGCAGCACTCTCTGCCTCTGAGGTCTGCTGCTAATATGATCAATATGCCTCAGGTCAATAGAGCTAGGGATTACTCTCAGAAGCTCCGCTAGGTGTCTCCTTATATCACTCTTATAATGCCAGTTTATTACCTTGCCTCTAAAGGGGCAAACCGTTAGGCAGATTTTGGTAGCTTGCAGCAGCAGTTTGTGAGGAGGTGCAGACTGTTGTTCCTTCTTATTTTGCTCACCTTGCTCACTTTTCTGATTGCCAGCAGCTTGAGGAATTATACAGGAGGTATGAGGTAAAACGGGTGCTCTGGGCATTTGTAAGGGCTTCATCTCAGGTGGTACATCAGGGGAACTGTCTTTACCTGTTAGGGATACAAGCGAGATAATCTTCTCCAAGGATCCTCGGATGTCTTTTATGTATTTAAAGATGTAGTCCACTGTTCTAGCAACCAGGTCTAAAGTAGTTGAGTGTTCAAATAGTATCTCATCAATGCAGCTTTCATGGGCTCTAGTGCAAACATTCGAGTGGATGCCAGTATTATTATTGCTTGAAGGTTTAGTAGGCAGGTTATCAAAAGGTTCTTTCACACTGGTTTCTTCGTCATTCATCTCTGCTAGCAGCGTGAAAGAGTTTGAAACCGGGATATTAAAAATATCCTTTGTACCTTCAGATTCGCTAATTTTTGTTTGTTTAGCAAGAGGCAGGCATCTCAGTTCCTCTGTGTCGTCTATATCTCTGGAATCTCTGGTACGTTTCCCAGTTCCTCTCCCACAAGCAGGGCTGTATAGTTGCTTAGTGATTTCTCTCTTCATGCAACCGCCCCAGTTTCAAGGTTAATGGTTGTCTCCCCGATAGAAAAAGGCGTCCTCCTACTTACTAATTTAAAACTAAGACTAAAAACTAAAAACTAAAGTTAAAAGTTAAAAGGTTAAAAGGTTGCTATGCTCATTAAAACAATGTTAAAAGATAAATCAGGGAGCTCACACTCACGCTGACTAAGTGCCGTTTGCCATCTTCAACCTCTATTTATTCAGATAGAACCATATCGTACGCATATGGAAGTGAAAAGACGGTGTTGCGTTATTTTCGTTTCATTACACACATTTTGCAATTTCTGGGTCAAAGTGCATTAACACCAAAGAACAAGACTTGAAATAAGCGAAATCCAATATTCTTCTTTCTATGTAGCTGGAACACAAAACAACCTGTTTGGCTTTGTTTAGGCTTATTACACTTCGCTTAGCTAGGGCTTGGGTTAGGTTTAGGGTTAGGGTTGGGGTTGGGGTTGGGGTTAGGGTTAGGGTTAGGTTTAGGGTTAGGGTTAGGGTTGGGGTTAGGGTTAGGGTTAGGGTTAGGGTTAGGGTTAGGGTTGGGGTTGGGGTTGGGGTTGGGGTTGGGGTTGGGGTTGGGGTTGGGGTTGGGGTTAGAGTTAGGGTTAGGGTTAGGGTTAGGCTGAGGGTTGGGGTTAAGGTTAGGGTTAGGGTTAGGGTTAGGGTTAGGGTAGGGTTAGGGTTAGGGTTAGGGTTAGGGTTAGGGTTAGGGTTAGGGTTAGGGTTAGGGTTAAGGTTAAGGTTAAGGTTAAGGTTAAGTTTAAGTTTAAGTTTAAGTTTAAGTTTAAGTTTAAGTTTAAGTTTAAGTTTAAGTTTAAGTTTAAGGTTAAGGTTAAGGTTAAGGTTAGGGTTAGGGTTAGGGTTAGGGTTAGGGTTAGGGTTAGGGTTAGGGTTAGGGTTTATGACCACGAAAGAACAATCCAAGTTTATTCGTCCTCCTTCTATTGACATAGAACCGAAACAACTATGTTTGATCTCGGCTGATAACAATCATGTCACTCTGTGATTTTTGAGTGAATGTGCATTCTAACCGCAAAAGCACCAATTTGAAATAAACCCAATCAGGGCTTTATCATCTTTTTCTGTAGAATCATAGAATCATAGAATCATAGAGTTGGAAGAGACCACAAGGGGCATCAAGTCCAACCCCATGCCAAGCAGGAAACACCATCAGAGCACTCCTGACATATGGTTGTCAAGCCTCTGCTTAAAGACCTCCAAAGTAGGAGACTCCACCACACTCCTTGGCAGCAAATTCCACTGTCGAACAGCTCTTACTGTCAGGAAGTTCTTCCTAATGTTTAGGTGGAATCTTCTTTCTTGTAGTTTGGATCCATTGCTCCGTGTCCGCTTCTCTGGAGCAGCAGAAAACAACCTTTCTCCCTCCTCTATGTGACATCCTTTTATATATTTGAACATGGCTATCATATCACCCCTTAACCTCCTCTTCTCCAGGCTAAACATGCCCAGCTCCCTTAGCTGTTCCTCATAAGGCATCGTTTCCAGGCCTTTGACCATTTTGGTTGCCCTCCTCTGGACACGTTCCAGTTTGTCAGTGTCCTTCTTGAACTGTGGTGCCCAGAACTGGACACAGTACTCCATGTGAGGTCTGACCAGAGCAGAATACAGTGGCACTATTACTTCCCTTGATCTAGATGCTATACTCCTATTGATGCAGCCCAGAATTGCATTGGCTTTTTTAGCTGCCGCGTCACACTGTTGGCTCATGTCAAGTTTATGGTCAACCAAGACTCCTAGATCCTTTTCACATGTACTGCTCTCAAGCCAGGTGTCACCCATCTTGTATTTGTGCCTCTCATTTTTTTTGCCCAAGTGCAATACTTTACATTTCTCCCTGTTAAAGTTCATCTTGTTTGTTTTGGCCCAGTTCTCTAATCTGTCAAGGTCGTTTTGAAGTGTGATCCTGTCCTCTGGGGTGTTAGCCACCCCTCCCAGTTTGGTGTCATCTGCAAATTTGATCAGGATGCCCTTGAGTCCATCATCCAAGTCGTTGATAAAGATGTTGAATAAGACTGGGCCCAAGACAGAACCCTGTGGCACCCCACTAGTCACTCTTCTCCAGGATGAAGAGGAACCATTGATGAGCACTCTTTGGGTTCGGTCAGTCAGCCAGTTACAAATCCACTGAGTGGTAGCACAGTCAAGACCGCATTTTACCAGCTTCTTTACAAGAATATCATGGGGCACCTTGTCAAATGCCTTGCTGAAATCAAGGTAGGCTACATCCACTGCGTTCCCTTCATCTACCAGGCTTGTAATTCTGTCAAAAAAGGAGATCAGGTTAGTCTGACATGACTTATTTTTCAGAAATCCATGCTGACTATTGGTGATCACAGCATTCCTTTCTAGGTGCTCACAGACTGTTTGCTTAATGATCTGCTCCAGAATCTTCCCAGGTATTGATGTCAGACTGACTGGGCGGTAATTATTTGGGTCCTCTCTTTTCCCCTTTTTGAAAATAGGGACAACATTTGCCCTCCTCCAGTCTCCCGGGACTTCGCCTGTTCTCCAGGAATTCTCAAAGATGACTGCCAGTGGTTCTGAGATCACATCTGCCAGTTCTTTTAATACTCTTGGATGCAGTTCATCTGGCCCTGGAGACTTGAATACATCTAAACTAGCCAAGTATTCTTGTACTATCTCCTTAGTTATCCTGGGCTGTGTTTCCTTTGCTGAATCATTTGCTCCAAATTCTTCAGGTCGGGCATTGTTTTCTTTATCGGAGAAGACTGAGGCAAAGAAGGCATTGAGGAGTTCAGCCCTTTCTGTGTCCCCTGTTTGCATTTCACCATCTTCTCCTCTGAGTGACCCCACTGTTTCTTTGTTCTTCCTTTTGCTACGAACATACCCATAAAAGCCTTTTTTGTTGCTTTTAACCTCTCTAGCCAGCTTGAGTTCATTCTGTGCTTTAGCTTTTCTGACTTTGTGTCTACACGTGCTGGCTATTTGTTTGAATTCCTCTTTGGTGGTTTCCCCCCTTTTCCATTTTTTGTACACATCCTTTTTTAATCTTAACTCAGTTAAAAGTTCTTTAGATAGCCACCCTGGCTTCTTTAAGCACCTTCCATGTTTCTGTCTCATTGGTATTGCCTGACGTTGTGCTTTTACTATCTCCCTCTTAACAAACTCCCAGCCATCATGAACTCCCTTTCCTTTTAGTATTACTGTCCATGGGATCTCACCCAGCACTTCCCTAAGTTTTATGAAGTCGGCTTTCTTAAAGTCAAGAAATTGAGTCCTAGTATGCTTGGCTGCTCCTTTCCGCTGTATAGTAAACTTCAGAAGAGCATGATCACTCGCGCCTAATGATCCTTCCACTTCTACCCCACTAACCAGGTCATCAACATTGGTTAGGACCAGATCTAAAATGGCTGTTCCTCTTGTTGCTTCTCCCACTTTCTGGACAATGAAGTTGTCTGCAAGGCCAGTGAGGAATCTGTTTGACCTTATGCTCTTGGCTGAGTTTGACATCCAACAAATATCCGGGTAATTGAAGTCCCCCATTACTACTATCTCCCTTCCTTTTGCATGCTTGGCCATCTGTTCCAGGAAGGCATCATCTATGTCCTCCGTTTGGCTTGGGGATCTATAGTAAACTCCCACAATGAGATCTCTGTTATTCTTCTCTCCCTTAATTTTGACCCAAATGCTCTCACTTTGGCTTTGAGGTTCTAAATCTTGGATCTCTTCACAGGTATACACATCCCTGACATATAAAGCCACTCCTCCTCCTTTCTTGTCTAGTCTGTTTCTCTGAAATAGTTTGTATCCCCCCATTATTACATTCCAATCGTGGGACTTATCCCACCAGGTTTCAGTGATGCCTATTATGTCATATTTAGTTTGCTGTACCAAGAGCTCAAGCTCATCTTGTTTATTTCCCATGCTTTGTGCATTAGTGTACAGACATTGAAGTCCATTAATCATTCCCCCGTGTCTCTTATTTAAGGATTTTTTTTCTCCCACCACTAGGTCTGCGTGCTGTTTGCTCCATTTGGTCTATGACATTTGGATGATCATCTTCATCAATTGATAGACTCCTACCTTCAGGAGCACTGTCTCCCTCCCCCACATTAGTCAGTTTAAAGCCCTCCTGATGAGGTTTCTGAGATTTTTGGCAAAAACATTTCTCCCAACCGTTGTGAGGTGCAGCCCATCGCTTGCCAGAAGTCCATCTTCAAGAAACTGCAGTCTGTGATCTAAGAATCCAAACCGTTCCTGTTTACACCATTTACGAAGTCAGCTGTTCACTTCCACTATTTTTCCCTCTCTCCCTGGGCCACGTCTTTCAACTGGGAGGAGAGATGAGATGACAATTTGTGCATTTAGTTGCTTCAATTTCCTGCCGAGAGCCTCGTAGTCTCTTTTGATCTTCTGGGGGCTATTGCTTGCAGTGTCATTGGTTCCCACATGAACCAAGAGGAAGGGGTATTTGTCAGTGGGTTTTATGATTCCTTGCAGTCGTTCAGTTACATCTTGGATCTTAGCCCCGGGGAGACAGCACAGTTCCCGTGACATCTTGTCAGGCCCACAGATCACTGCTTCTGTTCCCCTCCGTAGGGAATCCCCTATCACCACTACACGCCTCCTCTTGGGTTTGGTCGGGGTTCTTCCGTGAGCTGTCCGTTCCAAGGTCGCCTGCACATTCCCTGAGGACTGACTTTGCTGCTCGTCTTCATATACCTGATCGACTGTAATGAGGGAGAGATCCTCAAATGGAGTCTGCTCTTCGTCTTCCATGCTAGGGGAGAGGACCTCAAAGCGACTGTGTATTTCTAAAGAATCAGAGCGAACCCTGGGCCTCCTACTTCTTTGAGTCACGTTTCTCCATATATCTGGCTCCTGTGTTGGTGAACTAGCCTCCTTCTCAGGGGAGTCCCCTGTCTCCTCCTTGGTGGAGACGGTGTGCTCTGTTGCTTCCAAGAAGAGCTCCAGCTCTCTAATTCTTTGGAGCGTAGCTACACGTTCCCCCAGTTGCTGGACTTTGTCTTTTAAGAGGGCAATCAACATGCAATTGCTGCAGGTAACGCTGCCTGCAACCTTTGGCAAGATGGCAAACATTGTGCAGGAACTGCAGGCGACTGCAGCTGTTCCCTCCCCCTCCATTCTGAGAACGTGTCGTTGGGGGTGGCTACAGCGGTCCTCCATCATAAAAAGCGTGAACACAGGACAAATAACTCCCCCCACAAGAAAAAAACAACCTAGGTCTCCCCCAACAAACGTTTGAGACTAGCTCCCCTAAATCTAAAAGCTAATCAGCCACAAAGAAACACACACACACACACACACACACACACACACACAAGAAAACCTTTTTTGCTCCTTCTTCAACTGCTGCCCTGCTAGGTCTGATAAGCTCCTCCCACAGCTAATCCCCTGCCTCAACAGAAACCCTGCCCCCTCTGACCTTTGCACAGGGAGAACAGCTAATCAGCCACAAAGAAACACACACACACAAGAAAACCCTTTTTGCTCCTTCTTCAACTGCTGAGATTCAGACGGAGCTTCAGTGGTCTAGAGTTTCAGACGTAGAGCTGTGCGCTGCGGTTGTGAAAGCAAAACTGAACTTCAATAAAGACTTTTGTATATAACAACGAACCGGCGTTGGTCCTTTGTGAGCTAGGACCTCGGGCAGCTCTGACACTTACGGTTAGGGTTAGGGTTAGGGTTAGGGCTAGGGCTAGGGCTAGGGCTAGGGTTAAGGTTAAGGTTAAGGTTAAGGTTAAGGTTAAGGTTAAGGTTAAGGTTAAGGTTAAGGTTAAGGTTAAGGTTAGGGTTAGGGTTAGGGTTAGGGTGAATGACCACGAAAGAACAATCCAAGTTTATTCGTCCTCCTTCTATTGACATAGAACCGAAACACTTATGCTTGATTTGGGCTGATAACAAAAATGTCACTCTGCTATTTTTGAGTGAACGTGCTTTCTAATCCCCAAAACACCAATTTGAAATAAAACCAATCAGAGCTTTATCATCTTTTTTTTATGTAGATGGCACCCAAAACACCCTTTGGCTTAGGTCGGTGGTGATTCCGGTGCACACCCAAAAAACACCATGCGAATTGTAATAAGCCCAATCAAAGCTTATTCGTCTTCTTTCAACGCATATGGAAACAAAAAGATGGTTGTCAGAGCTGCCCGAGGTCCCAGCTCACAAAGGACCAACGCCAGTTCGTTGTTATATACAAAAGTCTTTATTGAAGTTCAGTTTCACCTTCACAACCGTAGCGCGCAGCTCTACGTCTGAAACTCTAGACCGTCGAAGCTCCGTCTGAATCTCCTCCCCCCAGACACCAGTTTAAGACTCTAGCCTTGCTCCACCTCGTCCTTTGCTCTTTCCTCCTCTGGCTCCGCCTGTCAGCTGGGGTCTCGCCCTTCCTAGACTCATCTGACGCTGAGTCCCCTGAGTCTTCCCCCTGTCTCCGGCGGGCTTTAGGACCTGCCTCCCAATCCGGGTTTTCTGCTGTCCCCCGCGCCTGTACATTCGAACTTGGCGCTCGCGCCCAGCCGGCAACCTTCCTCCTGACCGTTACACTGCTCCTGTCACTGCTTCCCCCTTCTGGGAGGCTAGCTGGACCTGACCTCCCCTCCGTTCCCCCACTCTCCGATAGAGGCGTGGTCAGCCCTGACTCATCTTCTCTCCCTGCTGGAGGAGACGCTGGTCCGGACACCTGAGACTCTTCCCCCCCACTACGCTCTGGTTGGGAAGCTGGTCCTGATCTCCCGCTGCTGCTTTGGGAGTCCCCGCTGGCCCCTTGTTTCTGGTGTGTTCCCCCTGGGACCCCCCTTGCCCTGACCATCGGCGCCTCCTTCTGGGAATCTTCTGATTCGCTGGAGAAGCTCATGAAATCTCTCGGGTCGCTGTCATACTCCCCTACGCTGCCCTCAGATTCTTCCCCTTCGCTCTCCATTTCCTCTCTCCCCTGTACCTCTGTTCCTGAGCCCCTGACAACAGTGTTGTGTTATTTTGGTTTCATTACACACACTTTGCGATTTCTGGGTCAATGTGCATTAACACCAAAGAAAACGATTTGAAATAAGTGAAAACCAAGATTTTTCTTTCTATGTAGCTGTAACACAAAACAACCTGTTTGGCTTTGTTTAGGCTTATTAAACTTTGGTTAGGGTTAGGTTTAGGGTTGGGGTTGGGGTTAGGGTTCGGGTTAGGGTTAGCGTTAGGGTTAGCGTTAGGGTTAGGGTTAGGGTTAGGGTTAGGGTTAGGGTTAGGGTTAGGGTTAGCGTTAGGGTTAGGATCAGGGTGAATGACCACCGAAAGAACAATCCAAGCTTATTTGTCCTCCTTCTATTGAAATGGAAACAAAACACCTATGCTTGATTTGGGCTGATAACAAAAATGTCACTCTGCGATTTTTGAGTGAACGTGCTTTCTAACCCCCAAAACACCAATTTGAAATATGCTTGGCAGGGGGTTGGACTCGATGGACCTTGTGGTCTCTTCCAACTCTATGATTCTATGAAATAAACCCAATCAGAGCTTTATCATCTTTTTTTTATGTAGATGGCACCCAAAACACCCTTTTGCTTAGGTCGGGGGTGATTCCGGTGCACACCCACAAAACACCATGCGAATTGAAATAAGACCAAGCAAAGCTTATTCGTCTTCTTTCTACGCATATGTAAGCGTTATTTTAGTCTCATTACACACTTTGCGATTTCTGGGTCAATGCACATTAACACCGAAGAAAACGACTTGAAATAAGGGAAATCCAAGATTCTTCTTTCTATGTAGCTGTAACACAAAACAACCTGTTTGGCTTTGTTTAGGCTTATTACACTTTGCTTTGCTGTGATTAGGGTTAAGGTTAGGGTTAGGGTGACAGTTAGGGTTAGGGTTGGGGTTATGGTTAGGGTTAGGGTTGGGGTTAGGGTTAGGGTTAGGGTTAGGGTTAGGGTTAGGGTTGGGGTTGGGGTTAGGGTTAGGGTTAGGGTTAGGGTTAGGGTTAGTGTTTGGGTTAGGGTTAGGGTTAGGGTGAATGACCACCGAAAGAACAATCCAAGTTGCTGTGCTTAGGGTTAAGGTTAGGGTTAGGGTGACAGTTAGGGTTAGCGTTGGGGTTAGGGTTAAGGTTAGGGTTGGGGTTGGGGTTAGGATTAGGATTAGGATTAGGATTAGGATTAGGATTAGGGTTAGGGTTAGGGTTAGGGTTAGGGTAGGTTTAGGGTTAGGGTTAGCGTTTGGGTTAGGGTTAGCGTTAGGTTTTGGGTTCGGGTTCGGGTTCGGGTTCGGCTTAGGGTTAGGGTTAGGGTTTAGGTTAGGATTAGGGTTAGGGTTAGGGTTAGGGTTAGGGTTAGGGTTAGCGTTTGGGTTGGGGTTAGCGTTAGGTTTTGGGTTCGGGTTCGGGTTCGGCTTAGGGTTAGGGTTAGGGTTTAGGTTAGGGTTAGGGTTAGGGTTAGGGTTAGGGTTAGGGTTAGGGTTAGGGTTAGGGTTAGGGTTCTTGTGATTGACCACTGAAAGAACAATAGAAATTTTTTCAACCTCTATTTATTCAGATAGAACCATATCCTACGCATATGGAAGTGAAAAGACGGTGTTGCGTTATTTTCGTTTCATTACACACATTTTGCAATTTCTGGGTCAAAGTGCATTAACACCAAAGAACAAGACTTGAAATAAGCGAAATCCAAGATTCTTCTTTCTATGTAGCTCGAACACAAAACAACCTGTTTGGCTTTGTTTAGGCTTATTACACTTCGCTTTGCTATGGTTAGGGTTAGGATTAGGATTAGGATTAGGATTAGGATTAGGATTAAGATTAGGATTAGGATTAGGATTAGGATTAGGATTAGGATTAGGGTTAGGGATAGGGTTAGCGTTAGGGTAGGGTTAGCGTTTGGGTTCGGGTTCGGGTTCGGGTTCAGGTTCGGGTTCGGGTTCGGGTTAGGGTTAGGGTTAGGGTGAATGACAACCAAAAGAACAATCCAAGTTTATTCGTCCTCTTTCTATTGAGATCTAACCAAAACACCTATGCTTGATTTCGGCTGATAATAAACATGTCACTCTGCGATTTCTCAGTGAATGTGCATTCTAACCCCAAAAACACCAATTTGAAATAAGCCCAATCAGAGCTTTATCATCTTCTTTTTATGTAGATGGAACCCAAAAAACCTTTTTGCTTTGGTCGGGGGTGATTCCGGTGCACACCCAAAAAACACCATGCGAATTGAAATAAGCCCAATCAAAGCTTATTCGTCTTCTTTCTACGCATATTGAAGCGAAAAGAGGGTGTTGTGTTATTTTCGTTTCATTACACACATTTTGCAATTTCTGGGTCAATGTGCATTAACACCAAAGAACACGACTTGAAATAAGCGAAAACCAAAATTCTTCTTTCTAAGTAGCTGGAACACAAAACAACCTGTTTGGCTTTATTTAGGCTTATTACACTACGCTTTGCTGGGGTTAAGGTTAGGGTTAGGATAGGGTGAGGGTGAGGGTGAGGGTGAGGGTGAGGGTGAGGGTGAGGGTTAGGGTTAGGGTTAGGGTTAGGGTTAGGGTTAGGGTTAGGGTTAGGGTTGGGTTGAATGACCACCCACAGAACAATCCAAGCTTATTCGTCCTCTTTCTATTCAGATGGAACCAAAACACCTATGCTTGATTTGCGCTGATAAAAAACATGTCACTCTGCGATTTTGGGTGAATGTGCATTCTAACCCCAAAAACATCAATTTGAAATTACCCCAATCAGAGCTTTATCATCTTTTTTTTATGTTGATGGAACCCAAAACACCTTTTTGCTTTGGTTGCGGGTGATTCTGGTGCACACCCAAAAAACACCATGCGAATTGAAATAAGTCCAATCAAAGCTTACTCGTCTTCTTTGTATGCATATGGAAGCGAGAAGACGGTGTTGTGTTATATTGGTCTCATTACACACACTTTGCGATTTCTGGGTCAATGTGCATGAACACCATAGAAGATGACATGAAATAAGCGCAATCCAAGATTCTTCTTTCTATATAGCTGGAACCCAAAACAACCTGTTTGGCTTTGTTTAGGCTTATTACACCGCTTTGCTATTTGTGGGTGAATGAACACCGAAAGAGCAAGCGAAGCTTATTCGTCCTTTTTCTACTGAGAGTGAAGCAAAACACCTATGCTTGATGTGGGCTGGTAACAAACATTTCTGAGATTTTGGGGTGAATGTGCATTCTATCCCCGAAAACACCAATTCGAAATAAGCACAATCAGAGCTTTATCATCTTCTTTTTATGTAGATGGAACCCAAAATACCTTTTTGCTTTGGTTTTTGGTGATTCTGCCGCACACCCAAATAACACCATGTGAATTGAAAAAAACCCAATCAAAGCTTATATGTCTTCTTTCTATGCATATGGAAGCGAAAAGATGGAGAAGAGTGACTAGTGGGGTGCCACAGGGTTCTGTCTTGGGCCCGGTCTTATTCAACATCTTTATCAACGACTTGGATGATGGACTCAAGGGCATCCTGATCAAATTTGCAGATGACACCAAACTGGGAGGGGTGGCTAACACCCCAGAGGACAGGATCACACTTCAAAACGACCTTGACAGATTAGAGAACTGGGCCAAAACAAACAAGATGAATTTTAACAGGGAGAAATGTAAAGTATTGCACTTGGGCAAAAAAAATGAGAGGCACAAATACAAGATGGGGGACACCTGGCTTGAGAGCAGTACATGTGAAAAGGATCTAGGAGTCTTGGTTGACCACAAACTTGACATGAGCCAACAGTGTGACGCGGCAGCTAAAAAAGCCAATGCAATTCTGGGCTGCATCAATAGGAGTATAGCATCTAGATCAAGGGAAGTAATAGTGCCACTGTATTCTGCTCTGGTCAGACCACACCTGGAGTACTGTGTCCAGTTCTGGGCACCACAGTTCAAGAAGGACACTGACAAACTGGAACGTGTTCAGAGGAGGGCAACCAAAATGGTCAAAGGCCTGGAAACGATGCCTTATGAGGAACGGCACCCATCACCGATTGTCTCAGTAGCAAAAGGAAGTTCGTCTGGACAGAAGAGGCACAGCAATCTTTCGAAAAGCTAAAAAAGGCGTTTGCTTCGGAAGAGGACCTATTGCACGTGGATCTGCAGAAGCCAATGAGGTTGGAGACAGACGCGTCAGACAGAGCGGTAGGGGCGGTGCTTCTCCAGCCGGGAGACAAGTCCAGCTGGAGGCCGTGCGCATTCTTCTCGAGGAAGCTGAGCAAGTCTGAGCAAAACTACACAGTGTATGATCAAGAACTGCTGGCTATTTATGAAGCCTTTAGGCGCTGGAGACATTTGTTAATAGGGGCGCAGCACAAGATCCAGGTGTGCACGGACCATAAGAACCTAGAGTACTGGAGGACTGCACGAGTACTCAACCAAGGACAGGTGCGGTGGGCTCAAGAATTCTCCAAGTTTTTCTTTGAGATTCGATACGTGCCGGGAGAGGAAAACGTCAGAGCAGACGCCCTCTCCCGGAAGCCGGAGTATCTGGAAGGAGAAGGACCTCCAGAAGCACGACATGTGATTCCCGAGAACCGATGGGTGTGGGGGGGAGTGTTAGTTGAGACACGAGAACTAGTAGGACTGACGAGGGACGACGAGTTCGCCCAAACGAAAATCCGGGAACTCAGAGGCACGGGGGGAAACCATGGGGGGTTTGAGGAGAAAGATGGGGTACTATATTACAGGGGAGCACTATATGTACCAGGGGATGACTTGAGGAGAAGGGTACTCAAACAACTCCATGATAACCCGACGGCGGGGCATTTCGGTCAACACAAGACCATGTTGCTGGTCACCAGGCAGTTCTGGTGGCCAAGGGTGAGGGAAGATGTACGGGAGTACGTACGAGGGTGTGACTGCTACCAGCGAGCAAAGGGGGAGAGGGGGGCGCCCGCAGGACTACTGGAACCTTGACCCACACCGGGAAAACCATGGGAGGTGGTGTCCATAGATTTTATGACAGATTTGCCCAAATCGAGAAGGAAAACAGCTGTCATGATGGTTGTTGACCTGTTAACAAAAATGTGCCATTTTATCGCTTGCTCGCATGCGGTGACGGCAGAGGAAACTGCCGGGCTGTTTGTGGATCACATCTTCAGACTGCATGGTGCCCCCTTGAGGGTTTTGTCCGACCGAGGGAAGCAATTTACTTCCCAGTTCTGGAGGAAGCTCATGAGCTTGCTGGAAGTCGAGGTGAGCTTCTTGACGGCCAGACACCCAGAGACCAACGGGCAAGCGGAAAGAGCGAACAGTATACTCCAACAATATCTACGCTCCTATGTCAGCGAGAGGCAGAACGACTGGGTGGATAAACTGGGGCTGGCAGAATTTGCGTACAATAACGCGGAACACGTGTCCACGGGGATGAGCCCGTTCATGGCCAATTACGGGTGTCATCCCAGGGCTTTCCCAGGGGGTGGGGAGGAGAGGTGGAGTGTGCCAGCAGCAGAGCAGTTTGTGGAAGAAATGGAAGCCTTACACCAACAACTTAAAATGAACTTGGAAAGGGCCAAGGAAGTGTATAAGAGGCAGGCAGACAAGCACCGCAGGGAAGGAGAAACCAGGTGTGGTTGTCAACCCAGGGGTTACCTTTCAAGGGAGGGTGCAAGAAGGTGCAAGAAGTTGCGGCCCAGGCGGCTGGTACCTTTCGAGGTAACCCAGCAGGTCAATCAAGCTCAAGTTGCCGACCAGTATGAAACTACACCCGGTGTTCCATAGGTCCCTACTCTCTCTGTACAGGGAGGGGCTGGAATTTCCAGGGCAAGAGAGAGAGGTCCCCACTCACCCACGCATAGAGGAGAGGGAACTCAGCAGTCAAGCCACGGAAATACTTGATTCAAGATTGAGAGGAGGGGAAGTGGAGTATTTGGTGGCTTGGGAGGGGGAACCTGAGTCGGAAAACACGTGGGTTCCTGCGGAGACCATCAGGGATGAGGATCTCAGGGGAGAGTTTCACAGCAGGTTCCCAAGGAAGCCCAAACCGGTAGCGAGGTTCTGGGAGGAGCAATTTGGCACTACAGATGAGGAAGAAAAGTTTGTGGGGTTTCCGGCCTCCGACAAGGAGGAAGGAGAGGAATCGGAGGGTGAGGAATCGGACTGGGAGGGTGATCTGGTACGAAGAGATAGCAGCAGGTGGAGAGCTATGTTTGAATCTTCAGAGGATGGGGGTAGCTCCTTCCGGGGATTTCCCACATCGCCGTCAGAGGGAAGGGAGGAACTTAGGCCAAAGGAACGGGACGGAGGTGAGGGGGGTTCTGGGGGGGGAGGTGGATGTCAGGGAACTGCCATCGGAGCCTAGAGTGGAGGTAAGGCTCCCCGACCATGCAGGAGAAGGGACCAGCAGAGGGAGAGAGAACACTCCATTTGGGGAAGGTTATCAGCGTGACACTGGGGAGGAAGGGGACCAGGGAAGGACTTCGGAGAGAGGGCTCCAAGACTCTTCCACAGAGACCAGCGGGGAGAGTCCAGTACCTCCGCTGGCTACGCCTACTCTGCGCAGAAATCTTCCGCGCAGGGAGGCTAGGCGGAGACTGGGCGTCAAGGAATTTTTATGTTGGAAGAAATTCAGGAAACGCCCACTGACGGATTCTGCCAGCGACTGACAAAGCCATGGAGGAAGGGCTGTCCAGCCAGGGAAAGGTTTAGCCAGGCAACGTTGCCTAGAACTTCAACATCCTTTACGCACGAGCAACCCCAATTCCCATTACACACACACTTTGCGATTTCTGTGTCAATGTGCATTAACAGCAAAGAACACGACATGAAGTAAGCGCAATCCAAGATTCTTCTTTCTATGTAGTTGGAAACCAAAACAACCTGTTCAGCTTTCTTTAGGCTTATTACACTTCGCTTTGCTATTTGTGAAGAGAATCAGAACTTACAGGGTTAAACAGTTCTGAGTGACGTCTCACATTCTGAGGCGTGGTTATGTTCACATACGGGAGTGGTTTCTCTGTGTGTGATTCTTGTTTCGGTTTGACCGAGAGGCGAAAGATATGCCCTCTTTCGCCTGGCTGATTTATGATGTTTTTGCTACACGATTAAAGACTGTTGGAGATAAGCAACAAGGCTGCGTACAGTCTGATTTATTACACACACATTGCAACAGTTTTCTACCACTGCGGAGACTCTGCTGAAGGAAGCTGACAGTGAGCTACCCACGGGAGTCCAGTGTGGCGCAGGGAAACGTGCTGGACTCCATCATCAAGCCACAGGTTATGGAAGTCAGCCAAGCTTTTGAAGCTGTTGCCAGGTCGTGCTGGTGTGTGTGAAAGCCAGCTAGAGTCCTGCCTAACGTTTGAGGCAGATCGGAGGAGGCTGATGGAGTGGGAGCTGAGGAGCCACGTCGTCCGGAGTGCCCAGTTTGGCTGCTGAGTGAGTACCTTTGGAAAAGCCAACAGAAGGGAGGCAATGTCTCAGTTCCAGGAACATGGCTTTGAGCTTAAGCTGCCATGTCAGAAACTGACTAGCCAAACTTGGTTGGAGTGGAGCTTTCAAGCAGAGCTGCTGTTAGTTGGGGAGCGGCTGTGGGATGTTGTCCAGCCGATACCGAAGGCAGCTGGGAAAGCAGAGGCTAAGAGAGCTGCAAAGCAAAGTGAAGTTGAGAAGAGTGTGCTTGCTTTTTTGGCAGAAAATGTGGATGCTCATCTGGTGCCTGTTGTCCTGGGTGCAAGAAGGCCAGAGGCCGCTTGGCTAGCACTCCAAGAAGCTTGTGGAGCTGGAGTGGGAAGCAAGGGCCGAGAAGTGGCTGCATCCGGAGGGGAGAGGCAAGATGGCGCCGGCCATTTTCTTGAGAGCCGATACACAGCTGGGAGGAGCTGGGAGGCCCCACAGGGGGGCGAAGGGACTGTTACTGTTACTGTTGCTGCTGTTGCTGCTGCTGCTACTGTTGCTTTTGCAGAGTCTGGGGGCTGTGTGGATGCTGCAACGTGTCTGTGTGAGGAGCCTGGAAAGAGGCCAAGTGCTGGGAGCCCTTTACCCACCAGAGGGGGTGCAGGAAAGCGTCCTGGGAGTCCCGTGAGAAGAGAGGGCCAAACTGGCACAGAGAGCCCTGCAAGTTGTAAGAGTGCTGCTGGTGCTGCTGCTCGCGTGAGTGTTGGGAGGACCGCTCCCTTTTCTGCCAACTCCATCTGGCCTAGGGGGCGGGGCCTGCACTCATCGCCACAGCATAAGAGGCCTGGGAGAGGCCTCCGGGACACGACTGCTGGTGCTGCTGCTCGCGTGAGTGTTGGGAGGACCGCTCCCTTTTCTGCCAACTCCATCCGGCCTAGGGGGCGGGGCCTGCACTCATCGCCACAGCATAAGAGGTCTGGGAGAGGCCTCCGGGACACGACTGCTGGTGCTGCTGCTTGCGTGAGTGTTGGGAGGACCGCTCCCTCTCCTGCCAACTCCATCCGGCCTAGGGGGCGGGGCCTGCACTCATCGCCACAGCATAAGAGGTCTGGGAGAGGCCTCCGGGACACGACTGCTGGTGCTGCTGCTTGCGTGAGTGTTGGGAAGACCGCTCCCTCTCCTGCCAACTCCATCCGGCCTAGGGGGGCGGGGCCTGCACTACCATCACAGTTTAGAGGACAGAGCAGCTACCGGCAGCAATGGACAAAATAGTTTTAAATGTTTTAATTGCTTTTAATTTGCAGCACCTTAAATGGGGGTTGTTGTTTTTTATAATATTATATTATTTCATTATCTGCTGCAAATGTTAAAGATGTTTTTATATATTTTAAGGTGTTTTAAAGGTGCTTTTATTGTTTACTTTGTTGTACCACCGTGAATGGTGGTTTTTATTTATGTATTTTTGTTTGTTCCATTTTGTTTTGTTTTGGGGGGTGGACACTGAGTGGGGCGGGGATTGGTTTTGTTTGGGCATAATTGTGTTGGTTGTTTTGTTTTCTATTTGTAAATGGAGGTTAGTATGAGGCTTGGGATTGCGACCGTGGAGGGGCGAGGGAGGTATGGCGGTGGGGGCAGATGTTATAGGCGAAGGGGATCGAGATATGGATATGCTCGTACCCCTTCCAATCTGCGCCCCATCCCGAGAGACGAGGGTAGGGTGAGCAAGGATTACTCACCTCCTTCACTGGTGTTGTGCAATGCCAGGTCTATAGGCAACAAAACTGCTACCCTGCGAGATTTCTTTATCTCGCAGGGAGTTGACCTGGCTTGTGTGACGGAGACCTGGGTGCGCGAAGGGGTAACTGTTACCTTACGAGAGATGGCGCCCCCGGGTTTCTCCGTCCTCCACCAGTCACGGACTGTGGGCCGGGGGGGAGGGGTGGCAGTATTAATCCGGGAAGATTGTTCTTTCAGGGCTCTACCATCGCCATCGATCCCCGGCATTGAATGTGTTGGCCTAGTGTGGGGCTCCGAGGAGAGCTTGGCTGTCTGGCTGGTGTACCGGCCACCTAGCGCACCAGCAGCCACCCTGTCAGGCCTGCTGGAGGCGGTGGCCGGCTGGGCCTTGGAGTTCCCTAACCTATTGGTATTGGGAGACTTCAACTTCCACGCTGATGCCACTCCCTCCTCACAGGCTCTGGACCTGGTGTCTTCCATGGCGACACTAGGGCTCTCCCAGTTTGTTTCGGGCCCCACACATCAAGCAGGCCACACGCTGGATTTGATCTTTGGCGCCGGTATAGATGTGATCATGTCTCCTTCGATGAAGGTGCCATGGTCTGATCACTACGCTCTGAAAGCCAGGATTGACTTTCCACCCCCACCCTGCTTAGGTGGCGAGCCGATTTGGGCTCGCCCGCGGAGGCTGATGGACCCGGATAGATTCCGTCAAGCCTTGCGGGACCTTGCTCCCCCTGGCGACTCATTGACTGAGCTTGTTGAGGGCTGGAATACCCAGCTCCTGGCAGCCATCGATGAGATCGCACCTAAGTGCCCTCTGCGACCCCGCAGAAACCGGGCTCCCTGGTTTACCGAGGAGCTTCGGAAAATGAAGCGGGACCTCAGACGGCTAGAGCGAGTATGGCGGGGTGCCCGTGACGGAGCCTCAAGAACATCTTATAGGGTTTTTATGAAAACCTATGAGATGGCAGTGAAGGCTGCTAAGAAGTCTTACTTCTCGGCCTCCATTGCATCCGCTAGCTCTCGCCCGGCGCAATTATTTAGTATAATCCGGTCTTTAACGTCCCTTGAAGGACAGCCAAATTTAAATAACAATCTGACACACAGCTGTGAGGCATTTGCGAGCTTTTTTGCGGAGAAGGTCCTGTTGCTCCGCCATGACCTCCCTGCCAATTTGGATACAATAAAGGAACTGGAGGCCCCTCGACTGTCCTCGGGTCCAGTATTGGACCACTTTGACCGGATATCTCCAGCCGATGTGGACAGATTCCTTCAAGCTGGAAAGCCCACCACCTGTCCTCTTGACCCGTGCCCGTCATGGCTGATTAGAGCGTGTCCAGACGAGGTGCGGGCCCCCCTGGGGGATATCATCAATTTGTCCCTTGGCACCGGGATATTCCCAGGGGAACTGAAGGAGGCGGTGGTGCGTCCGCTCTTAAAGAAAACATCATTAGATCCCTCAGATCTATCCAATTACCGCCCGGTCTCGAATCTTCCATTCCTGGGTAAGGTGATTGAGAGAGCGGTTGCTGAACAGCTTGGTAGGTTTCTGGATGAAACATCTGCTCTGGACCCATTCCAGTCCGGCTTCCGCGCTGGTCATGGGACCGAGACGGCTCTGGTCGCCCTAACAGATGATCTCCGCAGGCAGCTGGATCGAGGCGGGTCAGGGCTGCTGATTCTCCTAGATCTGTCAGCAGCCTTTGACATGGTCGATCACGAACTCCTGGACCACCGCCTTGCCGACGTGGGGATCCAGGGCACAGTCCTTCAATGGCTGCGCTCGTTTCTCTCTGGTCGGGGACAGAGGGTGGCGCTTGGGGGGGAATTGTCATCACGCCACTCCTTGGTGTGTGGAGTGCCTCAGGGTGCAATTCTCTCCCCGATGCTTTTTAACATCTTTATGCGCCCCCTCGCCCAGCTTGTCCGGAGTTTTGGGCTGGGTTGCCATCAGTATGCTGATGACACCCAACTCTATCTGTTGATGGATGGCCATCCTGACTCGGCCCCAGACACACTGACCAGATGTCTGGAAGCTGTGGCTGGATGGTTACGTGGGAGCCGGTTGAAGTTAAATCCTTCGAAGACAGAGGTCCTCTGGCTGGGGCGGGACGATATGGGATCGAGGGGGCAACTCCCATCTCTTGCGGGGGTGCAATTAGTGCCAGCACCGGCCGTTAAGAGTTTGGGTGTAATCTTCGATACCTCCCTCTCTATGGAGTCGCAGATTACAGCTATAACAAAGGCGGCATTTTTTCATCTCCGCCAAGCTAAGCAGTTGGCCCCTTATCTCTCTCGTCCTGACCTAGCCACTGTGATCCATGCGACGGTCACCTCCAGACTGGATTATTGTAACTCGCTCTACGTGGGGCTGCCCTTGAGACTGACCCAGAAACTCCAGCGGGTGCAGAATGCCGCGGCGAGACTCCTTATGGGGTCTTCGCTGCGAGAGCACATTCATCCGGTATTATACCAGCTGCACTGGCTCCCGGTGGAGTACAGGATCAGGTTTAAGGTGCTGGTTTTAACCTTTAAAGCCCTATACGGCCTAGGACCCTCGTACCTACGGGACCGCCTCTCCTGGTATGCCCCTCAGAGAAACCTACGGTCTGCAAATAATAACATCCTCAAGGTCCCAGGCCTCAGAGAGGTTAGGCTGGCCTCAACTAGAGCCAGGGCCTTCTCGGCTGCAGCTCCAAACTGGTGGAATGCTCTGTCAAAAGAGACTAGGGCCCTGCGGGACCTGACATCTTTCCGCAGGGCCTGCAAGACAGAGTTGTTCCGCCAGGCCTTTGGTCAGGGCGCAGCCTGACTCCCTCCTCTGGCAACCTGCACATAATTCTGCTTAATTGGTTGCCATCAATTTGATTTAATTAATTTTTATAATGAAATATTTTTAGATTGTGTGATTATTTGACTGATTATTTGATTGTTGTTAGCCGCCCTGAGCCCGGCTTTGGCTGGGGAGGGCGGGATATAAATAAAATTTATTATTATTATTATTATTATTAAGAGAAGGGGGGCCAAGCCAGCAGAAGACATGGTTCAGGCTTTTCCCATTCGTCGATGTTTTGTCTGTGAGTCTGTTGACCATCTGCGTCGTTCCTGTCCGCAGAGAGCCAGAGAGGCCGGGCAGGATGTCTCCAAGGTCGTTTCCCATGGCAGTCAGCCAGGTTTCCATGGCAGCCAGTCCAGGAGAGGAGGCCAGCGTGGGAAAGCGAAGGGAGGACGTGACTCAGGGAGTGAAGACGGTTCTTATCACCTAACTGCCTCCATGGCAACGCTATGGAACAACTCCAGTGAGGACAAAGTGATGCGCTGGGTCATCGACTCAGGAGCCAGCCATCACCTGAAGCCACCACCTAGTGGCGGAATGCGGAACTGCAGAGCTGTTTCAGCTGGGAAAACTGTTATTTTTGCTGATGGGTCACAGAGGCCTTTGTCTAACGTGGGAAATGTTTTTGTTTCTTTTTTACAGGCGGAGCTGGAAGTCTACGTTGTGCCAGAGATGCATTGTTGTCTTTTATCTGTACCTGCTCTTGTAAAGGAGGGTTATAAGGTTTGCTTTGAAAATGATGTCTGTTCCATTTCCAGGGGTGGGAGACAACTGGTCAGTGTTGCATGTCAGAACAACCTATTTGTTCTGGAGACACCTCTGGAGGGTAAGGGAGACGCCGAGACAGCACAGGCGAAGTGTGCTAGTGTTCCCATTCATGATTCTTGTGTTCACTTGTGGCACAGGAGAATGTCGCACAGCAGTTTGGAAGATGTCCAGAAGTTGCTCAGATGCACGAAAGGTTGCAAACTGAAAGCATGTGGTAAATCCCTAGATTGTAGGGCATGCAGAAGGGCAAAGGTACAAAGGTGCAGTTATCTCAGAAGTAAGAGGGTAACCACAAAACCTTTTGAGCTTGTGCACATAGACCTTTGTGGTCCCATGCAAAGTCTGAGTCTGGGCGGGGCCAGGTTTGTGCTGACGCTGACAGATGATTTTAGCCAAAATGGCTGGTCTTTCTCGTTGAAGCGGCATGGCGAGGCAGCACAACTGATTAAAGACTGGGTTGCGGAAGTGGAACTACGGTTCTCCAACAAGGTTCAGGGGTTCAAGAGCGACCGAGGGGCAGAGTTTACTGGGTCTGCTCTGCAGAGGTTTTTCAGCCAGAAGGGAATACGTCACAGGGTGACGGGTGCTACTTCTCCCAAGGAGAGGGGCGTGGCAGTGCACAAGAGTAGAGCTCTCGCTCAAGCTGCTGAGGTTCTACTGTGTGACTCCGGTTTGCCTCAGAGCTTTTGGAGCGAGGCTTGGAGGGCTGCCAACTTTACGATGAATAGGTCCTATAACTCGGTTATAGGTGACACACCGTTTTTCTTGTTGCACCGGAAAAAACCGCAGGTGCATTTCTTCCGTGTGTTTGGTTGCGAAGCCTGGGTGCTTGTGCCAAAGGCCCAACAGAAGGAAGGTGATCCGAGGTTCCAGAAAATGATCTTCTGTGGATATGAGCCTGCGACAAAGGGGTGGAGGTTTGCATATCAAGAAGGTGATCAGACCAAGCTTCTGATCAGCAAACATGCTGAGTTCTGTGAGCAGAATGGTTGGTCAAGACTCAATGAGGGTCCTGATGTTCTCTCAGAATGTCTGTCTGATTCTGAGGAGGAGGGAGAGCCAGAGGCTGAACCTGTTGCTGAGGACCAGGTCTCTGAACAGGGTCAAGAACAGGGTTGGGTTTCTCCACAGGTTGTTAAAAGAGAGCCCAAGAGTGAGCCTTCATCTCCTGTTAGCAAAGTGCAGAAGGCCCGAAGACGCAGTAAGTCAGAGGGGGAGTCTTCAGATGTAGAAGACACACTTGCTGGTCCCAGTGGGTCAGGAGGAGCACCTGAGACTGTGCTCAGACGATCCGCACGCACAACAAAGGGGGTGCCACCTGAGAGGTTTCAGGTCACCAGGGCATGGGTTGGTTTCGCGCAGTGCGAACCTGGGAGTTTTGAGGAGGTTCAACAGTTGCCTGAGACAGATGCCAGAAGGGGGCAAGAGGCAATGGGAAGGGAGTTGAACTCAAAGAGGTCTGTAGATGTGTGTTCACAGTTTCCCTCAGGATGCAAGACGAGAGGGGGTGTGAAGAGAATCAGAACTTACAGGGTTAAACAGTTCTGAGTGACGTCTCACATTCTGAGGCGTGGTTATGTTCACATACGGGAGTGGTTTCTCTGTGTGTGATTCTTGTTTCGGGAGTCCAGTGTGGCGCAGGGAAACGTGCCGGACTGCATCATCAAGCCACACTATTTGTGGGTGAATGAACACCGAAAGAGCAATCGAAGCTTATTCATCCTTTTTCTATTGAGATGTTACCATATGTTTACCTATGCTTGATTTGGGCTGGTAACAAACATTTCTGCGATTTTTGGTTGAATGTGCATTCTAACCCCCAAAACACCAATTTGAAATAGGGACAACCAGAGCTTTATCATCTTCTTTTTATGTAGATGGAACCCAAAACACCTATTTGCTTTCGTTTGGGGTGATTCTGGCGCACACCCAAATAATACCATGCGTATTGAAAAAAGCCCAGTCAAACCTTATTCGCCGTCTTCCTACGCATATGGAAGCGAAAAGATGGTGTTGTGTTATTTTGGTCTCATTGCACACACTTTGCGATTTCTGTGTCAATGTGCATTAACAGCAAAGAACACAACATGAAGTAAGCGCAATCCAAGATTCTTCTTTCTATGTAGTTGGAAACCAAAATAACCTGTTTGGCTTTCTTTAGGCTTATTACACTTCGCTTTGCTATTTGTGGGTGAATGAACACCGAAAGAGCAATCGAAGCTTATTCGTCCTTTTTCTATTGAGATGGAACCAAAACACCTATGCTTGATTTGGGCTGATAATAAACATGTCACTCTGCGATTTTTGGGTGAATGTGCATTCTAACTCCCAAAACACCAATTTGAAATAAGCCCAATCAGAGCTTTATCATCTTCTTTTTATGTAGATGGAAACAAAAGGCATTTTTGCTTTGGTTGGGGGTGATTCTGGTGCACACCGAAACAACACCATGCGAATTGAAAAAAGCCCAATCTTTTTTTTTTCTTTTTTTTTAATTTTAAAACCTTTATTTTTATTCCAACAACTTAAAAACACATATACATCGTTCACTAAAACAACATCATCAAGAAGGTAAAAAAAAAGAAAAAGAAAATTAAATAGATCCAAAATCAAATTCCATATTGTTCAGGTACTAAATCCTTATACACATCTGTTACATTGTTAGACTTCCCACCACCACAACATGAGCTGTAATTCAATAATATATTCGGCAGTGTCTTTTGTTAACCAATATTACTACCTCGCAGTTTTTATATTATACCTACTGTGATTTTGATATTTCCTAAAATCATCTCCATGTATGAGAGGAATTTGTTCCAATCGTTAATAAATTTGGTGTTTTTCTGTTGCCTGATTTTCAATGTCATTATTGCTAAATCAATATACTCAATTAGTTTGGTTTGCCATTCTCTGATTGTTGGGACGTTGGGTGTTTTCCAATTTTGTGCCAACAGTATCCTAGCGGATACTGTTGCGTACTGGAATAGGGTTTGGTCGTCTTTCTTGATTTCATCCCCGACCATTCCTAAAAGGAATGCCTCGGGCTTTTTAGGGAAGGTATACTTTAGGATCTTTTTTAATTCCTCATAAACTGAGGTCCAGAATTTCTTTACCACCTCACAGGTCCACCACATGTGATGGAAGTCTCCCTCCTTCTTCTTACATTTCCAACAGGTCTTGTCTCCGGTTTTATACATTTTAGCTAATTTTGTTGGTGTGATGTACCAACGGTACATCATCTTTTCCATATTTTCTCGGAGACCGACACAGGCTGAAAATTTCATATCCTTATTCCATAGTTTTGTCCATCTTTCGTATTCTAGGGGGTATCCTAAGTCTATGGCCCATTTAATCATAACCTCTTTGACCTCCTCATCCATGGTGTCCCAGTCTAGTAGTTGGTTGTACATTTTGGTTAAGAGTTTTGACTTCCCTTCTATTATTTCTAGTTGGAACTTAGATTTATTCTTGCTCATTCCGACTTTTTTGTGCTCATTCCATAGGGCATTGATTTGATTTGGTGGAAAAAAGCCCAATCAAAGCTTATTCGTTGTCACGGGATTTGGGGTTGCTTTTGTGTAAACCTCTAGCTGTTCCAAACTGCTTAGGGTCGGTTGTGTCTTTCCCTGACTGAGCAGCCTTGGCGCTGCTGCTCAGTCGCTAGCAGAATCCGTGAATGGGTGTCTCCTAAATTTCCTCCAGCATAAGAATTCCTTAACGGACAACCTCCGCCTCACCTCCTCCACCCTCCTCACTGACTTCACTGGAAGAGTCTCGGAGCCTCACCTCCGAGCTGCTCTCCGCCTCTCCCTTCTTCCTGGTGTCCCCTGGACTTCCTTCCCCAGATGACGTTCTCTCTCTTCCCTTACTCGTCCCCTCTCCTGCAGAGTCCCGGAGCCTCGCTTCTCCCCTCTGCTCCGATGTCAGTTCCCTGACATCCACCTCCCTCCCAGGGCCCTCCCACCCCCCCGTCCTTTCCTCGGACGGTGATGCAGGAAACCCCCGGAAGGAACTCTCCCCTCCATCTGATGATTCAAACACCCCTCTCCATTTGCTGCTGTCTCTTCTCTCTCCCCAATCTCCCCAGTCGGATTCTTCTTCTGACACTTCCCCTTCCTCCTCTTCGGAGGCGGGAAAACCCTCAAAATCTTCCTCTTCATCGGTGGTGCCCAATTGCTCCCCCCAGAACCTCTCGGAAACCTGCTATGAAACTCCTCCTGCAGATACTCATTCCTAATCTCTTCTGCTGGGACCCATGCATTTTCCTCTGCTGGCTCCCCCTCCCACGCCACCAAATACTCCACTCGCCCCCCTTTCCACCTGGAATCGAGAATTTCAGCTGCATGGTCACTGAGTTCCCTTTCCTCCATCTGTGGATGCAAGGGTGTTTCACTTTGCTGACCCAGAAATTCCCTCCCTTCCCTGAACGGTGAGAGTAAGGACCTGTGGAACACGGGGTGCAGTTTCATGTGAGATGGCAATTTGAGTCTAAAGGCCACCGGGTTAACTTGCTGGGATACTTCGAACGGTCCCAGTCTCTTTGGCCGTAGCTTCTTGCACCCTCCTTTGAACGGTAACCCTTTGGTAGACAACCACACCTGGTCTCCCACTCTTATGGTTTCTCCCTCCCTGCGGTGCTTGTCAGCCTGCCTCTTGTACTCTTCCTTGGCCCTTTCCAGGTTTAACTTAAGCTGTTGGTGTAAAGCCTCCATCTCTTCCACAAATTTTTCAGCTGCGGGAACACTCCAACTTCCCTCCCCTTCCCCTGGGAAAGCCCTGGGGTGACACCCGTAATTCGCCATAAACGGACTCATCCCTGTAGACACATGTTCTGCGTTATTGTATGCAAACTCAGCCAGCGCTAAGTTGTCCACCCAATCCTTCTCCCTCTCGCTGTCGTAGCAGCGTAGATATTGTTGAAGTACGCTGTTCGCTCTCTCTGCTTGTCCGTTGGTTTCGGGATGTCTGGCCGTTGAGAACCCAACCTCGACGTCCAGCAGACTCATAAGCTTCCTCCAGAATCTGGTCGTGAATTGCCGTCCTCTGTCGGATAAAATCCTCAAGGGGGCGCCATGCAACCTGAAAACATGCTCTACAAACAGCTTTGCTGTTTCTTCTGCAGTCACCGCATGCGAGCACGCAATAAAATGGCACATTTTGGTCATCAAGTCAACTACCACCATTACTGCCGTTCTCCCCCTAGCTTTGGGTAAATCCGTCATAAAATCAATTGCTACCACCTCCCGTGGTCTCTCTGGTGTGGGTAAGGGCTCCAGTAACCCTGCAGGTGCTGTCCTCTCCCCCTTCACTCTCTGGCAGCACTGGCACCCGCGTACATATTCCTTCACATCTTCCCTCACCCGTGGCCACCAAAACTGCCTGGTGACCAGTAGCATTGTCTTATGTTGGCCAAAATGTCCTGCCGTGGGGTTGTCATGCAGTTGTTTGAGTATTCTGCTCCTCAAATCCCCCTCAGGTATGTACAATGGACCCTTATAGTACAGTGCCCCGTCCTTTACTTCGAACCCCCCCCCCTGAGTTTCCCCAGTGATACCAATTTCCCGGATCTTGGTTTGTGCATCCTGATCATCCCTCGTCAGACCGGCCAGCTCTTGCCTCCCGACGAACACTCCCCCACACACCCATCTGTCCTCGGGAATGACATGTCGTGCTTCTGGTCCTCCCTCCCCTTCCTCGTATTCAGGCTTGCGAGAGAGGGCGTCTGCTCTGACATTTTCCTTCCCAGGCACGTACCTAATCTCAAAATTAAACTTGGAAATCTCTTGAGCCCACCGCACTTGTCGTTGGTTGATCACTCTTGCCGTTCTCCAATATTCCAGGTTCTTGTGGTCAGTACACACCTTGACTATGTGCTGTGCACCTATGAGAAAATGTCTCCATCGTCGAAAGGCCTCGTGAATTGCCAGTAGTTCCCGATCGTACACTGTATAGTTTTGCTCTGACTTGTTCAGCTTCCTGGAAAAGAAGGCACACGGCTTCCACTGTTCCCCATTTTCCTGCTGGAGCAATATGCCCCCCACAGCTCTGTCTGGCGCGTCCGTCTCTAGCCTCATCGGCTTCTGCAGATCCACATGTAGGAGCTGCTCTTCCGACGCGAAAGCCCTCTTAAGCTTTTCAAAGGAACGCTGTGCCTCTTCTGTCCATTCGAACTTCTTCTTACTGCTGAGACAATCCGTTATGGGTGCCGTTAGATGGGCGAAGTTCTTGATGAACTTCCTGTAGAAATTTGCAAACCCCAAGAACCTCTGCACGTCCTTCCTGTTCTTGGGGGGCTTCCATTCTAGCACGGCCTGCACCTTGCCTGGGTCCATGGCCAAGCCCTTGTCTGACAACCTGTAGCCCAGGAACTCCACCTCTCGTGCATGGAATTGGCATTTCTCCAGTTTGACCCACAGCTGATGCTCCTGCAGCCTTTTCAGCACTTCCCTGACATCTTTCACATGCTGCTCCTCGTTCTCTGAGTAGATAAGTACGTCGTCCAGGAAGGCCACACAATTCACAATTGGAGTCCGAAGGGCATAACTAAGTACTCAAAGGCTCCCAGAGGGGTGAACATGGTGGTTTTCCTTTCATCCCCCTCCCTCATCCTTATCAAGTTGTACGCCCCCCGAAGGTCCAGCTTGGTAAAAATCTTCCCCTTCCTTACCCTGGCCAAGATTTCATCAGTTCTGGGCACTGGGAAGGTCACTGCTTCCGACACCCTGTTCAACCCACGGTAGTCCACTACGAACCTGGGCTCATGGGAGTCTCGCTTGTCCACAAAGAACACTGGACTACCCCCCACCGCCCTTGATTCCCTTATGAACCCTCGCTTCAGGTTCTTGTCAATAAACTTCCGCAATTCCTGCATCTCCCTATCTGACATGGCGTACATGCCCATGACATGCCCACTGGCAGCTGAGCGTCTGGGAGCAAGTTGATCTGGCAGTCAAAGGGCCTGTGGGGGGGTAGCCGATCCGCCTCCTTCTCGCTGAAGACTTCTTCCAAGTCCGCATACTGAGGTGGTATCTTCCCTTTTTCCCCTACTGCCATCCCTGCCACCCTGGCTACTGCCATCCTCGAGGTTTCCCCTCCGTGGCAATGCTCTACGCAGTGGGCCGACCCAAAGGTGACTGTCCGCTGATGCCACCCTACTACTGGGTCGTGCAGTGCCAGCCAACTCATTCCCAGTATGATAGGTGGTCCTGCTAAGGTGGCTACGTGAAAGGCAATGGTCTCAGTGTGTCTGGAAACTGTCATTTTCATGGGCGGGGTCTGGTGGGTCACTTCCCCTCCCAAAAGTTCTCTCCCATCAATCGTGGTTACTTGCAGGGGATGTTCTAGAGGCACCACCTGTAGCTGGTGTTCTAGCGCAAAATCCTTGCTAAAGAAGTTGCAAGAGCTGCCTGAATCCAGCAGCGCCTTCACTTTGATGGGGTGTCCGTTTGGGAGTTCTAGCACCACCTCTATGACGATGGCTGCTCGGGGAGGGTCTGGTTTGGGCACTTCTACTGGTTGCTCGCCTGGCTGCTGTGCCCTCCTTCCTGCAGCCAAGCACGGCCGTTTCCCGGAGCCTCTTTTTTTTCCTCCTCACTCCCCACTGCCCCCACCATTCCTTGCCACGCCTTCTTCTGAGGGCATACTCTGGTAAAATGTCCCGGCTGCTGGCATAGGAAACACCTCTTACTGGTTTTCCCCTCCTTCTTACGCACCTCGCTGGAGTTTGAAAACCCGCACACGCGCGCTCCTCCAATCTCCATTGGCTCCTCGGGTGGCACAGTAGACACTGGTATGTCTGGAATGCGGTTGTCATGCCAACGCTCTGCTCTCCCTTCCCGCCTTTCCAGCGTGCGCGTCTGTCAGGGGCTCAGGGACAGAGGCACAGGGGAGAGAGGAGATGGAGAGCGAAGGGGAAGAATCTGAGGGCAGCATAGGGGAGTATGACAGTGACCCGAGAGATTCCATGAGCTTCTCCAGCGAATCAGAAGATGCCCAGAAGGAGGCGCCGATGGTCAGGGCGAGGGAGGTCCCAGGGGGGACACACCAGAGACAGGGGGCCAGCGGGGACTCCCAAAGCAGCAGCTGGAGATCAGGACCAGCTTCCCCACCAGAGCAGAGTGGGGGGGGAAGAGTCACAGGTGTCAGGTCCAGCTAGCCCCCCCCCGAAGGGGGAAGCAGTGACAGGAGCAGTGAAACGGTCAGGAGGAAGGTTGCCGGCTGGGCGCGCGCGCCAAGTTCAAATGTACAGGCGCGCGGGACAGCAGAAAGCCCAGATCGGGAACCAGGTCCTAAAGCCCGCCGGAGGCAGGGGGAAGACTCAGGGGACTCAGCGTCAGAAGAGTCTAGGAAGGGAGAAAACCCAGCTGACAGGCGGAGCCAGCGGAGGAAAGAGCAAAGGAAGAGGTGGAGCAAGGCTAGGGTCTTATACTGGTGTATGGGGGGAGGAGACTCAGATGGAGCTTCAGCGGTCTAGAGTCTCAGACGTAGAGCTGCACGCTGCTGATGTGAAAGGGAAACTGAACTTCAATAAAGACTTTTGTATATAACAACGGACTGGCGTTGGTCCTTTGTGAGCTGGGACCTCGGGCAGCTCTGACAGCGTCTCTTGTCGGACTCCTACAGCGAGTGCCAACTTGGTCAGCTGGTCCATCGATTCCGGGTGGGGTGAGCGGGAAAGTTCGTCTCTCACCCAAGGGGATAAGCCCTCCTCAAATAACATTTGTACTGGTTCCGAACTCAGGTCCCACCCAAGTTTATGGATCAGCATAGCAAATCTCAACCAGTACTCTCTCACTGACTGGTTTCCTTGTTTGCACCCCATCAGTTCTTTGCACGTCACGCTCAGTTCAACATCGCTCGAGAACATGTGATCCATCGCGCTAAAAAACTTTCTCAGGTCCTTCAAGGCCGCGTTCTCCGCTGCCATTAAGGGTCGAACCCAATCTCTGGCCCGCCCCTCCAGGTGCCCCACCACGAAAGCGACTCTTCCCCCATCGTGGGCAAAGTCATCGTACTACAGCTCCAGCGCATACTGCACTTCTGTCTTAAAAACGTTATAATCTCTGGGGTTGCCCCCAAACTTCTGCACAAGTCCCGGTACCTTTCTTGCGATGGGGGTAATCTTCCCCTGGGCATCATGTGTCCTCCTTTCATCCAGCCGCGCCGCTAGTAGAGCCAGTTACTGCTCCAAGTCTCGGTTTCTCTCCTCCAGACTCTGTCCGCCTTTGGCCCCCTCTCCTGCGCCGGCTCCTCCGGTTTGACTCATGATTGTATCCCGGTCCTCTTGCACACAAGCAACGTAAGGGACTCACGGATTGCTGTCACGGGAATTGGGGTTGCTTGTGTGTAAACCTCTAGCTGTTCCAAACTGCTTAGTGTCGGTTGTGTCTTTCCCTTACTGAGCAGCCTTGGCGCTGCTGCTCAGTTGCTAGCAGAATCCGTGAGTGGGCGTCTCCTAAATTTCCTCCAGCATAAGAATTCCTTAACGGACAACATTCGCCTCGCCTCTCTGCGCGGAAGCCTTCTGCGCAGAGTGGGCGTGCCGAGTGGTGGTCCTCCACCCTCCCCACTGACTTCACTGGAAGAGTCTCGGAGCCTCGCCTCCGAGCTGCTCTCCGCCTCTCCCTTCTTCCTGGTGTCCCCTGGACTTCCTTCCCCAAATGACGTTCTCTCTCTTCCCTTACTAGTCCCCTCTCCTGCAGAATCTGGGAGCCTCGCCTCTCCACTATGCTCTGATGTCAGTTCCCTGACACACACACTTTGCGATTTCTGTGTCAATGTGCATTAACAGCAAAGAACACGACTTGAAGTAAGCGAAATCCAAGATTCTTCTCTCTATGTAGCTGGAACCCAAAACAACCTGTTTGGCTTTGTTTGGGGTTATTACACTTCGCTTTGCTATTTGTGGGTGAATGCACACCGAAAGGGCAATCGAAGCTTATTCGACCTTTTTCTATTGAGATGGAACCAAAACACCTATGCTTGATTTGGGCTGATAACAAATATGTCATCTGCGATTTTTGGTTGAATGTGCATTCTAACCCCCAAAACACCAATTTGAAATAAGCCCAATCAGAGCTTTATCATCTTCTTTTTATGTAGATGGAACCCAAAACACCTTTTTGCTTTCGTTTGGGGTGACTCTAGCGCACACCCAAATAACACCATGCGAATTGAAAAAAGCCCAATCAAAGCTTATTCGTCTTCTTACTATGCATATGGAAGCGAAAAGATGGTGTTGTGTTCTTTTGGTCTCATTGCACACTGTCAGTGGCTCAGGAACAGAGGTGCAGGGGAGAGAGGAAATGGAGAGCGAAGGGGAAGAATCTGAGGGCAGCGTAGGGGAGTATGACAGCGACCCGAGAGATTCATAGAATCATAGAATCATAGAATAATAGAGTTGGAAGAGACCACAAGGGCCATCGAGTCCAACCCCCTGCCAAGCAGGAAACACCATCAGAGCACTCCTGACATATGGTTGTCAAGCCTCTGCTTAAAGACCTCCAAAGAAGGAGACTCCACCACACTCCTTGGCAGCAAATTCCACTGTCGAACAGCTCTTACTGTCAGGAAGTTCTTCCGAATGTTTAGGTGGAATCTTCTTTCTTGTAGTTTGGATCCATCGTAGTTTGGCTCCGTGTCTGCTTCTCTGGAGCAGCAGAAAACAACCTTTCTCCCTCCTCTATGTGACATCCTTTTATATATTTTAACATGGCTATCATATCACCCCTTAACCTCCTCTTCTCCAGGCTAAACATGCCCAACTCCCTTAGCCGTTCCTCATAAGGCATCGTTTCCAGACCTTAGACCATTTTGGTTGCCCTCCTCTGGACACGTTCCAGTTTGTCAGTGTCCTTCTTGAATTGTGGTGCCTAGAACTGGACACAGTACTCCAGGTGAGGTCTGACTAGAGCAGAATACAGTGGCACTATTACTTCCCTTGATCTAGATGCTATACTCCTATTGATGCAGCCCAGAATTGCATTGGCTTTTTTAGCTGCCGCGTCACACTGTTGGCTCATGTCAAGTTTGTGGTCAACCAAGACTCCTAGATCCTTTTCACATGTACTGCTCTCAAGCCAGGTGTCACCCATCTTGTATTTGTGCCTCTCATTTTTTTTGCCCAAGTGCAATACTTTACATTTCTCCCTGTTAAAATTCATCTTGTTTGTTTTGGCCCAGTTCTCTAATCTGTCAAGGTCATTTTGAAGTGTGATCCTGTCCTCTGGGGTGTTAGCCACCCCTCCCAGTTTGGTGTCATCTGCAAATTTGATCAGGATGCCCTTGAGTCCATCATCCAAGTCGTTGATAAAAATGTTGAATAAGACCGGGCCCAAGACAGAACCCTGTGGTACCCCACTAGTCACTCTTCTCCAGGATGAAGAGGAACCATTGATGAGCACTCTTTGGGTTCGGTCAGTCAGATTCCATGAGCTTCTCCAGCGAATCAGAAGATTCCCAGAAGGAGGCGCCGATGGTCAGGGCAAGGGGGGTCCCAGGGGGAACACACCATAAACAAGGGGCCAGCGGGGACTCCCAAAGCAGCAGCGGGAGATCAGGACCAGCTTCCCCACCAGAGCGTAGTGGGGGGAAGAGTCCCAGGTGTCAGGACCAGCGTCTCCCCCAGCAGGGAGAGAAGATGAGTCAGGGCTGACCATGCCTCTATCGGAGAGTGGGGGAACGGAGGGGAGGTCAGGTCCAGCTAGCCTCCCAGAAGGGGGAAGCAGTGACAGGTGGGAACGTTTGGGCAAAGAGGGGCTGCCAGGACCCAAGCTGGAGGGAGTTGGCCTCGGGAAGAGGGGGGGCAGCATCGTAGCCCACTTCGACGGGGACCTGCAGCAGTATCCTAACTTCAGGGCAGACATAGCTTTCACGCTCAATTTGCTTCGGAAAGACTTTAGAGATGAGGAGGAAAAAGTAGGGTTCATAATCACTCATCTGCATGGGGAAGCTAAATCGTGGCTGCGCAATTTATGGCGTGAAAATGATCCCGCCCTCCAGGATTCAAACGCATTTATCAAAGCTATGGACGCTTGTCTTAAATCAACGGTAGATGTGGATGTGGCCAGGAGGGAAATGCACGGGCTGACGCAGGGCAAAGCCACGGTTAGACAATATCACTCCCGCTTTTTTGCGTTAGTAAATGTGCTGGGCTGGGAGAAGGACTCAGCTGACGTGAGGGATCTGTTCTGGGAGGAGCTAAATGGAGCCGTGAAAGATGAGCTGGCGAGGGGAGAGAGACCTACCAATACCACAGAAGTCGTCCAGAGGGCGCTGGCGATAGGGGTGCGCCTGGAAGAACGCCCTTGGAGCAGGGATGACGGACGGATGGCACGCACGCCAGCCAAACAACTCCCTTCCTTCCCAGAGAGCCAGGGCGCGCACAATCCACGCCACCACTGGGGGGGGAGAAGAGCCGATGGAGATAGGTGATGCCAGGGCTCAGACAGCGACCAGAGCCCAAACACCGGGAGCAGTCAAGACGAAGGCTCCTAGAGGGAGCAGGAAGTGTTATATCTGCAACAGTGCACTGCACATGACCAAAGAGTGTCCCCAGAGGATCCAGAAGCACACTGCAGCCTTAGCAACAGTACGGGGAGCAGTTCAGCAGGGGGAACAGCTGCAGGGAAACGACGAAGCCTGGCTGGAGGCAGAGGCACTGGGACCCAGCCAGGCGAGTCAGTGAAGCAGTCCCCAGAGATTTTGCAGCCCACAGACCCCCTCCCACCCAAACCAGTGGTGCAACTCACCGCATCACTCCAGCTGCCAAATGGAATCACCCTGGAAGTCCCTATTACCATTGACTCTGGTAGTAATGCAGACTTTATAGGAGTGGACTTCATCAGGCTACATTGCATAGCGCTCCTACCAGCCACGATGCCCCTAAACGTCGTCACGGTCGATGGCAGGAAGCTGCTGGGTGGACAGGTGGTGCAGCAAACACCGCCTCTGGTAATGCAAATTGGAAATCACCGGGAAGTCATCAGCTTCAATGTCACCCACCTGTCGGACACGCCCATAGTGTTGGGCATGAGTTGGCTGGATAGACACAGCCCGGCATTAGCATGGTACCAGCGAAAATTAACCTTCTGCTCCTCCTACTGCGCAGAACACTGCATCCGAACCAGCCAGGAAGAGGAGGGACAAGGGGATGAACCACAGCTACACCTAGGCATGGTGCAGGCGGTACCCAACAAGTACAAGGCGTTTTTGGAGGTCTTCTGCGAGAAGGAAGCGGACAAGCTGCCTCCCCACCGGCCCTACGACTGCGCGATTGACCTCCTACCGGGGGCGACGCTGCCGACTGGAAAACTGTATTCCATGTCTGAAGACGTACTGCCGGTCACCAAGATGGCGCACTTCATTCCTTGCGCGAAGGTGGCCACAGCGAAACAGACTGCCAAACTGTTCATAGACCACGAGTTCAAAGTTCACGGCTTACCACGGTCCATCCTGTCCAACCGGGGTCGCCAATTCGTCTCGAGCTTCTGGCAGAAGCTGCTGGGCATCCTGAACGTCAAGATCAACTTAGCGTCGGCACGACACCCGCAGACCAACGGGCAGGCGGAGAGGGTCAACGCCATCATGCAGCAGTACCTGCGATGCTACGCGAATCAACAGCCCTTGACCTGGGTGGACTACCTACCGCTGGCCGAGTTTGCCTACAACAACACGAAGCACGGGTCTACAGGGGTGACACCGTTCTTCGCCAACAATGGGCGGCATCCCAGAACCTTCCCGGGGTTAGAGACGAAGGGGGAGGGGGAGCCACGGGGTGCAGAGCACTTGGCAGCAGAGTTGCAGGAGGTCCACGACCAACTCCGAAGGCACTTGGAACTAGCAAAACACGCCTACAAAATGCAGGCAGACAGGCACAGGAGAGTCGGGGAAGACATCCAGGTGGGGGACTGGGTCTGGTTAGCGGCCCAGGCAGTGCCGGCCAGAACGTTAGCTAAGAAGAAGCTCAGACACAAGCAGCTAGGGCCTTACCAAGTCGAGGCACAAATCAACCCAGTGGCCTTCCGGTTAACACTCCCGGAGGGCTCCAGAATGCACCCGGTATTTCATAGGTCAGTGCTCACACCCTACAAAGAACCCCACAGGTTTCAGGCGCCAGGGACCGCACCACATCCACTCAGAAAATCACCAACGGGGGAGGAGTCCACGAGGGCGGCGCCACTCAACGAGGTCACGGAGATTTTAGACTCGAGATGGGGGGAAGAGGGAGTTGAATATCTCCTCGCCAGGGAAGGTACCCCGGCCAGCGCCAACAGGTGGGTACCGGACTATGCCTTGGAGGAGCACTACCTCAAAGACGACTTCCATGCACTCTTCCCACACAGACCTATGCCGGCAGATTATTTCGACGACTGGCTTTTCACACCCACACTTTCAGCCAGCACGTTCCAGGGGTTCTCATCAGCGGAGGAAACGGCGCCAGACACAAGCTCCCCGGAGGGATGACTCTCGGGGTCTGCCACGGACCGCTCTTATTGGTGGGACAATCAACCGGAGGTGGGGTGGAGCAGGGAACTGCTAAGGGGGCCCTGGCACGCAGCATCACCCGAGGTAACAGGGGGAGAGACGGACATGGACGTGTTGGGGGAGGACCTTGGGTTCGAACACGAATGCAGAGAGATGGAAGCAGAGGAGATCGACGTCGACGAGCCCATTACGGGCTGGCCGGCTACACACCAGGGGGAAGGAACGGTATCCCGCACTCACCCCCACAGCACTGGAGCACCCGGAACCCGCACCCGAAGGGGAGGAGGGGGGAAGGGGGGCTTCGAGGGGGGGATGGATGTCAGGGGCTCAGGAACAGAGGTACAGGGGAGAGAGGAAATGGAGAGCGAAGGGGAAGAATCTGAGGGCAGCGTAGGGGAGTATGACAGCGACCCGAGAGATTCCATGAGCTTCTCCAGCGAATCAGAAGATTCCCAGAAGGAGGCGCCGATGGTCAGGGCAAGGGGGGGTCCCAGGGGGAACACACCAGAAACAAGGGGCCAGCGGGGACTCCCAAAGCAGCAGCGGGAGATCAGGACCAGCTTCCCCACCAGAGCGTAGTGGGGGGGAAGAGTCCCAGGTGTCAGGACCAGCGTCTCCTCCAGCAGGGATAGAAGATGAGTCAGGGCTGACCATGCCTCTATCGGAGAGTGGGGGAACGGAGGGGAGGTCAGGTCCAGCTAGCCTCCCAGAAGGGGGAAGCAGTGACAGGAGCAGTGTAACGGTCAGGAGGAAGGTTGCCGGCTGTGCGCGCGCGCCAAGTTCGAATGTACAGGCGCGGGGGACAGCAGAAAACCCGGATTGGGAGGCAGGTCCTAAAGCCCGCCGGAGGCAGGGGGAAGACTCAGGGGACTCAGCGTCAGATGAGTCTAGGAAGGGCGAGACCCCAGCTGACATGCGGAGCCAGAGGAGGAAAGAGCAAAGGAAGAGGTGGAGCAAGGCTAGAGTCTTAAACTGGTGTCTGGGGGGAGGAGATTCAGACGGAGCTTCGACGGTCTAGAGTTTCAGACGTAGAGCTGCGCGCTACGGTTGTGAAGATGAAACTGAACTTCAATAAAGACTTTTGTATATAACAACGGACTGGTGTTGGTCCTTTGTGAGCTGGGACCTCGGGCAGCTCTGACACACACACTTTGCGATTTCTGTGTCAATGTGCATTAACAGCAAAGAACACGACATGAAGTAAGCGCAAAGCCATTTCCGAGCTAGAGAGGAGAGGGGGTTGCGGGCTAACCCCTCCCACACACTCCACTCGCAGGTGCTTGCCTTTTGCCCCCGCGAGAACAGGGGAATCCCCGGGCGTGCCGGCAACTTTTAGCAGCGTCTTCACAGGCATTAGGGTGATTTATGCAAGGTGCCTGGCGCTCCAGGGCACTTTAATCCGGAAATCTAATTAATCAACAGATCTATTTAAACTAAAGCCCTGGATAAAACAAATTTAATTGAAGGTCACGTATAAATGAAAATATAATTAATTAACAGATCTATTAAGTGCCTGCCTTCGATCAGACAAAATTTAATTGAAGTGCTTTATTTTATTTTTTTTTATAAAATTTTTATTGGTTTTACAAAATTTTTAAAGACAAACAAACACGTAAAAAGACATACAAACACGTATAATTTCGTAACATTTTTTCGTAAACTTCTTTTCCGGGACTCCCCCATACCCCCCCTTTCTGCATCCCAATGTCCAAAATATTTTTTTAGCAACTTCTAAATATTCCTTTCCAACCTCTGTCGTCTTAATCTTTTCTATAATCTTATCTCATAACACTGTATCCCTTTCTTCCTGAAAATTTCAACATTCTAACATTCATCAAGTTTATAATAGTCCTTAAGGTAACTTTTAAATTTTCTCCATTCTTCTTCCGCCGTCTCTTTTCCCTGATCACGGATTCTGCTTGTCATCTCAGCCAATGTCATATAGTCCATCACCTTCATCTGCCATTCTTCTAGAGTGGGTAGATCTTGTGTCTTCCAATACTTTGCGATGAGTATTCTTGCTGCTGTTGTAGCATACATAAAGAAAGTTCTGTCCTTCCTTGACACCAATTGACCGACGATGCCCAAGAGGAAGGCCTCTGGTTTTTTAGGGAAAGTACATTTAAGTACCTATTTCATTTCATTATAAATCATTTCCCAGAAGGCCTTAATCTTCGGGCATGTCCACCAAAGGTGATAGAAGGTACCTTCAGTCTCTTTACATTTCCAACACTTATTATCAGGCAAATGATAAATTTTTGCCAGCTTGACTGGGGTCATGTACCACCTGTAAACCATTTTCATAATGTTTTCCTTTAAGGCATTGCATGCCGTAAATTTTATACCGGTGTTCCACAACCATTCCCAGTCAGCAGACATAATGTTTTGGCCAATGTCCTGTGCCCACTTAATCATAGCAGATTTAACTGTTTCGTCCTGTGTATTCCATTTCAGCAGCAAGTTATACATTCTTGATAAATTCTTAGTATTGGGTTCTAACAATTCAGTCTCTAATTTTGATTTTTCCACCTGAAAGCCAATTTTCCTATCCTGTTTGAAAAATTCCATTATTTGGTGATATTGAAACCAATTTTGTACTTTATGTTTCATTTTCTCATGACTTTGTAATTTCAATTTATCTCCCTCCTGTTCCAAAATTTCCCAATACTTCGGCCATCCGACCTCCATATTGAGTTTCTTCACTGCCTTAGCCTCCACTGGTGACACCCATCTGGGGGTTTTGTTTTCCAACAGATGTTTATATCTTATCCAAACATTAAACAGTGCTTTTCTGACAATATGATTTTTAAAGGCGCTATGCAGCTTAATTTTATCATACCATAGATATGCATGCTGTCAGAGGCTGCCTCAGGTCTCAGCTCACAAAAGACCAACGCCAAGCTCTTCTTATATACAAGGATGTTTATTGCAGTTCATTATTGGTTCCACAACCGAGGCGCGCAGCCCCGCGTCTCTAACGTCAGACATTTGAAGTCCCCTCTGAGTCGGTCCCGCCTCTACACCAACTTAAGAGGCTTGTGCTAGACCACCTCTTCCTGTCTTTCCTTTTCCGCAGGGTCTTTCTGCCCCCCCTGGGTTCCTTCCCTCCTGCTCTCTCCTGAAGCGGATTCCTCAGATGCCTGTTCCCCCCTCCTTCGTGCTTTGGGGCTAGGCTCCTCCTCCGGGCTTTCTCCATTTCCGCGCGCCTCCACATTTTGAACTTGGCGCGCGTTCGCTACCCCTGACCTTCCTCTTGACACTTACACTACTCCCTGTACTACTCTCCGCCTCTTCTGGCAGGACGTCCTGCCCCGATCTCCTTCCCCTGTCTCTTTCCTGCTCCGCTCCGTGTGTCACACTGGGAACTCCCCTCTCTTCCCTTCGTTCCTGCTGGGAAGCCGGCCCCGATCTCCCACTCCCACTCGGGGTTTCCCTGCTGCTTCCCTGCTCCTGGCAGGTCCCCCCTGTGACCCCCCTTGTCCTGACTAGGGGCGCCCCCTCCTGAGAAGCCTCCGATTCACTTGAGAGACTCATGGAAGATCTCAAGTCATTGTCATCCTCTTCCTCACTGTCCTGGGATTCTTCCTCGTCGCTCTCCATCTCCTCCCTCACCTGTGCCTCTGTCTCTGAACCCCTGACATCCATCCCCCCTCGAAGCCCCCCCTTCCCCCCTCCCGCTGCTCGGGCGCAGGTTCCGGGGGCTCCGTCGTTGCGGAGGTCGCTGCCGGACACAGGTCGTCGACGTCGATCTCCTCTGCTTCCAGTTCATTGTTTGTGTACTCGAACCCATTGTCCTCTCCGAACATGTTCACGTCCTCCCCTCCCCCTGTTGCCTGGGTGGGGTCTGCTTGCCAAGGACCGATCCGCCACCTCGTGCGCCAGTCCTCTTCTGGTTGGTCGTCCCACCAGTAAGAAGGGTCGGTGTCCACCCCCGAACACGATCCCCTTGGAGGGCTCGACTCTGGCGTTGTCTCCTCTGCGGAGGAGAACCCTCGGAAGGTGCTGGCGGAAAGTGTGGGCGTAAAAAGCCAATCGTCGAAAAACTGTGCTGGCATGGGCCTGTGTGGGAAAAGGGCATGGAACTCGTCCTTGAGGAGGGGTTCGTCCAAAGCGTAGTCCGGCACCCAACTGTTGGCGCTGGCCGGGGCGCCCTCCCTGGCGAGAAAATATTCTACTCCCTCTTCCCCCCATCTCGAGTCCAGAATCTCTGTGACCTCGTTGACTGGTTCGTCCTTAGGTGACCTCCCCCTCTTGGGCGACTCCCTGCTTGGTTCTGGTGCCGTCCCTGACTCCTGAAATCTGTGTGGGGCCTTGTAGGGGGTGAGCACTGACCTATGAAAGACCGGGTGCATTCTGGAACCCTCGGGGAGGGCCAATCGAAACGCTACGGGATTGATCCTGGCCTCAACTTGGTACGGCCCTAGTTGCCTGTGTCCTAGCTTCTTTTTAGCTAACGACTTGGCCAGCACCGCTTGGGCCGCTAACCATACCCAGTCTCCCACCTGGATGTCTTCCCCCTCCCTCCTGTGTTTGTCCGCCTGCACCTTATAGGCTTGTTTAGCTAGCTCTAAATGTCTCCGTAGCTCGTCGTGCACTTCTTGCAATTCTGCTGCGAAATGGTCGGCTTCCTGTGGCGCCCCCTCCCCCTTCGTTACGAGCCCCGGGAAGGTTCTGGGATGCCTTCCATTGTTAGCGAAGAACGGCGTCACCCCCGTCGACGCGTGCTTCGTGTTGTTGTAGGCAAACTCAGCCATCGGCAGGTAATCCACCCAAGCCGCGGGTCGCTGATTGGCGTAACATCTCAGGTACTGCTGCATGATCGCGTTGACCTTCTCTGCTTGGCCGTTGGTCTGCGGATGTCTCGCCGACGACAGGTTGATTTTGACGTGCAGGATCCCTAGGAGCTTCTGCCAGAAGCTGGACACAAACTGGCGCCCCCTGTCGGACAGAATGGACCGTGGCAACCCATGCACCTTGAACATGTGGTCGATGAACAGTTTGGCTGTTTGCTCCGCTGTCGCCACCTTCGCGCAAGGAATGAAATGCGCCATCTTGGTGAACAGGTCTACAACCACAAGCACCGCCGTCTTGCCTCGCGAACTGGGCAGATCAGTGACAAAGTCCAGCGCCACCCTCTCCCATGGTTGCAGTGGCGTTCCCAGCGGTTCCAGCAGTCCCGCTGGCTTCTGGTGCACTGGCTTGGACCTTTGACACGTGTCACACCTGGCGACGTACTCCGCGACCTCCCCTCGCATCTGGGGCCACCAAAAGTCTCTGGCCACTAATTCCGTCGTCTTTTCCTTGCCGAAGTGGCCAGCGCTGGGTGCGTCGTGCAACTGCTGCAGAACCTTCGCGCGGAGATCGTCTCCCGGAACGTAGAGAGCACCTTTACGGGTCAGCAGGCCGTCGCGTATCTGGAACTCGTCGTCCTTCGCTGTGCCCCTCCGCACCTCTTCCATCTTGGACTGTGCGAACGGATCCGCCTGCAACGCGCGACGCACCGCCTCCAGGTCCACGGCGGCTGAAGCGCACGCCCACGCCTGCGGTGCAAAAATGTGCTTGGCTGCCACCGGTGCCGCTGCCTCGAGATACTGCGGTTTCCTGGAGAGCGCATCTGCTATGACATTGTTGTCGCCTGGGATGTACTCTATCCTGAAATCGAAATCCGCAAAGAACTCCGCCCAGCGTATGTGCCTCTGGCTCTGTAGCTTCGCCGTGCGCCAGTACTCTAGGTTCTTGTGGTCCGTGCGGACCTGCACGGTGTGCTTGGCTCCGATGAGGAAGTGCCTCCACGCCTTGAAAGCTGCGTGGATGGCCAGCAACTCCCTGTCCCAGATGGTGTAGTTCTGCTCCGACTTGCTGAGCTTCCGGGAGTAGAAAGCACAGGGCCTCCAGTTCCCCTGCGGGTCTTCCTGTAAGAGGACGGCCCCCACCGCTCTGTCAGATGCGTCAGTCTCAACCCTCATGGGCCTGCCAGGATTCACGTGTAGCAGCTGTTCTTCGGACGCGAAGAGACTCTTAAGTCTCCTGAAGGACTGCTCCGCTTGGTCCGTCCAGGTGAACTTCTTCTTCTTGGAGCTGAGAGTGTCCGTGATAGCTGCCGTCTCCCTGGCGAAACCCCTGATGAACTTGCGGTAAAAGTTGGCGAAGCCGACGAACCTCTGGACCTCTTTCCGATTTCGCGGGCTCTTCCAGTCCAACACCGCGCGGACCTTGGCGCTGTCCATGGCTAGTCCCCTGTCGGACAGCCTATAGCCCAGAAAATCCACCTCCGTCACGTCAAATTGGCACTTCTCCAGCTTGGCGTAGAGCCTGTGCTCCCGTAGCCTCTGCAGGACCTCCTTCACGTCGCTCTCGTGAGCCTCCGGCGATTCTGAGAAGATCAGAATGTCGTCGAGGAAACATACGCACTTCTTGTAGAGGAGTCCCGCTAGCACGTGATGCATAAAAGCTTGGAAAAAGTGGGAGCCATTTTGGAGACCAAACGGCATAACTCTGTATTCGTAGGTGCCCAACGGCGTGAACATGGCCGTCTTCCACTCATCACCCTCTCGCACGCGTATGAGATTGTAAGCTCCGCGGAGATCCAACTTGGTGAAGATCTTCCCTTTCCGCACCGTCGTGAGCAGGTCGTCAATCTTGGGCATGGGAAAGGCCGCGGGCTTTGTCTTAGAGTTTATGAATCTAAAGTCTACGATCAGCCTCTTTTGGGGCGTGTCCTTCTTCTTCACAAAAAACACAGGACTGCCCCCTACAGCCTTCGATTCTCGGATGAATCCCCGCTGCAGGTTGTGATCTATGAACTCCCTGAGCTCCTGCAGCTCCTCCTCGGACATGGAATACAGCTTCACAGGCGGCAGCGTTGTCCCTGGCAAGAGGTCAATAGCGCAATCGTAGGGCCGGTGAGGTGGCAACTGGTCAGCCTCCTTTTCGCAGAAAACCTCCAAAAACCCCTTGTACTTGAGGGGTACTGCTTGCGCCATGCTGAGACGTAGCTGCTGCCCCTCCTCTTGGCCCTCCTCCTCCTGACCGGTCTGGATGCAATGCTGCGCGCAATAGGACGAGCCGAAGGTGAGCTGCCGCTGGTACCACGCCATGGTCGGGCTGTGCCTATCCAGCCAACTCATGCCTAACACTATAGGCGTGTCTGACAGGCGGGTGACGTTGAAACTGATGACTTCTCGGTGATTGCCAATCTGCATCACCATGGGCGGCGTCTGTTGTACCACTTGCCCCCCCAGCAGCTTCCTGCCATCCACTGTGACGACGTTCAATGGCAGCGTGGCTGGCAGAAGCTCTATGCGATGCTGCTTGACGAACTGCACCCCCACGAAGTCTGCGTTGCTCCCACTGTCAATTGTGATGGGGACCTCCAGGGTGCGTCCATTAGGTAGCTGGAGAGTTGCAGTGAGCTGCACTACAGGCTTGGGTGGCAGGGGGTCTGTAGGCTGCAAAAGCGCTGGGGACTGCTCTACTGACTCGCCTGGCTGTGCCCCAACATTGCTGATTCCAGCCAGGCATTGTCGTTTCCCTGAGACTGCTCTTCATGCTGTGCTGCTGCAGTTACTGTTGCCAAGGCTGCAGTGTGCTGCCGGAGCCTCTGGGGACACTCTTTCGCCATGTGCGTTGCACTGTCACAGATGTAACACTTCCTGTTCCCTCTAGGAGGCTTCTTCTTGACTGTTCCGGACGCTGGGGCTCCGGCCACTGACTGAGCCTTTGCACTCCCCAGTTCCATAGGCTCCTCCCCTGCCTGCAGCTGAGGTGAGAGACGCGGACGTCCTGGATCTCTGGGAAACAAAGGAGGCACTCTAGACGGTGCGTGAAGCTGGCTACCCCCTTCATTGCGCCAAGGGCGTTCTTCCTGGCGCACTCCAATGGCAAGCGCTCGCTGCACCACGTCTGCCAGGGTTTTAGGTCTGTCCCCCCTTGCCAGCTCGTCTTTCACAGGGCCAGAGAGCCCTTCCCAAAATAAGTCTCTGACAGCCAGAGAATCTTTCTCCCATCGCAGCACATTCAGCAAGGCGAAAAAGCGAGCATGGTACTGACGTACTGAAGCCTTGCCTTGCCTTAAACCATGGATCTGCTGGCGTGCTACATCCACATCCACGGTAGACTGGAAGCAAGCGTCCATGCATTTGATAAATTCATCAGAGTCCCTTCGAGCAGGGCAATCCTCGCGCCACAGATTGCGCAGCCAAGCCCTCGCTTCCCCATGCAAGTGGGACACAATGAAACCCACCTTCTCCTCCTCATCTTTAAAGTCGTCGCGAAGCAAATGCAGCGCATATTCTACGTCTGCTTTAAAACTGGGGTATTGCTGCAGGTTCCCATCGAAGTGGGCTACCAAGTTGCCCCCTCTTCTGCCCAGTGCTACTCCAGCAGCTTTGGTCCCCGGGAACCCCACTTGGCATGCATGATCCCACCTGGCTTGCAGATCTTGGCACCGCTTTTCCGCCTCTTCCCCCTTCTTCTGGGAGACCACTACCTCAGTGGTAAGCCGGGAGACTGCGTTGCGTAGCTCAGCTATCTGCTGCTCCATACTCATGGCTGCCAAACTTCGTGAGCTTTGCAAAAAAAAAAAAAAATTTGCGTATTTTTGGAGGGGACTTACTGTCAGAGGCTGCCTCAGGTCTCAGCTCACAAAAGACCAACGCCAAGCTCTTCTTATATACAAGGATGTTTATTGCAGTTCATTATTGGTTCCACAACCGAGGCGCGCAGCCCCGCGTCTCTAACGTCAGACATTTGAAGTCCCCTCTGAGTCGGTCCCGCCTCTACACCAACTTAAGAGGCTTGTGCTAGACCACCTCTTCCTGTCTTTCCTTTTCCGCAGGGTCTTTCTGCCCCCCTGGGTTCCTTCCCTCCTGCTCTCTCCTGAAGCGGATTCCTCAGATGCCTGTTCCCCCCTCCTTCGTGCTTTGGGGCTAGGCTCCTCCTCCGGGCTTTCTCCATTTCCGCGCGCCTCCACATTTGAACTTGGCGCGCGTTCGCTACCCCTGACCTTCCTCTTGACACTTACACTACTCCCTGTACTACTCAGAGAGCCAGTGTGGTGTAGTGGTTAAGAGCGGTAGTCTCCTAATCTGGGGAACCGGGTTCGAGTCTCCGCTCCTCCACATGCAGCTGCTGGGTGACCTTGGGCTAGTCACACTTCTCTGAAGTCTCTCAGCCCCACTCACCTCACAGAGTGTTTGTTGTGGGGGAGGAAGGGAAAGGAGAATGTTAGCCGCTTTGAGACTCCTTAAAGGGAGTGAAAGGCGGGATATCAAATCCAAACTCTTCTTCTTCTTCTTCTCTCCGCCTCTTCCGGCAGGACGTCCTGCCCCGATCTCCTTCCCCTGTCTCTTTCCTGCTCCGCTCCGTGTGTCACACTGGGAACTCCCCTCTCTTCCCTTCGTTCCTGCTGGGAAGCCGGCCCCGATCTCCCACTCCCACTCGGGGTTTCCCTGCTGCTTCCCTGCTCCTGGCAGGTCCCCCCTGTGACCCCCCTTGTCCTGACTAGGGGCGCCCCCTCCTGAGAATCCTCCGATTCACTTGAGAGACTCATGGAAGATCTCAAGTCATTGTCATCCTCTTCCTCACTGTCCTGGGATTCTTCCTCGTCGCTCTCCGTCTCCTCCCTCACCTGTGCCTCTATCTCTGAACCCCTGACACATGCCAACCAAATGCATTATTGAAACCTTCCAAATCCAAAATGTCTGTGTTCTCGAGGAGCATCCACTCTTTCAGCCAGCAAAACGCTGCTGCTTCATAGTACAATTTTAAGTCCGGCAGGGCAAAACCCCCTCTTTCTTTAGCATCTGTTAATATTTTAAATTTGATTCTGGGTTTTTTGCCCTGCCAAACAAATTTCGAGATATCTTTCTGCCACCTCTTAAAACATTCCATCTTATCAAGAATCTGCAAGGTTTGAAACAAAAATAACATTCTAGGCAATACATTCATCTTAATCACTGCAATTCGGCCTAACAATGACAGTTTCAAATTTGACCATATTTCTAGATCTTTTTCAATTTCTGACCAACTTTTTTCATAGTTATCCTTATACAAATTCAAATTTTTAGATGTCAAATAAACCCCCAGGTATTTCACCTTCTTAACCACCGTCAAGCCTGTCTCCTCTTGGAATTTCTCCTTCTCCATATCTGTTAAATTTTTCCCTAGAACTTTAGTTTTTTGTTTATTCAACTTAAATCCGGCTACCTGGCCAAACTGTTGGATTATTTCTAGAACCTTTTTCGTACTAGTGTTTGGCTCTTGCAAAGTCAATACTAGGTCATCTGCCAATGCTCTTAACTTATAATGTTTAGCTCCGACCTGTACACCTTTAACCTGCTGGTCATTTCTGATCATATTCAGCAACACCTCCAGAACCGAAATGAAAAGCAATGGGGAAATTGGGCACCCCTGTCGTGTTCCTTTTTCTATCTTGAATTCCTCAGTTATTACATTATTTACAATCAACTTAGCTTTTTGCTCAGAGTATATTGCACCCATACCATTCTCAAAACCTTGCCCTACCCCCATCCCATGAAGATTCTTTCTCATAAAACTCCAAGAAATATTGTCAAAGGCTTTCTCCGCGTCCACAAAAATCAATACTGCTTTAGAGTTTATATCCACCTCTAACTTTTCCAAAATATCTATTATGTTCCTTACATTGTCTGCTAGGTGCCTTTTTGGGAGAAAGCCTGCTTGGTCCTTATGAATCTTCTCCATCAACACTTTTTTAAGTCTTTTTGCCAAAATGTCTGCAAAAATTTTGTAATCCACATTAAGTAGTGATATTGGGCGGTAGTTCTTCAATTGAGTCTTTTCAGTCTCTGTCTTTGGTATGAGTGAAATGAACGCTTCTTTCCACGATTCAGGTGCCTTTTCCCCCCTCTAAAATCTCATTACAGACTTCTTTTAATGGTTGAATCAACCACTCCTTCAGAGATTTGTAATATCTGGAGGTCAGTCCATCTGGTCCTGGAGATTTGCCCAATTGCATATTCTGAATGGCAGCCTCTATCTCTTGCTCTGTTATTCTCTGATTCAGATCCATCTTACTTTGATGAGAGATTTTTTGTAATCCATATTTGTCAAGGAATTTGTCTATTTCTTCTTCATTTTGCGGTCCTTGAGTATAAAGTTTTTTGAAATAACTCAAAAAGCAATTTCTAATCTCATTGGGTTTAGATATGTTTTTTCCATCCACTTCTAGGCTTGTAACTGTATTTAGTTTCTGTCTTTTCTTCAATTGCCATGCCAGAAGTTTACCACATTTATCTGCCGATTCAAATGTCTTTTGTTTCATTTGCTTTATCTTCCATTCAATGTCTTGGTTCATCAATTCCATGTATTGTGTTTGGTATAACTTAATCTCTCTCAAAATCTCCTGGGACTTTGGCTTTGCTCTTAATTTTTTCTCTCCTTCCTTTATCTTTTCCAAAATCTTTTCCTTTTTCTCATTCTGTTTCTTCTTCTTTATTGAATTTTGTTGAATTAAGAAACCTCGCATCACAGCTTTACTTGCGTCCCAGATCACTCTTTTTTCTACCTCGGCCCTTAAATTTATTTCAAAGTAGTCCTTTAAGGTTTTTTGGGCCTTCATATGAATCTCCTTATCTCTAAAGAGGGTGTCATTCATCCTCCATGAAGTGCTTTATTGGGCAGTTTAATTGACAAGTGATCTCATCTCTTTACCCCTTTAAATAATATTCTAATTTAACGCAGAGGCGATTTATGGGGTTTAGTAAAGGGTGAATTCAAATTATCTCATTCTGCTCGCGGGCTCTGCCTAGGCATTAAGTTTCATAATTTAGTATAGTCAATTCATAGTTGTTATAGATAAATAATAAATAGAGAAATAAACAATTATTTTCTTTGGTTCCTACCTGTGTAACTGGATTGCATTGTTTTGAGTATTGCCCATTGAAATGGGTTTGGTGATTCTGGCTCCCGCCTTTTGAGGAAAGGCTGCCCTGTTTTGTTTATTGCGTAGTGAGAGGTTAAATTCAAATAACACTGTGTTCATTTTAGAGCTAATTATATAGCCATTATTTTCATATAGACCAAATTAGGGCACACCGAGCCTTACTGAAATTAGGTTAGACCTAAGTCAGTGTGGTTAATACTGACTGAGACAGCGTGGTTAATACTGAACTAGGTTTAGCCAACCTCTTCAAGGTTAGTTAATAGCTAGGCCAGTGTTGATAATACTGAACTGGGTGCAATTAGCAATCCCATAATCAAGTGCAAGCTAGACAGCGTTGACAATACTGAGCTAGGTAATTCTTGGCCGTGTTGCTGATCACGGACAGTGGATTGCGATTGCATTTAAGTCAGCGCAGGTGATACTGAACGGGTAAGGGGGTACACGGACCTCCTAGGTAGGCAATTTTAAATTGCTAGGCGAATAACTTAGTGGTTCCAGTTCACGATTCAGTTTGAAATGGCTTCCGGTGGAGACCAGCAGGCATCCACTTCCGCCAATCAGCTGGCACCCCCCGCAGGCAATGGGGGCGCTCAAGTGCCGGCCATGCCTTGCGACCCTCAAGCCTTCGCCCAATTTTTCATGGCGTTTGAAACATTTTACAGACAGTGTAGGCCTAGGGGGGCTTTGGCGCTTCCAGCCCCGGAACTGTCACAGGAGGTGATACCCGACACTCCTTCTAGCTACCAAGTTCAACAGGACATCCCCGTCATTGCAGGGGGCAGCAACCAGTCAGAAACGGCGAATACAGGTCGCCCAAATACCCGTGCACAGGCAGCCATGGCTAAGAAAACAAACCAAAGCATAGGCAAAGGAAGGGCGCCGGCTAAGGGTCCCGGCAAGGGGAAGGCCACCGCCAATGGTGCCAGCGGTAACGCCGTCTCACAAATTGTAGACATTCCTAGTGTGTTTCAGGAACAGCAGCCCCAGCACAGCTCTACCGAGGACAGCGCGGGTTCCGCCCTGGAGGATGAGCACATTGAACCTCCCACCCCTCAGCCAGCGGCAAGTGCGACCCCAGCCAACGTTGAGGTCCAAGGTGGGAAGAGGAAGTCCAAGAGGAAGCACACGTCCTCTAAGAAGAAGAGAAGTAAGCAGTCAGAGACCGAGGATGAGTCAGGTACGCCATCCTCTGATTCGGATAGCGAGGGCCCCATGGATAGCTACTGGGGCTTGGGGGAAGATAATCCCACTTTGGGCGCATGAAAGGAGGGCCAATTCCCATCGTAAGACCTTCAATGGTGTACTGGCATGGAAGGATGGGGCATTGGTGGAGGATGTAAAAGTTGCTACCAATCAATCCACTGATTTTATATTGGGGAACCATTTGTCCCAGAAGAAGAGGAATAAGATCCTCAATGGGGATTACGTGGACATGTTTACCCTCTCCCTCCAACCAAATTGACAGGAAAACTAACTAATGTGGGGGAGGGAGACAGTGCTCCTGAAGGTAGGAGTCTATCAATTGATGAAGATGATCATCCAAATGTCATAGACCAAATGGAGCAAACAGCACGCAGACCTAGTGGTGGGAGGAAAAAATCCTTAAATAAGAGACACGGGGGAATGATTAATGGACTTCAATGTCTGTACACTAATGCGCAAAGCATGGGAAATAAGCAAGATGAGCTTGAGCTCTTGGTACAGCAAACTAAATATGACATAATAGGCATCACTGAAACCTGGTGGGATAAGTCCCACGATTGGAATGTAAAAATGGGGGGATACAATCTATTTCAGAGAAACAGACCAAACAAGAAAGGAGGAGGAGTGGCGTTATATGTCAGGGATGTGTATACCTGTGAAGAGATCCAAGATTTAGAACCTCAAAGCCAAAGTGAGAGCATTTGGGTCAAAATTAAGGGAGAGAAGAATAAGAGAGATCTCATTGTGGGAGTTTACTATAGATCCCCAAGCCAAACGGAGGACATAGATGATGCCTTCCTGGAACAGATGGCCAAGCATGCAAAAGGAAGGGAGATAGTAGTAATGGGGGACTTCAATTACCCGGATATTTGTTGGATGTCAAACTCAGCCAAGAGCATAAGGTCAAACAGATTCCTCACTGGCCTTGCAGACAACTTCATTGTCCAGAAAGTGGGAGAAGCAACAAGAGGAACAGCCATTTTAGATCTGGTCCTAACCAATGTTGATGACCTGGTTAGTGGGGTAGAAGTGGAAGGATCATTAGGCGCGAGTGATCATGCTCTTCTGAAGTTTACTATACAGCGGAAAGGAGCAGCCAAGCATACTAGGACTCAATTTCTTGACTTTAAGAAAGCCGACTTCATAAAACTTAGGGAAGTGCTGGGTGAGATCCCATGGACAGTAATACTAAAAGGAAAGGGAGTTCATGATGGCTGGGAGTTTGTTAAGAGGGAGATAGTAAAAGCACAACGTCAGGCAATACCAATGAGACAGAAACATGGAAGGTGCTTAAAGAAGCCAGGGTGGCTATCTAAAGAACTTTTAACTGAGTTAAGATTAAAAAAGGATGTGTACAAAAAATGGAAAGGGGGGGAAACCACCAAAGAGGAATTCAAACAAATAGCCAGCACGTGTAGACACAAAGTCAGAAAAGCTAAAGCACAGAATGAACTCAGGCTTGCTAGAGAGGTTAAAAGCAAGAACAAAGGCTTTTATGGGTATGTTCGTAGCAAAGGGAAGAACAAAGAAACAGTGGGGTCACTCAGAGGAGAAGATGGTGAAATGCAAACAGGGGACACAGAAAGGGCTGAACTCCTCAATGCCTTCTTTGCCTCAGTCTTCTCCGATAAAGAAAACAATGCCCGACCTGAAGAATTTGGAGCAAATGATTCAGCAAAGGAAACACAGCCCAGAATAACTAAGGAGATAGTACAAGAATACTTGGCTAGTTTAGATGTATTCAAGTCTCCAGGGCCAGATGAACTGCATCCAAGAGTATTAAAAGAACTGGCAGATGCGATCTCAGAACCACTGGCAGTCATCTTTGAGAATTCCTGGAGAACAGGTGAAGTCCCGGCAGACTGGAGGAGGGCAAATGTTGTCCCTATTTTCAAAAAGGGGAAAAGAGAGGACCCAAATAATTACCGCCCAGTCAGTCTGACATCAATACCAGGGAAGATTCTGGAGCAGATCATTAAGCAAACAGTCTGTGAGCACCTAGAAAGGAATGCTGTGATACCAATAGTCAGCATGGATTTCTGAAAAATAAGTCATGTCAGACTAACCTGATCTCCTTTTTTGACAGAATTACAAGCCTGGTAGATGAAGGGAACGCAGTGGATGTAGCCTACCTTGATTTCAGCAAGGCATTTGACAAGGTGCCCCATGATATTCTTGTAAAGAAGCTGGTAAAATGCGGTCTTGACTATGCTACCACTCAGTGGATTTGTAACTGGCTGACTCACCGAACCCAAAGGGTGCTCATCAATGGTTCCTCTTCATCCTGGAGAAGAGTGACTAGTGGGGTGCCACAGGGTTCTGTCTTGGGCCCAGTCTTATTCAACATCTTTATCAACGACTTGGATGATGGATTCAAGGGCATCCTGATCAAATTTGCAGATGACACCAAAGTGGGAGGGGTGGCTAACACCCCAGAGGATAGGATGACACTTCAAAACGACCTTGACAGATTAGAGAACTGGGCAAAAACAAACAAGATGAATTTTAACAGGGAGAAATGTAAAGTATTACACTTGGGCAAAAAAAATGAGAGGCACAAAAACAAGATGGGGGACACCTGGCTTGAGAGCAGTACATGTGAAAAGGATCTAGGAGTCTTGGTTGACCATAAACTTGACATGAGCCAACAGTGTGACGCGGCAGCTAAAAAAGCCAATGCAATTCTGGGCTGCATCAATAGGAGTATAGCATCTAGATCAAGGGAAGTAATAGTGCCACTGTATTCTGCTCTGGTCAGACCTCACCTAGAGTACTGTGTCCAGTTCTGGGCACCACAATTCAAGAAGGACACTGACAAACTGGAACGTGTCCAGAGGAGGGCAACCAAAATGGTCTAAGGTCTGGAAACGATGCCTTATGAGGAACGGCTAAGGGAGTTGGGCATGTTTAGCCTGGAGTTAGTTCATTCGAGACCCAAATTTGATCTATTCTTGACATTGACTAATTGGTTCCGAATAAAATGTAAACTGTTTCTCCAGTGGATGTCTAAGTCTCCAAACATCAATTAGATTACAGTTTTTCGTCATTGAAAAGAAAGTCTTGGGTAGTTTTCCTTCTTTGCTAACCTGAAATTGTTCTTAACCTGAACTTTAGCTAATGGGGCCTCCTGCTGCCATTGAGCCGCCAGAGCACGATTTCTGTTCTCATCCTGAAGCAAAGTTCTTAACCTGAAGCACGATTTCTGGGTTAGCGGAGTGTATAACCTGAAGTCTATGTAAAACGAGGTACCACTGTATATATTTAAAAATTGCATCCAATTTTGACAGTGTTATTACAAACCACTTCATTCAGCCCTGCAACATCTTGCGAAGCAGCGATATACTAATATGCATCTGTTATTATGTGACATTGGTCAAGGCTTTCTGGGAAATAATATATGATGAGTTTAAAGAAAATGTTTGAAAATACATTTGTCAAAAAAGCCAGAAGCCTTCTCACTAGGTATAAGACTTCTTATGTCTGCAACGACGGCAGCAAGAATGCAACTAGCCCAATGGGGCTTAAATTGGATTGTTATGAATGAAAAAAATTAGTAAAAAAATATTTCAAAAGAGAATGCTACTTGCCCAATTAATGGGGCTTAGATCAGGTTATTCATGAAAGAAATGATAAAAAAATATTTAAAAGAAGAGAGAATGCTACTAGCCCAATTAATGTGGCTTATATTTGATTGTTATTAATGAAAAAATTAATAAAAAATAATTTAAAAAGAGAATGCCACTAGCCCAATTAATGGGGCTCATATGGGATTGTTATTAATGAAAAAATTAATGAAAAAATAATTTACAAAGAGAATGCCACTTGCCCAATTAATAGGGCTTAAATCAGATTGCTATGAATGAAAATAATAAATTCTTTAAAAGAAGAAGAGAGAACGCTACTAACCCAATTAATGGGGCTTCTATTGGATTGTGATTAATGAAAAATTAATAAAACATTATTTAACAGAAGAAGAGAGAACGCTACTAGCCCAATTAATGGGGCTTATATTGGATTGTTATCATTATCATTATTTTTCCAGGCCTTCCCATCTAGAGCCCAGAAACTCTGTAACAGTTACCTTCTCAAAGTGATGAATCGCCAGCCAGATTTCCCCTTGCGCATTGAACACACAGCCGAGGTTACTCCATGCCACAGCAAAGTTGGGTTGGGTCTCGATGGCTTTCAGGTAGCAGGCCTTGGGAGGGTCGAGAGGTAGGTAGGTACAGGGGGAAGGGGGTATTTGCACAAAAGAAAAGCAAGAGAAAAGTCCCAGTTAGCAGAGGCTTGACAACCATATGTCAGGAGTGCTCTGATGGTGTTTCCTGCTTGGCAGGGGGTTGGACTCGATGGCCCTTGTGGTCTATTCCAGCTGTATGATTCTATGATTCTACTTTAAATTTAACCATTACAGGTGGGTTTTTTTAAAAAAATTAATCCTGCTAATGTATTAACCTGTGTGCACTGCTTTTGTCAATATGCAATAAACGTTTCCCATTCTTTTTTATATTAAAACTGGAGGCATTTTTTCAGCTGCAATGGGCCTCCGGTGTCCTGTTAGTACCATTAGTTGGTACCATTTCTCGTACAGTTGATATTCCTTGCATAGATAGATTAGATAGATGATAGATAGTTAGATTAGATTAGATTAGATAGATAGATTAGGTAGGTAGATTAGATAGATACATATATAAGAAAGGTTGGTAGATGGATAGATAGATTAGTTAGATTGATTGATTGAGTAGGTAGATAGATTCAGGCATGGCCAAACCTGGCCCTCCAGCTGTTTTGGGACTACAACTCACATTGTCCCTGACCACTGGTCCTGTTAGGTAGGGATGATGGGGGTTGGAGGGCCAAGTTGGTATTGGGAGTTGCTACAAAACTTTGGACATTGGGATGCAGAAAGGGGAGGTATGGGGAAGTCCCAGAAAAGAGGTTTATGAAAATATGTTATGAATTTATACATGTATGTTTGTTCTTTCTAAGTGTTTGTTTGTCTTTAAAAATTCTGAAAAACCAATAAAAATTTTATAAAAAAAAAAAAAAAAAAAAAAAAATGGAGGGCCAAGTTGGGCCACACCTGGATTAGATGGTAGGTAGGTAGATAGATTTGATAGATAGGGTAGGTAGATAGATAGATAGATAGATAGATAGATGATAGATAGATAGATAGATAGGCAAGTAGATAGATAATAAGATAAAGTCGGTAGATTGATAAGGTAGGAAGGTAGGTAGGAGGCAGCCTAGGTCAAAGTTGACCCACTTATTTAAAAGTAACCATGCTGTTATACAGTGGTACCTCTGGATGCGAACGGGATCCGTTCCGGGGCCCCGTTCGCATCCTGAAGCGAACATGCTCGGGTCACAATTTGCTGCTTCCGTAGATGCGTGTGGCATCATTTTGAGTGTCTGCACGTGCGCAAGCTGCAGAACCCGGAAGTAACGCGCTCTGTTACTTCTAGGTCGCCACGGAGCACAACCCGAAAATGCTTAACCCGCAGCTACTTCAACCTGAGGTATGACTGTATTAGTAACAAAAATCTATTATCTTAAATATTTTCAGGCGGTGACCCTGGACCCCAACTTCCTGGATGCTTACATTAATCTGGGGAACGTCTTGAAGGAGGCGCGTATATTTGACAGGTAAGCAAATAGGCATAGAGCTTATATTCTCTTTTTTATATAAATGTTTTTTATTGGTTTTGCGTATAATCACATTACGTCTTATATTCTCAGTTTAGTGGTTGCACCCATACCCAAACTAACTCCCATTGTTGCCTAGAGGGTTGATTTTATTTAAAGCAAATTGATTTAAATCCCAAATCCATAAGACTTGATTTAAATCCCCCTTTTACCGGAAGGTTCAGCCTTGCTGGCATCCTCTTAATATTGACAATCGGAGGCAGGTTTCCTTTTTGGAATCCTAACTTCAGAGTCTTTTCTACAGTTATATCAAAATGATTTGGTTCTGCTATATACAGCCCGATTGTGACGAAATGATGGTGAGTTTTAATAAGTGAACACTTTTTATTTGAACAACTTTTCTGCTGTACTTGATTGGAAGGAGAAAAGAAACATTTCCTTCATAACAATTTAAGCAATTTATTTCACTAAAACAGTAACATGGTAGCATATGTATCCATGTTGCTTAACTGATGTGCTGAAACATTTTTTCCCCAAGAAAAACTTGGACTGAGTTTTCGCACACATGAAAAACTTAAAACAAATAATTCTTCCCCGAATTATTTATTTATTTATTTATTTCTACCCCGCTCTCACTGGCCAGGGCCGGGCTCAGGGCGGCTAACACCAAATATAAATTACAATAAAATAGAATAGAAAAAAACCCCAGTTAATTAAAATACAGCTTAAAATGCAGCCTCATCAAGACTACAAAGGGAGGAAACATCAGCTATTCACCCAAGCCAGCTATCCATGCTGGTGCTACATGGGCCAGCAAAAAAGCCACGGGAAAATTTATATACCAAATCCCATATAGGGTGTCAGAGTGAGTCTAAGCATAGAGCGAGTTAAAATAATCAAGCCTGGAGGTGACCATCGCATGGATCACTGGCCAGATCAGGGCGAGAAAGGTAAGGAACCAATTCCTTAATACGGCGGAGGTGGAAAAATGCCACCTTTGCTGTGGCTGCAACCTGTGCCTCCATGGAAAGAGAGGCATCGAAGGTTACACCCAAGCTCTTGACAGAAGGCTCTGGCACTAATTGCGCCCCCACAAGAGATGGGAGTTGGCCCCCCAACCCCATGTTGTCCTGACCCAGCCAGAGGACCTCTGTCTTCGAAGGATTTAACTTCAACTGGCTCCCACGCAGCCACCCAGCCACGGCTTCCAAGCATCTGGTCAGTGTGTCTGGGGCCGAGTCCATTGACAGATAAAGTTGGGTGTCATCAGCATATTGACGACAACTCAGCCCTAAACTCCGGACAATCTGGGCAAGGGGGCGCATAAAGATATTGAAAAGCATCTGGGAAAGGATTGTGCCCTGCGGCACTCCACACAACAAGGAGTGCCGCAGCGACAACTCCCTCCCTAGCGCCACCCTCTGTCCCCGACTTGAGATAAAGGAGCACAGCCATTGTCTGACTGTGCCCTGAATCCCCACGTTGGCAAGGCGGTGGTCCAAAAGTTTGTGATCGACCATGTCGAAGGCCGCTAACAAATCTAAAAGAATCAGCAGTCCCGGCCCGCCTCGATCCTCTTAATCGTCCCCCCAAAGCATTTTATTTTTTAAAAAACAGATTTTTATCCACCCTGGTGACAATGAAACTGAACCAGTCCTTGATCTCATTTCAGAGCCGTTGCAGCCTACCTACGGGCCCTGAGCCTGAGTCCCAACCACGCTGTTGTCCACGGCAACCTGGCATGTGTGTATTACGAACAGGGGCTGATCGATCTGGCAATCGATACCTACAAGAGGGCCATTGAGCTCCAGCCCCACTTCCCTGACGCCTACTGCAACCTGGCCAACGCGCTGAAAGAGAAAGGCAGCGTAAGAAACTGGTCCCTTTTGCCTTGGGGTGGGGGGAACATCTATATAAAAGATGTTTTATAGATGGTACTTAACACCTGCCAAAATAGCTAAAATGTATAAAACAAAAAAACTGTGCTGGAGGTGCAGTAAAGAAGAAGGGACACTTATACATTTCTGGTGGGCCTGTGAAAAAAAAATACAGAAACTTTCCTATTAGGCAGTGGTGTCCAAACTTTTTTCAAAGAGGGCCAGATTTGATGAAGTGAAGGGCCATAAGGGCCGACCAAAGTTGTTTACTTTTTTTAAGGATTGAAGTTGTTGAGCTCTTTTCTTAGGGTTTAAATTGTTGAACTTTTTTTAGGATTGAAGTTGTTTAGCTTTTTCTTAGGCTTTTACCCCATGCTGAATTGGCCAGATTAACAGAGACAATTAGGGCACAACCCAGACAAGAATTCCAAAAGGAATGGGGAAAATGCAGAGAATACTTTACCAAACAGTGCCCCAAAATATACACTTGGACTTGTTTCAATTAATTTCTACAGGAGACTTTGTGGTTTAAGTCATAATTAGGAAAAATTGTAATAATCCCATACAAAAGAAATAGTATACAAGAGGTAAATAAGGCGGCCATTTAACAGAATAAAGTCTTTTATTTTTATGTTATGTTTTCTTTGTGTAAGAGGATAGGAGTTTAATTTTGATAATTAGTCAATGGTGGTGGGTCTGTTTGTATGTATGAGTTGTTGTGGACTATGTTATAAATAAAATAAAAATTAAAAAAAGAAAATGAAACCGGTCCCTTTTGCTTTCTGTATGTCAGAGGGTTTGCTGAAAAAAGCCTTCCGGATGATGGTGACCTCGAAATTGGGCTCTTTGGGGGGGGATTTGGGGTACAGAACCTAGAAGAAGTCCTCTTTTATTTTTTCCTTTGTCATATCGTCACATACAACTTTGCTCATACCAAGCGTCGACTCCCCTCCCCCTTCCCCCGCTCCCACTCCCTGGCTTTCTTAAGCAGTCACGATCCTCTTAGCATTTCTATATCACCCTTTAAAAATTGTCCAGTAGCACCTGATGATGATAATAATAATAATAATAATAATAATAATAATAATAATAATAATAATAATAATAATAATAATAATAATAATTTATACCCCGCCTATCTGGCTGGGTTTCCCCAGCCACTCTTGGCGACAAAATATTAAAATACAATAGTCCTTCCCTAAACAGGGCTTGCTAAACTTGGCTTCTTCTTGGTATAATTTTTTGTATGCAGGTCCACTTCTTCAGATACAAAAGCTTCTACCAAGACCAAACTGAGTTGGTCTGCAATGTGCTACTGGACAATTTATATATTTTTTATATATTTCAACTGCGTTAGACCACCACAGCTGCCTACCTGAACATATATCGCCCTATTTACCTTCTTACTCTACTTAAAACAATTTACTTTAGCATTTGTAAATCACTTTCAAAAATTAGCCTCTGGTTTTTTTAATAACAGTATATTTAAAGATCTTTTTCAATTCTTTGTAAATCATATCCCAGTAGACTTTGACTTTAGTGCACATCCACCACCTATGGACGAAATTCCCTTCCTTCTCCTTGCATTTCTAGCGTGCCTTATCTTGAGTTATATATATTTTAGCAAGTTTAGTCGGCGTCAAATACCACCTATACGTCACCTTCATTAAATTTTTAATTAGTGCTGTACATTCAATAAATTGTTTTTGCCCATAATCTTTCCCACTTATCTAATTCAATGTTATGACCAAAATCTTGAGCCCATTTAATCATAACCGACTTAACTTCTTCATCCTTTGTATGCCATTCTTATACGTTTTTGGCAATGATTTTCTTTTACTATCTAGCAACTCTGTCTCTTAATTTTGATTTAGTATGACCAAAACCATTTCCCTTACTGTCTTCCTTAAATACATCTTGCAAAAGACGGTAAGTGTGGGAAAGAGAGTTTGAATCGGATTAGTCTGCTCTTGTATTTATGTTCCCCTAAACCAAGCATGTCCAAAGTCCACTTTGGGGGCCTTCCACCCATCTCTCCTAGATCTCAAAATGCATTGGTTTTGTCATATTTCCTGCTATCCTGCCAAAGAATTTAAATTTTCCCAATGTTCTTTTAGACCAGGCATGTCCAAAGTCCAGTTCAGGGGCCTAATCTGGCCCTCTGGTCGATTTAATCCGGCCCTCGTGGCGGTTTATTTACTAGGGCAAAACTTCCCCCAAAAAAGCTCAAGAACTTTAATCCTAAAAAAAGGTCAGCACCTCTGAGGTCAAATCCTTAAAAAAGGCTCAACAATTGTGGGGTTTTACTGTTAATATGCTTCTTCTTAATTGCATTTCACTATTAATATACTTCTTAATTGTATTTCAGTTCAACAATGACTTTGATAAAATACATCTTTTGTGACGTGCAGAAGGCTTGAGTTACCTATGAGGTGCAACAGTTACCATATAGCATATATTCAATATAAAAAACAGCAACAATTGGTTGTTGACAAAGGACAGCTGGCATATATATATAAAAGATATTAACTGATATGCATGCCATTCCAGATATAGCTATATAATCTCTACTGTTGGTAAGAGAAGAACTTTGGAGCAGGCATTTTCAAAAAAAAAGTTTTTTATGAACCGCTCTAATACCAAGTTACCGTCAGGAGCTGAGGGGCCGTATCAAACCTCAATCCAGCCATCACATCACAGAGCAGCCTTTTGGGCTCCTGTGAAAGACATACTAATATTCGTGTAAAAACTCTGTTTTGTGTTTCGAAGGTTGCCGAAGCCGAGGAATGCTACAATACAGCTCTCCGTTTATGTCCGACTCACGCGGATTCTCTTAATAACCTGGCGAACATCAAGCGAGAACAAGGGAATATCGAGGAGGCTGTCCGCCTCTACCGGAAAGCTCTTGAGGTACGTGCGTGGAGAATTACAACAATTAAATTGAGATATAAGGGTTAGGCATGCGTACCCTGGACTCCTAGTCTGGGTCTTTTTAAAAATCGCCGATCAAATTTTTCTTGATCAATAACGGAAATAATGGTGAAGAAGTGAAAGTGAAGTAGCATTTTGAGGCTCGACAAAGCATGGTCCGATAAGTCCCTTTTGGAAGGAAGAGGGTCTGTCCCCCTTTTTATATTCCTAGGCCTCCTGGAATGACCAAAAATCTGCTTTTTCATCAGAAGAACAATGCAAGGTGTTAAGGAACGGTACAGAAATTGAAATAAAAGCTGGGCACATGCTGTTCTCTGTGTCGGCTGAGCTTGATCCCCTGACAGTCTTATTTTCTAACAGTATTTCCTATGCGTACGAAAAAGGCAGTTCATAGGCCCATTATTATTATTATTATTATTATTATTATTATTATTATTATTATTATTATCATTACCACAAATCATTCCAAACGGTGATTTATTTTGCAGCCAGCCCCTGCCACATTTGAGCATCAAAGAGGGGCTCTTTAAAATACGGCATTGGTCATTTGACAGTCTGATCTCCCAACAGTATTTCCTATGCATGCTAAAAAGGCAGTCCATAGGTTCCTCCTCCTCCTTAATTTTTGCAAGTCAATCCAAATGAGGATTTATTTCACGCCCACAACCTTTGAGCCTCAAAGAGCAGCCTCCGTCTCTTTAGAATGCTTCTCAGGGAAACTAAGAGTAAGCTTCTTCCCCGCAGGTCTTCCCGGAGTTTGCAGCTGCGCATTCAAATTTAGCCAGTGTTTTGCAACAGCAGGGGAAGCTCCAGGAGGCCCTCATGCACTACAAGGAGGCCATCAGGTGAGCTTCCAAAGCCATGGGGAAAATAGATTGAAAGAGCTCCTCCTTACTGTATTTTAATCTTTTGCTGGAAGCCGCCCAGAGTGGCTGGGTATAAATAATAAATTATTGTTGCTGTTGTTAATAATTATTATTACTCCTCATGCGCTGGTCTGGTGCCTGTGGGAAAGCTCTCCTCTTGTGGATAAAGCACTTTCTCTTTTTCTTTTAGGTTTTTTTATTTTTTATTTTTATTTTTATTTTATTTTTTGTCCCTTGAAGGACAGCCAAATTTAAATAACAATTCGACACACAGCTGCGAGGCATTTGCGAGCTTTTTTGCGGAGAAGGTCCTGTTGCTCCGCCATGACCTCCCTGCCAATTTGGATACAATAAAGGAACTGGAGGCCCCTCGACTGTCCTCGGGTCCAGTATTGGACCACTTTGACCGGATATCCCCAGCCGATGTGGACAGACTCCTCCGAGCTGGAAAGCCCACCACCTGTCCTCTTGACCCGTGCCCGTCCTGGCTGATTAGAGCGTGCCCAGACAAGGTGCGGGCCCCCCTGGGGGATATCATCAATTTGTCCCTTGGCACTGGGATATTCCCAGGGGAACTGAAGGAGGCAGTGGTGTGTCTGCTCTTAAAGAAAACATCATTAGATCCTTTAGATCTATCCAATTACCGCCCGGTTTCGAATCTTCCATTCCTGGGTAAGGTGATTGAGAGAGCGGTTGCTGAACAGCTTGGTAGGTTTCTGGATGAAACATCTGCTCTCGATCCATTCCAGTCCGGCTTCCGCGCTGGTCATGGGACCGAGACGGCTCTGGTCGCCCTAACAGATGATCTCCGCAGGCAGCTGGATCGAGGCGGGTCGGGGCTGCTGATTCTTCTAGACCTGTCAGCAGCCTTCGACATGGTCGATCACGAACTTCTGGACCACCGCCTTGCCGACGTGGGGATCCAGGGCACAGTCCTTCAATGGCTGCACTCGTTTCTCTCCGGTCGGGGACAGAGGGTGGCGCTTGGGGGGGGGGAATTGTCATCGCGCCACTCCTTGGTGTGTGGAGTGCCTCAGAGTGCGATACTCTCCCCGATGCTTTTTAACATCTTTATGCGCCCCCTCGCCCAGCTTGTCCGGAGTTTTTGGCTGGGTTGCCATCAGTATGCCGATGACACCCAACTCTATCTGTTGATGGATGGCCATCCTTACTCGGCCCCAGATACACTGACCAGATGTCTGGAAGCTGTGGCTGGATGGTTACGTGGGAGCCGGTTGAAGTTAAATCCTTCGAAGACAGAGGTCCTCTGGCTGGGACGGAGCGATATGGGATTGAGGGGGCAACTCCCATCTCTTGCATGGGTGCAATTAGTGCCAGCATCGTCCGTTAAGAGTTTGGGTGTAATCTTCGACACCTCCCTTTCCATGGAGGCGCAGATTACAGCTATAACAAAGGCGGCATTTTTTCATCTCCGCCAAGCTAAGCAGTTGGCTCCTTATCTCTCTCACCCTGACCTAGCCACTGTGATCCACGCGACGGTCACCTCCAGACTGGATTATTGTAACTCGCTCTACGTGGGGCTGCCCTTGAGACTGACCCAGAAACTCCAGCGGGTGCAGAATGCCGCGGCGAGACTCCTTACGGGGTCTTTGCTGCGAGATCATATCCATCCGGTGCTGTACCAGCTGCACTGGCTCCCGGTGGAGTACAGGATCAGGTTTAAGGTGCTGGTTTTAACCTTTAAAGCCCTATACGGCCTAGGACCCTCGTACCTATGGGACTGCCTCTCCTGGTATGTCCCACAGAGAAATTTACGGTCTGCAAATAAAAACACCCTAAAGATCCCAGGTCACAGAGAGGTTAGGTTGGCCTCAACTAGAGCCAGGGCCTTCTCGGCTGCGGCTCCAATCTGGTGGAACGCTCTGTCACAAGAGACTAGGGCCCTGTGGGACCTGACATCCTTCCGTAGGGCCTGCAAGACAGAGCTGTTCCACCAGGCCTTTGGTCAGGGCGCAGACTGACTCCCTCCTCTGGCAACCTGCACAGAATTTTGCTTGATGGTTGCCATTAATTTGATTTTAATTTGATTTAATTAATTTTATAATGAATGTTTTAAAATGTTGGACTATTTTGATTGTTGTTAGCCGCCCTGAGCCCGGCTTCGGCTGGGGAGGGCAGGATATAATTATTATTATTATTATTATTATTATTATTATTATTATTATTATTATTATTATTATTATTATTATTATTATTCAGTTTTTTTATTTTATCATTTTATTTCCATACACTCCAAACATTTTCAATATATACAATACTGGGATTATACAAACCCCTTGGACTCTCCCCCACCCCCACCCCCCGTTTCCATATTTTGCCATCTTTTCTTGCATGTAATTACAATGATTCGTTCTATTCCATTTCCTTATTTGCTACTTTGGCTTCATCAATGTTATATCAATCCTGCCTGTGGAAAACCATCTAATTCGATTTTAATTTGATCCCGATTTGTTTTTAGGAGGTAATTTAATTATTGTTTGATTTTATACTAATGTTATATATTTGATGTTAGCTGCCCTAAGACCGGTTTCGGCCAGGGAGGGCGGGATACAATTATTATTATTATTATTATTATTATTATTATTATTATTATTATTATTATTATTATTATTTCTAAATATGTATCTTTAAGGTATTCAATAAATTTTTCCCATTCTTGTTTAATTTTTTTATATATATAAATAGTTTTTATTAAGTTTTAGCATTTTATATTCAACACAAACATCATTCTTGCAGACAGCATAGATGAATCCCAATCTCCCCCAGCTTCCCTCTTCTGGTTTTTTAAATATTTACTTCTCCTGCCTATCTCATTCTCCCTTAATTTTGCCATCTTTGAACTAACGATGGTTATATCCTTAAGGTTTTTGCACCATGCTTTTTCACATTTCATCTTCATTATTTTCCCCATTTTGTCCTTTTAACTTTTTTCTTTGCTTAAATTTCCTATCATCTTGATGTCTGATCTTCACAGTCATTTTGATAATCCACTCTTCTTTTGTTGGGACCTTCTCTTCCTTCCACATCCGGGCTAAGAACATTCTGGCATAAATAGAATACACTGTCTTTTTAGGTCTCTTGGTATTTCTTCACCCGTTAAACCTATTAGAAAGGCTTCTGGTTTTTACACAAATGTTCTCTCCCCCCCCCCCAGTTAATTATACAGTGGTACCTTGGTTCTCAAACTGAATGTGTTCCAAAACCAAGGTGCACTTTCCCATAGAAAGTCATGCAAAACTCTATCTAGTGAACAATAGTGAACAATGTGGTGACAGAAGAGCTTCAGATTGAAAAAGGTACACGTCAGGGGTGCCCCCTGTCCCCTTTATTGTTTATCTCAGTCCTGGAGGTTTTGCTGAACATGATAAGGAAGGATCGGCAGGTACAAGGAATACGGGTCGGAGTGAAACAATATAAACTGAAAGCATTTGCAGATGACTTGGTTTTAACATTACAGGAGCCAGAATCTAGTACAAAAAGAGTTCTGGAACTGATACAGAAATTTGGTCGGGTGGCGGGTTTCAAGTTGAACAAACAAAAAACTAAGGTGTTAGGGAAAAATTTGACAGCTACTGAAACAGAAGGGTTTCAGAAGGAAACAGAACTAAATATTGTTAAAAAAGTGAAATACCTGGGGGTCAATCTCTCCTCCAAGAACCTGAATTTATTTAAAGATAATTATGAGAAATGTTGGTCAGAAGTTAAAAAGGATCTAGAAATTTGGTCAAGACTGAAGTTGTCCTTGTTAGGCCGAATTGCAGCTATAAAAATGAACGTTTTGCCAAAGATGTTGTTTTTGTTTCAGGCCTTGCAGATTGTGGACAGAGTGGAATGTTTTGGAAAGTGGCAGAAGGATATCTCTAAATTTGTCTGGCAGGGCAAAAAGCCCCGAATAAAGTTTAAAATACTAACTGATGCAAAGGAAAGAGGGGGATTTGCCCTGCCGGACTTAAGGATATATTACGAAGCTGCAGCCTTCTGCTGGATGAAAGATTGGATCTTGTTGGAAAACACTGATGTCCTAGATCTGGAAGGCTTTAATAACTCGTTAGGTTGGCATGCGTATTTGTGGTATGACAAGGCAAAAACATATGGAATGTTTAAAAACCATATTGTCAGGAAAGCAATATTTATGGTCTGGAAAAAATACAAAGACTTACTAGAAAGCAAAACTCCGAGGTGGGTATCACCAATAGAGGCCAAGGCTCGGAAAAAACCCAATATGGAGGCCGGTTGGCCGAAATATTGGGAAATAATAGAAAACATTGGAGATAATTGGAGGTTGCAGAGCTTTGAAAGGTTAAAGGGTAAAGTGCAAGATTGGTTTCATTATGCCCAAATTAATGAGGTTTTTAAGCTAGATAAAAAAACAGGATTCCAGGTGGAAAAATCGAAACTTGAGACAGAATTGTTAGAACCAAAGACCAAGCTATTATCGAGAATGTATAACTTGCTGCTTAAATGGAACACTCAGGATGAGACAGTTAAATCAGCCATGATAAAATGGGCCCAGGACATTGGTTATAACATCATGTCTGAGGACTGGGAAAGGTTATGGACCACCGGTATGAAGTTTACGGCATGTAATGCCTTGAAAGAAAACATTATGAAAATGGTATACAGGTGGTACATGACCCCAGTCAAGCTTGCTAAGATCTACCACTTGTCCGATAATAAATGCTGGAAATGTAAGGAGGCTGAAGGGACATTCTTTCACCTCTGGTGGACCTGTCCAAGAGTGAAGGCCTTCTGGGAAATGATATATAACGAGTTAAAAAAGGTGTTTAAATACACTTTCCCTAAGAAACCAGAGGCATTCCTCCTGGGCATTGTCGGCCAGAAGGTGTTAAAGAAGGATAGAACTCTTTTTATGTATGCTACTACTGCAGCAAGGATTCTTATCGCTAAGCATTGGAAGACTCAAGATTTGCCCACACTGGAGGACTGGCAGACGCAACTGATGAACTACATGGAACTAGCCGAGATGACTGCAAGGATTCGAGACTTGGGAGAAGAAGCAATGGAGGAGGACTGGTGTAAATTTAAGGACTATTTGCAAAAGTATTATAAGTTATATGACTCTTAAGACGCCGTATGATTTGGAATATCAGCCCCAGCAACAAAATGGTTTATATAAGAAATTGGATAATTTTTACGAAAGAATCAAGGTTTAAATGGGTAAAAATGACAATATGTTATATTTTAAAAGTAAATTGAAAACAAGAGATTTAAACTTAAACTGCAATTGAAAGTAAAAAGAAACACATGAAACAAGGTTATAATTTGCTGATAATTTTATTGTTAAGAATGCACTATGTGGGAGATGTGGGGAAGCCCGATAGAAATCTGAAATAAGTTGTTGAAATGGTTGAGATTTTCTGTTTTTTCTTTCTTTCTACTGTCTATGTTCTTTCTTTTCTATTTGTAATCTGGAAAAAAACGTAATAAAAATTATTATATAAAAAAAAAAGAAAGTCATGCAAAACGGATTAATCCGTACCAGACTTTGAAAAACAATCCCTAAAACAGCCATTTAACATGAATTTTACTATCTAACGAGACCACTGATCCCTAAAATGAAAGCAGTCATCCATGTACTGTACTCTAAAATAAATACAACAGTCTTGTAAATGATAAAAATGAAAATTATTTTTTTTCCTCACCTGCACTGATGATAGTCATTGTTCGGATGGGGACCGGGGCTTCTATCCGTTTCTGCAATCACACAATCAATCAATCAATCAATCAATCAATCAGTAACTAAACTGGGATCCGCACAGTCGCAAAAACAAATGAACCAAAAAAGCCTCCGAAACAAAAACACCACATAAATTGCAAAAACCAAAGCACCAAACTTAATCTGTTCCCGAAGTCTGTTTGATTGGTGCAGGCGCCCCAGAAAGAATAGCTGACAGCCAAATTTGATGTTTGGCTTCCGAAAAACGCCTGGAAACTGGAACACTTTTTCTGGGTTTTCGGCATTTGGGAACCAAAGCGTTTGAGTAGTAGTAATAATAATAATAATAATAATTTGTTTTTGTTTGTATCCCACCCTCGCCGGCCAAGGCTGGGCTCAGAGCAGCTAACATCATAAAAACAACACAACGAGCCTAAAAGCAGACATCAAGTAATTCAAATAAAAATTAATTCAGACAAGTTAAAATCCGGGCAGGTGGCAATTATTAGGGTGGAATTGAGAGTGATTAATAATTGCCAGAATTGAGGAGCATGGAATTTCCCAAAAGGAAAGTGCTGCTTGTCCGTATGAAGAGGATGCCACAATGCTGAACCTTTCTGTATAAAAAACCTTCTGTATAAAGAAACCTGTATAAAAAACATTTGAGAACCAAGGTCTCACTGTCTCACATGACCACTAGGGTGGTTCATAAAAAACACTTTTTTGAAGATGCCTGCTCCCAAGGTCTTATCTTACTACACTAGGGATTATATAGCTATATCTGAAATTTTGTGCATATCAGTTAATATCTCAACCCTCCATGAAAATAGCTGTTTTCTTGGACGTTTTCCTATTTTGTGAAGGCTTTGGAGAAGGCATTTTTAAAAAAAGTTTTTTTAATGAACTGCCCTAAAGACCACCGTATAGGATAGAAAGAGCCTTCTTGACCCTTACATTTCCAGCGTAACTTCAGAGTATTTTTGTACCAAAATGGCACTTTTTCTCTCCCCCTCCATGTCAGAATCAGTCCCACTTTTGCAGACGCCTATTCCAACATGGGGAACACCTTGAAGGAAATGCAAGACGTCCAGGGAGCTCTGCAATGCTACACAAGAGCAATCCAGATAAATCCTGCGTTTGCCGATGCCCACAGCAACCTCGCTTCCATCCATAAGGTAAGCTTTGTGTCTCTGCTAAATCTATTTAAAAAAAAAAAACTGGGGGGGGGGGGCAGCAGGGGAATCTTAGTTTTTACAAAAGGAAAACAACTGGCAAAAGCCGTCCCAAACCGAGATGGGGCACAAAAAGAAAAAGGGGAGAATTGGAATTTATGCTGGAAGTGTGAGGAGGCAGAGGGCACGCCGATACGTTTATGGTGGGGCTACAGAAACGTTAAAAAATTCATGAGGAAATAAAAAAGATGATCAGAATTAATTTAGAGGGGAAAACCAGAGGCATATTTACTGAGTATAAGAGGTAAAGAAATACCACAAGATGGGAAGATATTATTCTTATACGCGACAGCTGCAGCAAGGCTACTCCTTGCACAAAACTGGAACAGGAAATATATACCCACAAAGGATGACTGGATAAAGAAACTAATTGAATTTATAGAACTGGCAAGGTCAAGTGCAGTAATAAGGTACCAATCAAACTGGAAAATAAAAATATAATGGAAATGGTTTGAAGATTATGTGTTCAAGTACTGCTCAAAAACTAACATGTTGATATGTTTGGTTTAATGTTTGTAAATCTGGTTTATAATAATAATAAATAGTAAGTTAAAAGAGTTAAGAAATATAAATTTAGATAAAAATTGCAATGTGAATGTGAGTGAAGGAAGTCACGTGGGTATTTGGGTAAATGCTGAGTTGTGTATAGGGTTAGATGTGGGGAATCCATATATGTAATGTATAGTGTTGAAAATGTACGGCAACTAGCATGTAAAATGAAATCAAAAATAAATAAATAAATAAATAGGGGGGAAATAAAAATGGCAATGTGAAATATTATATAGGAGGGTGAGGGGCGGTGGAGGGAAGCCACAAGGGTGGTTTTAATGTCTGAAATTTTGGGTGGTAGGGTAATACGAATTTTGTTTTGTGTCTATGTGTTTGTTTGTAAATAAATTTTTTAAAAGGAAAATGAAAAAATTGCTATTTTTACTTTGAAATAAAAATGGGGGGGGGGAGGTCTTATACGGGTGATTGGGTGGGTGAATGGCTCATTTTCTTAAATTTGAGCCCCCCCCCCCCAAATAGAGGGTGGCTTATATAGACGGAAAGTATGGTGGAGTTCCACACCCAAAAATCTCATTGTGACTTCCAATCACCCCTACGTCACATTTCCGATGGCGCCCTTTTGCTCGTCTCTCCTAGATCTCAAAATGCATTGGTTTTGTCATATTTCCTGCTGTCCTTTGTCAATCCACACCTGCCAAAGAATTTAAATTTTCCCAACATTTTTTTTTAGACCACACATGTCCAGCGTGTGGCCAGGGAGCGTAACCTGGTTTACTTACTGGGGCAACCCCCCCCCCCCAAATGCTCAACAACTTCAATCCTAAAAAGAGCTCAACAACCTTGGGGTTAAATCCTAAAACAGCTCAACAAATTTGCCCCGCCCTCATGTCAAATCTGGCCCTCTTTGGGAAAATTTGGGCACCCCTGTAAATTTAGACAATACAGTCCTATCTCGGGTTAAATATGCTTCAGGATGAATATTTTTGGGTTGCGCTCCGCAGTGACCCAGAAGTAACGGAGCACGTTACTTGCGGGTTTCGCCGCATGCACAGACCCTCAAAATGATGTCATGCGCAGAAGCGGCGAATTGCGACGTGCAGATGCGGGTTGCATTCGCTTCAGGATGCGAACGGGGCTCCGGAACGGATCCCATTCACATCCAGAGGTACCACTGTACTCTGCAAGTGTCCTGTTCTCTATGAAATGTTTCTTCCAAAACCTCTCGTAATTCTGCCTGTATTATAATCTTGCTAATTCTGCGTATTTTAGCCTTTTTGCTAGCTACGCCAACTTAGTAGGGATGGGATTCTCCTTTCCATCCTTTGTCTGTTAAGATTCTCGCTGCGGCTATTGTAGACACTGTGACTTGCCATTGTTTTATAACCATTTATTGTAACATTTATTCTATGATCAATTACAATAATCATTCATTGTAATATTCATTTATTGTACGATTAATTACAATTTATTGTAATTGTTAAGAGTAGGTTTCTATTGAATTTTTACATGCTGATACTCAATATTATTCTATAGCATGGGGAGGCAAACTACGGCCCCATGGCCTTCTCAATCTAGCCGGGAGTCGGCATGTTTTGACACGAGTATAATGTGTCCTTTTATTTAAAATGCACCTCTGGGTTATTTGTGGGACATAGGAATGCGTTCCTTTTTCCCCCTCCCCAAAATCTAGTCTGGCCCCCACAAGGTCTAAGGGACAGTGGACGGCCCCCTGCTGAAAAAGTTTGCCGACCCCTGTTCTATTCCAATGATTGTTGAATGTTACTTTATAAGTCTACCAGGTGTGGATCATCGTGCCTTCTGTCTGTTCTTCATCTTTGGTTTTGATGGTTGAGAAAAAAAGCTAGTGGCAATTGCTGAAATATCCCTCCCTTTCTAGGATTCCGGAAACATCCCAGAGGCAATTGCTTCGTATCGCACCGCCTTGAAACTGAAGCCGGATTTTCCTGACGCTTACTGCAACCTGGCGCACTGTTTGCAGGTGAGGCAGAGTTTTAAGGGCCAACACTCCCAGGGTTTCCGGCATTTGGGAACCGAGGCGTTTGAGTCCCAAGGTACCACGGTAATGGTAAAAGCGTCACCTAATTCAGGAATTGTCCAATGTCACTTTAGAGACCAACTCAGTTTGTTCTGTGTCTAAGCTTTCATGTGCAGGCAGACTTATTCAGATACACTGAAGCGGAAGTCCCCACACCCTGATATTTAGAGGGAGGGTGGGGCGGGGTATTTCTCTGAACGGTAGTAGGACTCAATCGGTATGGTCAACCTGTGGACGACTGTGTCTCATTACATATCCTAAAACTATTTCAGGTCATCTGCGTACCATCCCTTGTTTTTTCAGTCATTCACAGTTGCCAGCAGGTGGACCATACCCATTGACTCCTACTACCCTTCGGAGAAAAACCCCAACTCACCCTCCCACTATATATCAGGGTCTGGGGGCTTCTCCTTACTCTTATATAGCAGGGTCTGGGGACTTCTCCCTCTGTATATCAGGGTCTGGGGACTTCCGCTTCAGTGTATCTGAAGAAGTGTGCATGCACACAAAAGCTTATATCAGGCATCCCCAACCTGCGCCCCCCCCCCCCGATGTTTTGGCCTACAACTCCCATGATCCCTAGCTAACAGGACCAGTGGTCGGGGATGATGGGAATTGTAGTCTAAAACATCTGGAGGGCCGAAGGCTTGGGGTGCCTGGCTTATACCAAGAACAAACTTTGTTGGTCTCTAAGGCACTACTGGACAATTTTTATATATATTTTGACTTCATCAGACCAATACGGCTACCTACCTGAATCTAGAACCCTGGTTTTCTTTGCCCCCTTTCAGATCGTCTGTGATTGGACCGATTACGACGAGAGAATGAAGAAGCTTGTCAGTATTGTGGCTGACCAGCTGGAGAAGAACCGGCTCCCTTCGGTGCACCCCCATCACAGCATGCTGTATCCACTGTCTCACGGCTTCCGAAAGGCTATTGCCGAGAGACATGGGAACCTTTGCCTGGACAAGGTGGGTCTATGCTGTGAAGAGGTGTGCGCCGCTCCGTTCCGTCAGAGTTTGAATGCTTTCATGTTGGCTTTGGATATATAATAATATATAATAATTTATTATTTCTACCCTGCCCATCTGTCTGGGTATCCTCAGCCACTCTGGGTGGCTGCCAACCAAATATTAAAAACACAAGACAGCATTAAATATTTAAAAACTTCCCTAAACAGGGCTGCCTTCAGATGTCTTTTAAAAGTGAGATAATTGCTTATTTCTTTGACATCTGATGGAAGGGCGTTCCACAGGGCGGCCGTCACCACGAGAAGGCCCTCTGCCTGCTTCCCTGTAACTTGGCTTCTTGCAGGGAGGGAAGCGCCAGAAGGCCTTCGGGAGAGGGACCCCGGTGTCCGGGGTGGAGATGCTCCTTCAGGTCTACTGGGCCGAGGCCATTGAGGGCTTTCAAGGTCAGCACCGACACTATGAATTGTGCTTGGAAACGTACTGGGAGCCAAAGCAGATCTCTTGGGACCGGTGGTATGTGGTCTCAGTCAGACTGGATTTAAATCCTTTATTTTACAGAAAGGCTTGATCTTGCTGGCATCCTCTTAATATTGACAACCAGAGGAAAGTTTCATCTGCTGGGCTGTTTAGGGCTTTCAAGGTCAGCACCAACACTTTGAATTGTGCCCGGAAACGTACTGGGAGTCAATGCAGGTCTTTCAAGACTGGTGTTATGTGGTCTCTGCGGCTGTTCACGGCCCCCAGTCTGGCTACCACATTCTGGATTAATTGCAGTAAGGTAGCCCCACATAGAGCGCATTGCAGTCGTCCAAGCTGGAGATAACAAGAGCATGCGCCACTCTGGCAAGAGAGTCCGTGGGCAGGGAGGGTCTTATCCTGCATCCCAGATAGAGCTGCCCTGGACACAGAACAGACCTGTGCCTCCATGGGTCCAAAATGACCCCCAGACTGTGCAGCTGGTCCTTCAGGGGCACAGTTGCCCCGTTCAGGACCAGGGAGTCCCCCCCACCCGCCCACACACCACAGAACTTCAGTCTTGTCAGGATTCAACCTCAACCAGTTAGCTGCCATCCATCCTCCAACCGCCTCGAGGCACCCGCGCAGGAACTCCACCGCCTTTGCCGGCTCTGATTTGAAAGAGAGGTAGAGCTCTCTATCAGGCTTCCTCAACCTTGGCCCTCCTGATGCTTTTGGCCTACAGCTCCATGGTCCCTAGCTAGCAGGTCTAGTGGTCAGGGATGATGGGCACTGTAGTTTGAAAACAGCTGGAGGGCCAAGGTTTAGGAAGCCTGCTCTGTATTGGCGCCAATGGCTGTTAAGCGAAAAAATTCCAGGGTGAGTGACTCCTTGACAGCCTAGCTCACCGGGGCACTTGTCCCCCATGGGTCCATGCTGTCAGTAAAAGGAGGAAGTCCCAGCCCGGTAATTTGGAGCAAAACAGTGGTCAGTAGACCATGATTCTTACTGTTGCACCACAGGTCTGCCCAGGAGTAAGAACCCCGAGCATGGGGCAATGTCAACTTTTAAAACTTCCTTCTTCCCCCCAGAATACACTTCAAGCAGCATCGTTGATACATCATCACTACATCACTAGCACATCACAAATGAGGAGGGGTATACAAGGGTTATGCATTCACTATGAGGTCCCTTTATCAGACCCCTTAAATCTCCATCACTGAAAGAACAATAAAACTCTTGACACGTCCTTTCCCACTGGACTTGTCTGGAGATGGGCATTCAGAACACCTGCCTTGCTAAACTGCCTTGGCAGATGTCTATGGTTGCCCCCTTGGTCCCTCCCTCGGTGGGGTGCCGTGTATGTGCTCTCAGGCTTGGGGAATTCTGGCGGGATGCCCTGTTCCTGCTGCCTACATGACTTCCTGCTTCTTGGCTCATGGAGGGAGGTGGAGCCCAAATTCGTTCAAATGGCGGAATGAGGAGAGTCGGTTAAAGCATAGATTTTCTGCGTGTCTTTCTTGGGCTGTCAAGTCAAAGGTATGTATATTTGTAACATTGGAACAACTTCAAAGATGTGGCCTCATGTCCCCCACCCCCATGTCATTTCCGTAACCCGGCTTTCTTGAATCCCCTTGCTAGATCAACGTGCTCCACAAGCCGCCTTACGAGCACCCCAAGGACCTGAAAGGCAGTGAGGGCCGGCTCCGCGTTGGCTACCTGAGCTCTGACTTTGGGAACCACCCCACCTCCCATCTCATGCAGTGAATCCCAGGCATGCACAATTCGGACAAATTTGAGGTGAGGTGCACAAGAGGGCAGCTGTGTGAGTAGCTCAGGCAGCAGAGCGCTGAGACTCTGAATCTTGGGGTCATGGGTACGAGCCCCACGTTGGGCCAAACGAATGAATACAGCCTAGGACCGCCTCTCCACGGAGGATCTAACAGTCTGCAAATAAAAAAATGTTAGAGGTCCTGGGCTTCAGGGAGATTAGGCTGGCCTCGACCAGGGCCAGGGCCTTTTCAGCCTTGGCCCCGGCCTGGTGGAACTCTCTGCCACAAGAGATCAGGACCCTGTGGGATCTGACATCTTTCTGCAGGGCCTGTAAGATGGAGTTGTTCCGCCGGGCCTTTGGTTCAACCTGACTCCCCTTCTCTTTTTGTGTAAGGACTAGTATGAAAGAGGCCTCCCAGTGTTCTCACAGGCCCATATAAGAGTTGGGCCTGATGAGCGTTTACTGTTCCCAACCCTAATCCTGCGGAAAGCCATCTAATTGGATTTGAATTTGATCCTGGCTTGTTTTCAGGAGGTAATTTCGTTATTGCTTGATTTTATACCAGTGTTACATATTTGGTGTTAGCCTCCCTGAGCCCGGTTTCGGACGGGGAGGGCAGGATACAAATAAAAGTTTTTTATTATTATTATTATTATTATTATTATTATTATTATTATTATTATTATTATCATCATCATCATTATCATTATCCTCTTAATTTGCATCAGCCCTTGGTTGTAGCAATAAAACAACGAGATGATCTGCAAGGAATAGAAATGAAAAATCAATGATATCAAATACATTTGAGGGGTTTGAATCGAGAGTGGACCTTATTCTGACTGCCCCAGCTCAAAACCCGGCCGCCTTTGCCGTCACCTGCTCCTCTTGATCTGCCAAGAGAGGACTCTGGGGTAGTGGTTGGGCAACCCGGAACAGGCAATAAAGGAGGGGTAATCATCTCACGACAAACCTAGACAGCATCTTAAAAAGCAGAGACACCACCTTGCCAACAAGGTCAGTATAGTAAAAGCTATGTTTTCCCAGTAGTGATGTATGGAAGTGAGAGCTGGACCATAAAGAAGGCTGATCGCCGAAGAATTGATGCTTTTGAATTATGATGCTGGAGGAGACTCTTGAGAGTCCCATGGACTGCAAGAAGATCAAACCTATCCATTCTGAAGGAAATCAGCCCAGAGTGCTCACTGGAAGGACACATCCTGAAGCTGAGGCTCCAAGACTTTGGCCACCTCATGAGAAGAGAATCATAGAATCATAGAGTTGGAATAGACCACAAGGGCCATCGAGTCCAACCCCCTGCCAAGCAGGAAACACCATCAGAGCACTCCTGACATATGGTTGTCAAGCCTCTGCTTAAAGACCTCCAAAGTAGGAGACTCCACCACACTCCTTGGAAGCAAATTCCACTGTCAAACAGCTCTTACTGTCAGGAAGTTCTTCCTAATGTTTAGGTGGAATCTTCTTTCTTGTAGTTTGGATCCATTGCTCCGTGTCCGCTTCTCTGGAGCAGCAGAAAACAACCTTTCTCCCTCCTCTATGTGACATCCTTTTATATATTTGAACATGGCTATCATATCACCCCTTAACCTCCTCTTCTCCAGGCTAAACATGCCCAGCTCCCTTAGCCGTTCCTCATAAGGCATCGTTTCCAGGCCTTTGACCATTTTGGTTGCCCTCCTCTGGACACGTTCCAGTTTGTCAGTGTCCTTCTTGAATTGTGGTGCCCAGAACTGGACACAATACTCTAGGTGAGGTCTGACCAGAGCAGAATACAGTGGCACTATTACTTCCCTTGATCTAGATGCTATACTCCTATTGATGCAGCCCAGAATTGCATTGGCTTTTTTAGCTGCTGCGTCACACTGTTGGCTCATGTCAAGTTTATGGTCAACCAAGACTCCTAGATCCTTTTCACATGTACTGCTCTCAAGCCAGGTGTCCCCCATCTTGTTTTTGTGCCTCTCATTTTTTTTGCCCAAGTGTAATACTTTACATTTCTCCCTGTTAAAATTCATCTTGTTTGTTTTTGCCCAGTTCTCTAATCTGTCAAGGTCGTTTTGAAGTGTGATCCTGTCCTCTGGGGTGTTAGCCACCCCTCCCAGTTTGGTGTCATCTGCAAATTTGATCAGGATGCCCTTGAATCCATCATCCAAGTCGTTGATAAAGATGTTGAATAAGACCGGGCCCAAGACAGAACCCTGTGGCACCCCACTAGTCGCTCTTCTCCAGGATGAAGAGGAACCATTGATGAGAACCCTTTGGGTTCGGTCAGTCAGCCAGTTACAAATCCACTGAGTGGTAGCATAGTCAAGACCGCATTTTACCAGCTTCTTTACAAGAATATCATGGGGCACCTTGTCAAATGCCTTGCTGAAATCAAGGTAGGCTACATCCACTGCGTTCCCTTCATCTACCAGGCTTGTAATTCTGTCAAAAAAGGAGATCAGGTTAGTCTGACATGACTTATTTTTCAGAAATCCATGCTGACTATTGGTATCACAGCATTCCTTTCTAGGTGCTCACAGACTGTTTGCTTAATGATCTGCTCCAGAATCTTCCCTGGTATTGATGTCAGACTGACTGGGCGATAATTATTTGGGTCCTCTCTTTTCCCCTTTTTGAAAATGGGGACAACATTTGCCCTCCTCCAGTCTGCCGGGACTTTGCCTGTTCTCCAGGAATTCTCAAAGATGACTGCCAGTGGTTCTGAGATCACATCTGCCAGTTCTTTTAATACTCTTGGATGCAGTTCATCTGGCCCTGGAGACTTGAATACATCTAAACTAGCCAAGTATTCTTGTACTATCTCCTTAGTTATTCTGGGCTGTGTTTCCTTTGCTGAATCATTTGCTCCAAATTCTTCAGGTCGGGCATTGTTTTCTTTATCGGAGAAGACTGAGGCAAAGAAGGCATTGAGGAGTTCAGCCCTTTCTGTGTCCCCTGTTTGCATTTCACCATCTTCTCCTCTGAGTGACCCCACTGTTTCTTTGTTCTTCCTTTTGCTACGAACATACCCATAAAAGCCTTTTTTGTTGCTTTTAACCTCTCTAGCCAGCCTGAGTTCATTCTGTGCTTTAGCTTTTCTGACTTTGTGTCTACACGTGCTGGCTATTTGTTTGAATTCCTCTTTGGTGGTTTCCCCCCTTTTCCAGTTTTTGTACACATCCTTTTTTAATCTTAACTCAGTTAAAAGTTCTTTAGATAGCCACCCTGGCTTCTTTAGGCACCTTCCATGTTTCAGTCTCATTGGTATTGCCTGACGTTGTGCTTTTACTATCTCCCTCTTAACAAACTCCCAGCCATCATGAACTCCCTTTCCTTTTAGTATTACTGTCCATGGGATCTCACCCAGCATTTCCTGGATTTCCTGGAAAAGACCCTGGTGTTGGGAAAGATGGAGGGCACAAGGAGAAGGGGACAACGGAGGACGAGATGGTGGGACAGTGTTCTCGAAGCTACCAGCATGAGTTGGACCAAACTGCGGGAGGCAGTGGAAGACAGAAGTGCCTGGCATGCTCTGGTCCAGGGGGTCACGAAGAGTTGGACACGACTAAACAACAACACAATCATCTCCTCAAGGCTTTTTATAAAGCACATGCACTACTGATTTGGTGCTACATGGGACATGAGTGTTTCCCATGTGGAATCTGTCGGAATCGTCCCTCGAGTCCAGTCCAGGGCGAGACATTTGATCTTGCAAGGTTCAAAGCTGTCGGCATTTTGGGATTGCTTGGTGATGCAGATCAGGTGCTGGAGAGTCGAAATGGGACGGTGGGAAATTTCCTGATAGCAGTCAAGTTGTTCTGACACTTGAGATCATTTAGGCACTGACAGATTAGACCAGGCATCCCCAGCCGTCGGCCCTTCAGATGTTTTGGACTACAATTCCCATCATCCCTGACCACTGGTCCTGTGAGGTAGGGATCATGGGAGTTGTAGGACAAAAACATCTGGAGGGCCGCAGGTTGGGAATGCCTGGATTAGACTGTTTGCTTGACCAAAACCCAAAGTCAGTATCTGTTGTGGGGATAAGCCACAAGAGGGAAGCTCTTTGGCAAAGATTCCCACATTGCAGGGGGTAAGCCTAGATGAGCCTCGTGGCCCTTTCAAACTCCCTAGTTCTATGATTATATATTAGCAATTGCTTCATCATTGAGGAAAGCTGTGATGGTTCATGCGCTTCGTAAATTCTGGCCTTTTCCTGCGATGTTTGGGAAAGATGGGCTTTGTCTACTGTTTATCGGCCTGTGTTTTGCTGCGCCTCACGTGCTTCCTGCTCAAGTGACCCTCAAATGTATTTTATACAATGGACTTTTTATTTCCATTCTTGATTGATATTTATTACGGCCATTGGCCCGTCACACGACAGTTTCCCACCAACATATATATACTTAAACCTCCAAATTTAAAACAGCTAAAAACTTACAAGAACAGACAAGAACCAAAGCAAAATAAGCAAAAGACCCAACAACATACATTACAATAAATTTGCAACATAGACATCGTCTTCTGCTCATAAATTAATAAAAGACATCAGTGGTGATATCACCTAGTTACATCCTAAAACATATATCATGGTTTAAAAGGGTCATCCGAGCCACACAGGAGTCCGTTTTTCTTCTTTAGGGATAGGACGCTGATCAAGAATCTGGCAACCGTGAGTGATCTTAGGGGATCTTCATCATTTAGTAGATATCTCAGTTTGGCTTCATTCCAATCATCGGCGATTCCCTTTAGATATGGATCAAGAAACTTGCTCCTGGCCGATGAGTGAGAAGCACAATCAAAGATTATGTGATGCAACGATTCCGGTGCCCCACAATTACAATCACATAAGAGCGATATCTGTCCATTGGAAAATCTATTTCTCAGCACGTTCGATGGGAAGGCGTTGACTCTTGCCTTTATAAAGGCATATCTATGAGTCGAAGAAGTTAAGGAATTCAAATAGTTTGGGAGCCTTAAGAGGGGTAATAAACCAAGGTTTTGAGGTGAGCAGGTACCATTGCCCAACACCATTTTCTGCTGCAAGTCCATCTCCTCTAGTTTACAGGTTACTGTTCTTTTAGCTGGAACTATGTCCTGCTCTAGTAATTTAGATGGGGAGATTCCCATTGCCGTAATTTTCAGTTGTAAATTTTTTACCCATGGGCTCTGGAAATCATCTCTCCACATACATTGTATCAAATACAAGTTTGGGAGATTGTGCCATAGAGATAACCAGTGACAGAGTATGTGCTTCCACAGGGCGTTTTCCAGGGATACAATATTAAGTTCCATGTGTAACGCTGTATTACTTACACAGTTGGGCAGTTTCAATATCCCTCTTAAAAACTGATTTTGAATAACCTGTAGGTGAGATAGGTTGACAAAAGTCCCCCAAGTTGAGATGGCATAAGCAATTGTCGGGATCACCTTGGCCTTGAACACTTTCAACGCCGATGGGATGTGGAGGGCTCCATCGGTGAAGAAGAATCGCAAGATCGCCAAGGAGATAGCTTTGGCTCTGTTTGTAACATAAGCTACATGGGCCTTCCATCTAAGGTTATGTTGTAACCAAACTCCCAAGTATTGGAATCTATAAATTGGTTCGATGACTCTCCCATCAATTCTCCAATTATGGAGTTTCCGGCTCTTTGAGAAAACTAGGATCTTAGATTTTCCATAATTAATTGTAAGGGAATTTGTGTTACAATATGATCCAAAAAATTTTAAGGCCCTCCTGAGACCTACTCTAGAAAAGGAGAGGATGACTGCGTCATCCGCATATAGTAACAGAGGGCAACGATAAAGTGCTAGGCGGGGTGCGTGAATCCTTTCTTGAGCCTCTGTTAGGGGAGTCCTCATGTCGCTTATGAATAAATTAAACAGGAATGGAGCCAATATACAGCCCTGTCGGACACCTCTGTTAATGGGAATTGAATTGGTGAGATCGCCCTCCGGAGTGAGTCTCACTCTGGCCACTGAGTTCTCATGGAGTTTAATTATTAGCCAGAGAAGCCTTCTGTCGATGCCCCAGCGGGTGAGTTTTTCCCAGAGGATGTTCCTGGGGATACTATCGAATGCTGCCTTTAGATCAATGAATGCCACACAGAGTTGGCCACCCTTTGGGGTGGAATATTTCCAGGCAAGATGCTGTAAAATTAGAATATGATTAATTGTTGACTGTTTTGGGCGAAATCCAGCTTGTTCGGGCCCAATTAATTTTTTCTCTTCGGCCCATTGGGTAAGTCTGTTCAACAGGAAGCGGGCATACAGTTTCCCCACTATTGAGAGCAGACTGATATTTCTATAATTTCCTGGGTCGTCTGGTGAGCCCTTTTTGTGGATTGGAACGATAATAGCGTCCTTCCATACTTCCGGGATCATTCCAGAGTTGTTAACGGCATCAAAAATGGTCGCCAGGACTTAAGCCCACCAGTCCGCATGGTATTTTATAGCTTCTGCCGGGATCAGGTCTGGCCCAGGCGCTTTCCCTGTTTTGAGTTTAACGATCAAATCATGGATGTCCTCCGGATCAGTGGGGGGCCAGAGGGGAAGCTGTTCTTGAAATTCATCTCTTGTGTTAGCAGTACAGTCAGTTGTGGCAAAATAATTTTTTAAGTATGATTCCCAAACCGGGGCAGGAATAATAGTTAAAGGGTATCTTTTAGTTCTTTGATTTAACAGGAGCCAAAATTGTCTGGAGTTCCGTAATGATGAGGCTTCTATGATTGCCCGCCATTGATTCACTTGCCATTCCTGTCTAGCTCCCTTTTGAATTTGCTTGTAGGCCGATTTTGCTTGGAAATATTCTTTTGGCAGGACCGTTGCTTTATATTCTTTGTAGATGTTACCAAGAAGTTGTCTAGCCTGTTTACAAGCACTATTGAACCACAATGCACCTATCTTCCTTTGTGTTCGATTTATTTTATGCGTCGGAACAGAGAAGAAGGACGATAGATCTTCTGACAGATTCGAGAATAGTCTTAGAGTTTGGTCATAATCGTAGTAGTCCTCAATTAAGCCTGAATATGCTTGTTTTAGCCCTTGTTGGAAATATGCTGAGTATTTTTGGGCCTGTAATTCGGACCATTTAACACTTTTGATTTGCAATACTGAGTTCGTAATCAGATGTGTTGGGTGCCTGTCTCCATCTGGGGTCCAGTCTATAGTCATTGTGGCGACCAACGGTAGGTGGTCGCTCAGTTGAATATTTTCAACTTTAAAATGGGAAAATTTGGGGAAAATGTCATGAGATACTAACATATAATCCAGGACACTGTTTGCAGAGGAGCTTATGTGTGTAAAATCACCCGGTACGTCTGGCGGGCAGTTCCCGTTTAGAATCACTAAGTTTAGACGTAGTACCAATTGGTAAAGAAGGGTTCCTGCTTCATTTACCCTTTTGTCTTTGGAAAGTCTTTGAGTATGGAGGGCGAGGTCATTAATGAATTCTGGAGTTATCCACCATTTGGCTTTGATTAAAGACTCCCAGTTTGTTGCAATGCGAGCATTGAAGTCCCCTGCTATAACATTGGGTATATTGGGGTATTTGGAGAGACAAAGAGTAAGATGTTCCTCCAAAATTCCCCATTTATTGTATAAGTCTGCAGTGTTGCCTCCAGGAGGAAGATAGACATTTGTTATAACAAGTTCAAAATTTTTCCCCGTAATCAGGGCTGTAATTGCAAAGGTGGAAGCATTTACAAGCGTGAGTTTTGCCTGTATTTTCAAGGAAATTGCTATAACTAATCCTCCACTAGGCCGGCCTCCTTTAGTAGACGGGCATGCCGGTAATGATGTAACATCAAAACCATTAATATCTACTCTCCCCTCTTCCCATGTTTCTTGTAAAAGAATTACTTGGTGTAAGTTTATTAGTTTTACAAGGTCCGGGTCAGATTTTTTCCCCTTCCAACCTGCTATGTTCCAGCTTAAAAAGGAGAACGGGGGGGGGGGGGGAGATTTGACTGGGGTTTGGGTAGTCACAATGGAGAAGGGGGGAACGCTGATCTTGGGTTGTCAGATTTAAAGAAGTCAGTAATTTTCCTTTGACTAATAGTAGATGACTTCTCTCCTTTTGACGCAGGTGTGCCTCTTGAGCTGTTTATAATTATGCTCTGCTCGCTCGGTCCTATAGGGGTAGTGTCCTGGTTTGGTCTGATCTCCTCTCTGAAATCCCTTGTTTTATCAGAGAGCTTATCACCTAGGGGGGCAGAGATTAGGTCGGTACAAGTTTTAGCTATTATTAGATTTTCCTTCCATGGGTATATCATCTTATTTATATGGCCCAAGGGGTCTTCTGTCCAGTCCGTATCGATAACAGATTGAACTTCTAGATCATCAGCTAGGGATTCTCCGTCCGATAATGATGACTCCAGGTCAGGCATTGAGGAATGTGTCGAAATTTTGTTTACATTTTGCTGTTCTTTAGTAGATATATCCATTCCGGTTGGTACAGGATGAGCTGGTTCCAAATTAACTAATGAAGGTGGCGGGACGATTGTCTGTATCGTTGCCTTGGATTTTATAGACCTATTTTGGGGCTGTGGGCTAAATTGGAGAAGGTCCACCGAGCCTTCAATGGCCCTGTTTGTTTGAATTTCTTTGTTTCCTATTTTACTTTTGGCCTGAAACATCTTCTCTCTTAATTTGTCTAATTTATTTATTATTTTTTCTTTTTCTTGTGATTGTAATTCATCAAATGAATTCATAAGGGCGCTTTCACCACTGGATATTCTGGAACTACCCAAATTCATTCCTAGTTGTGGGCTGCAGACGATCTCCTCCGTTCTCTGTGGGGAGAGCAAGATCTCTTTGTCTGGCGATTTTATAGAGCTTGTTTCTGAATCTAATGTCTCTTTCCCTTTTTCCACAAGTAGTGGATTTACTATGCTGTCCGCAAAAACCCTTGTGGGTATGATTTTTGTTTTTATGAATTTCCATTTTTCTCTTATTATTAATAAGGGTAATCTCAGCGAATGGAAGGCTAAAATAACTTTGTAAGGGCCATTTGATTGAGTTAGCGGAAGTAAAGCACGAAGATCGATATGAACTGTGCTTATTCTCAGGATTTTACTTAGGGCAATTTTAGCTCCTTCTAAGCTTGACCAGTCCCATATCTCTGACCTTATCGTTAGGCACACCTTCTTTGGTTGCAGTGTTAGATTTTGCTTACACATGAGATTGTTTAGTTTGTATTTTCTCATCCCCTTTGCCCCAGATTTTGGTGGGGCTATCCGTGGAGGTCCCCTCTGGTAGTTATTTTTGAGGGCAATTTTGGCATCCATATCCATCACTTTTTCAGTTAGCTTGGAAATTGAGCACGTCAGAAAGTCTATCTTTTTAAATATACAGTCCAGTGTCCTAATGACTAATTGTAAATGGGAGGACTCATTTCCCAGCTGGTTCTCTTTATCCTGGATCTTTTTTCCATCCACGTCAGACCCACCTTTAATGGGAGTGCTCGTTAGATTACAAGTGTGTAAGATGGTATTTTGGGGCTTGGGAATGGCTACATCCAAGTCACTTAGTGGAAGAAATCTATTGTGTGTAGTAACTGCTGCTTGAGGATTTGACTGGACTCTTCTTCCCTTAGCTTGTAGCTTGGGGCTAGGGAGAAGCAGTAATTCCTCTGCTTCTCTGAGGCGTTTCCTCTTGCCCATAGCCACAGTAGATATGAACTAAATAATATAAATAATACAGGAGAGAAGAAGGGAACTTCCTACCACAGTCAGTGATTTAGCTGTGCAGCTGAGTATTTAACTCCAGGGATTTCTCCACAGTTCGTTGAAGAGCTATAATAAGAGTAAAATTCCGATAGAGATTTACTCCTGTTGAGGGCTCTAGTAAATCTTCTCCAGCTCAGCCCTCTTCACGGTTAATTATACAAGTCAAGGGCTCTCAATTTAAATCTTTATCCGGTCCCCCGTCCCTCCCCTATTCGGTCTCTGGGGTAAGTGAAGGCAGGCTTTACTTAAAACAGAAGGGTCTCACCGCTTTGCGAACTTCCAGGCTTTTGTTTTGTTTAATTGGAACTTCCGTCTCCTTTCTTCTCACCTCTCTCTGCCGTAGACTTCTTCTTCGCCTCTCAAAGTGTAATTTCAGCAACCCGAAGCCTCACAGCCTCACAGCTTTCCACACTAGCTGGTAGGATGACGAAGTGCAGCTGGAGAAAGCGGCTCGGGAGGGAGGCTGGGTCCTCAAGCCCGTCGGGTTCAGCTGCTTGTCCAGGCACCTGAGGACTCCTATGGTCTCCTCTGGTCCTCCCCTGGCCTGGCTTCAAAACTTCGGCTTGGCTTCTTTCCCTTCCCCAAGTATTGAGACTCCGCTCAGACCCTGTCTCCAGGCTACAGCTACAGCAGCGGTGATCCAGTGCCCGGGAGTAATTTTAACCAACGCTTGCCTTCTAGTTCCTTGTGTAGCCGGTGATTCAGTGTCCTTCCAACAAGGGAGACAAATTGCTGTGTCACTTGTAGGTTTAAATGCCTTAGCTAGCAATTAAAACAGGTAAAAAGAAATTAATAAAACTGTTAAAAACTAATAAAAAACTGCACGACTAGCATGGAGCTTAGAGCAGGGCTGCCCTTGCCGGCGCCATCTTGGAAGCTCTCCCCCCACCTCTCGGGTGTGGAATTGGCATTTCTCCAGTTTGACCCACAGCTGATGCTCCTGCAGCCTTTTCAGCACTTTCTTGACATCTTTCAGATGCTGCTCCTCGTTCTCTGAGTAGATAAGTACGTCGTCCAGGAAGGCCACACAATTCTTGTACAGCAGGGACCCCAACACGTGGTTCATGAAAGCTTGAAATGTGCTGGAACCCGATTGTAATCCGAAGGGCATCACGAGGTACTCAAAGGCCCCCAGAGGGTGAACATCGTGGTTTTCCATTCATCCCCCTCCCTCATCCTTATCAAATTGTACGCCCCTTGAAGGTCCAACTTGGTAAAAACCTTCCCTTTCCTTACCCTGGCCAAAATGTCATCAATTCTGGGCATAGGGAAGGTCACTGGTTCCGATACCCGGTTGACCGACCTATAATCTACGACCAAGCGGGGCTCCTTGGAGTCTCTTTTGTCCACAAAGAACACTGGACTGCCCCCCACCGCCCTTGATTCTCGTATAAAGCCCCTCTTCAGGTTCTTGTCAATGAACTTCCGCAACTCCTGCATCTCCCTGTCTGACATGGCGTACAGCTTACCCACTGGTAACTGAGCCCCTGGGAGTAGGTTGATCTGACAGTCAAAGGGCCTGTGAGGGGGTAGTCTATCCGCCTCTTTCTCACTGAAAACTTCTTCCAGGTCTGCATACTGAGGTGGTACTTATGGCAACGGAGAGGCCAAAGTTGCCATGAGTTCCAAGAAAAACAAACATGGAGTCCAGCACGCTTCCCTTTGCGCAGCTCTGCTGTCTGTCCGTGCTGATCCAAAAATCCTTCCTGCCTCTCCCTCTTGCCGGTAGCAGAGATAAACACAGCGGTGAAGCAATTGCAGTAATAAATTCAGACACAAAGGCGTTCCTTATCTTCTTAGCCTTTAATCATGAAGTTTAACAGCATAACTTCAAACCTGGTGAAAGCTCACCCATCTTGCGTCCTCTCTCCGCAAAAGCGAAACCAGACTGAAACTCTCAGAGTCAATCCACTCCCATAAGAGTTTCTAACCACGCCTCAGGTAAGAGACGTCACACAGAACTCCTTAACCCTGTGAGTTCTGAAACCAATAACAGTACTCTCACCTTTTCTCCCACCGCTATCCCTGCCACCCTCAACGTGAAAGGCAATTGTCTCAGTGTGTCTGGAGACCCTCGTTTTCATGGGAGGGGTCTAGTGGGTCACTCCCCCCCCAAGAGTTCTCTCCCATCAATGGTTGTTACTTGCAGGGGGTGTTCGAGAGGCACCACCTGGAGTTGGTGTTCTAGTGCAAAATCCCTGCTAAAGAAGTTGCAAGAGCTGCCAGAATCCAGCAATGCCTTCCCCTTAATAGGGTGTCCGTTGGGGAGTTCTAACACCACCTCTATGGCTATTGCTGCCCGGGGGGGGGGGGTCTGGTTTGGGCACCTTCACTGGTTGCTCGCCTGGCTGCTGTGCCCGCTCTCCTGCAGCCAAGCCTTGCCGTTTCCCTGCTCCTGCTCTCCCCCCGCGGCCCCCACCATTCCTTACCACGCTTTTTTCTGAGGGCAGACTCTGGCAAAATGTCCCGGCTGTAGGCAGAGAAAACACTTCCTGGTCGTTTTCCCCTCTTTCTTGCGAACCTCGCCGGAGTTTGAAACCCCGCGCACGCGCGCTCCTCCAATTTCCATTGGTTCCGCGGGCAGCACGGGCGGTGCAGGTGGCCCAGGCACGTCTGGAATGCGATTGTCATGCCAACGCTCCACTCTCCCTTCCCGCCTTTCCAGAGCACACGCCTCTTGGCGTACTCCCACAGCAAGCGCCATTTTAGTCAGCTGGTCCATCGATTGCGGGCGGGGCGAGCGGGAAAGTTCATCTTTTACCCAAGAGGCTAAGCCTTCCTCAAATAGCATTTGCACTGGTTCTGAACCCAGTTCCCACCCGAGTTTGTGGATTAGCATTGCAAATCGTGACCAGTACTCTCTCACTGATTGGTTCCCTTGTTTGCACTCCATCAGCTGCTGGCGTGTCACGCTTTGCTCCACATCACTTGAGAACATATGGTCCATGGCGCTAAAAAATTTCCTCAAGTTCTTTAAGGCGGCATTCTCCGATGCCATTAAGGGCCTAATCCATTCTCTGGCCCCGCCTTCCAGGTGCCCTATCACAAAAGTGACCCTCCCCCCATCGTCTGCAAAGTCCTCATACTGCAGGTCCAGCGCATATTGCACATCTGTCTTAAAAGCATTATAGTCTCGGACTTCCGGGTTGGCGCGATCGGGAAATGGCGGATTCCCTCCGAGCTCCGGAGGGAATCGGCTCAGCGGTGGATGGGTCTTTGCCGTGCCGGCGACACGGGGACCCTTAAAAACCGCAGGCGCGGAAGCCTGCGGACTGCAGACTCGGCGGGTGCCTTAAGCGCCCCCCCTGATTCGCAATGAGCCTTTTTAAAGGCTACGGAGGGGATACAGGGGACGGCGTGGCACTGAGAGTCGACCGCTACCGCCGCTGAGCGAAGCCGCGAGCCATAACTGGAGAGCGCTGACTTCCTTCCTTGAAATTCGGACTGAAAAAAGAACCCGTGAGTAATTTGGAACTGAACTTTAAAACTTTTACCTTTTGAATTTGAGACGACCGGGGGGTGTGCTAAAAGGAAGTCCCCACACCCCCCCTTGCAGACGATCCAGAGCAACGAAATAAGAACTAAGCTGGAGTGCCTACCCTGTAAAGGGTGAGTTTTAAAAAGACAGTAACTTCCAAGATTTAGAAAGGTAAATTTGAGCAGGAGAGTGGAGTGTTGGAAGAGTCTTTGTTTTGTGGTAAACAACCCTCCCTCCCGGGCCCGGGAGCGACCTGCTTTGGAGCCTGTATAGAGGAGCAGAATTTGACAGCTGTCAAAAGCTGTCAAATGGACTATTAATAGTGAAAAAAATTGCTGTTTAAGACCTCTCCGGATTAAAAGGAGTTACAATTGAACTAAAATTTTGAGAAACAAAGAAACAATAATAGGACAGAGGATTGTTGGAGAAAAGGTTACTCAGTAACCAGATTCCCTCTAGGGGGAATTCTGTGGAATTACAATGGCTGTGGGTGGAAAGATACTGAGAGAAATCGAAAGAATGTTCTCACTGGTGGGAACCCTACAGGAGCAGACTACAGCTATGAGTAAACAATTGACGACCTTGGATTTGGAAACAAGTAGTTCTGCTGAAAGTAGTGAGGGCCTGAGTGAGAAAGAACCCACAGCTGAATTTGAAACAATAAACAAAGAAGAGGAGAAGACAAAACAAGAAAGAGAACAAGTTATCTGGGAAAGTACTAACCAGAAGCCGACATCTGGAGAACACAAGCAAGGAGACTATTGGATTAAATCCACTCTAAGCCTACGAAAGATACAGAAGATGAAAGTGGAGGCCCTGGGACTTTATGGAATTCAGGAGCTCGAAATAAAGAAGTACAATTGGGGCCTCCACATAGACTTTGATTTTGACTATCAGCAAGACTTAGGCCTTGTGGAAATTCCTCAGCAGTTGCTTTTAAATATGGGAAGAGACTATGGACTGATTGGATTGATTGTTAAGGAAATCTTTCGAGACTCGATGATAGACAAAAAGGACTACCAACAAAACCGGCGGAGAGGGACTAAAAGAGAATTGAGAGCCTCGGATATCCGGAATCCAGGCTAAAAACTGTTATTTTGGACATGTCTCGGGAAAGGACGCAAAGCGGGGAGGGGAGGGAGGGAAGTATCAAATTTAAACAACACTCAAGACCAGGGGGTTTAGTATTAAGAAAATTATGTAAGAAAAAATGAGAAATCGAGGGAAGAGAATTGGGGTCCAACTTAGGGAAAATTTATTTTTGTTTTTTATAAAAGGACTAATATTAAGATGGAAGAAATGCCAACTTGCTGACATAAGTTTGGGAATAGGGATGCAGGGGAGGGGGTGGGGGGAAGTCAAGGACTAGGGTTAGAAAATAAGATTTTCGGGAACTATTCATGTTCGTTGTTTTTTATGTTTGTTTTGGTGTCTTGTTTGTGTTTATATAAAATGTGAAAACCCAATAAAAATATTTAAAAAAAAAAAAATAAAAGCATTATAGTCTCTGGGGTTGCCTGAAAACTTCTGCACTAGTCCCGGTACCTTCCTTGCGATGGGGTTGGGCTTCCCCTGGGCATCCTGAGTCCACCTTTCATCCAGCCGCGCCGCTACTATAGCCAGTTGCTGCTCCAACTCTCTGTTTCTCTCTTCGAGCGTTGGTTCCTTCCTGGCCCCTCTCCGGCGCCTGCTCCTCCAGCTTGACTCATGACACTGCCTCTGCTGCTCTCCGCACAAGCAACAAGGGACTGACGGATTGCTGTAATGGGAATTGGGGTTGCTTGTGCGTAAACTGCAAGCTGCTGCAAGCTAGTCGTATAGCTAAAACTTTCCCTGGTTTGACAGCCCTTGAAACGCGACTGTCTTAGTCACTGGCAGAATCCGTCAGTGGGTGTGACCTAAATTTCTTCCAACATAAAAGTTGCTTGACTCCAAGTCTCCTCCTAGATTCTCTGCGTGGAAGCCTTCTGCGCAGCGTGGGCGTGCCAAGCGGAGGTCCTGTGCTCTCTCCGCTGATTTCACTGGAAGCGTTATATGTCAGGGATGTGTATACCTGTGAAGAGATCCAAGATTTAGAACCTCAAAGCCAAAGTGAGAGCATTTGGGTCAAAATTAAGGGAGAGAAACATAACAGAGACCTCATTGTGGGAGTTTAGTATAGATCCCCAAGCCAAACGGAGGACATAGATGATGCCTTCCTGGAACAGATGGCCAAGCATGCAAAAGGAAGGGAGATAGTAGTAATGGGGGACTTCAGTTACCCAGATATTTGTTGGATTTCAAACCCAGCCAAGAGCATAAGGTCAAACAGATTCCTCACTGGCCTTGCAGACAACTTCATTGTCCAGAAAGTGGGAGAAGCAACAAGAGGAACAGCCATTTTAGATCTGGTCCTAACCAATGTTGATGACCTGGTTAGTGGGGTAGAAGTGGAAGGATCATTAGGCGCGAGTGATCATGCTCTTCTGAAGTTTACTATACAGCGGAAAGGAGCAGCCAAGCATACTAGGACTCAATTTCTTGACTTTAAGAAAGCCGACTTCATAAAACTTAGGGAAGTGCTGGGTGAGATCCCATGGACAGTAATACTAAAAGGAAAGGGAGTTCATGATGGCTGGGAGTTTGTTAAGAGGGAGATAGTAAAAGCACAACGTCAGGCAATACCAATGAGATGGAAACATGGAAGGTGACCTAAAGAAGCCAGGGTGGCTATCTAAAGAACTTTTAACTGAGTTAAGATTAAAAAAGGATGTGTACAAAAAATGGAAAAGGGGGGAAACCACCAAAGAGGAATTCAAACAAATAGCCAGCACGTGTAGACACAAAGTCAGAAAAGCTAAAGCACAGAATGAACTCAGGCTTGCTAGAGAGGTTAAAAGCAACAAAAAAGGCTTTTATGGGTATGTTCGTAGCAAAAGGAAGAACAAAGAAACAGTGGGGTCACTCAGAGGAGAAGATGGTGACACAGAAAGGGCTGAACTCCGCAATGCCTTCTTTGCCTCAGTCTTCTCCGATAAAGAAAACAATGCCCGACCTGAAGAATTTGGAGCAAATGATTCAGCAAAGGAAACACAGCCCAGAATAACTAAGGAGATAGTACAAGAATACTTGGCTAGTTTAGATGTATTCAAGTCTCCAGGGCCAGATGAACTTCATCCAAGAGTATTAAAAGAACTGGCAGATGCGATCTCAGAACCACTGGCAGTCATCTTTGAGAATTCCTGGAGAACAGGCGAAGTCCCGGCAGACTGGTGGAGGGCAAATGTTGTCCCTATTTTCAAAAAGGGGAAACGAGAGGACCCAAATAATTACAGCCCAGTCAGTCTGACATCAATACCAGGGAAGATTATGGAGCAGATCATTAAGCAAACAGTCTGTGAGCACCTAGAAAGGAAAGCTGTGATCACCAATAGTCAGCATGGATTTCTGAAAAATAAGTCATGTCAGACTAACCTGATCTCGTTTTTTGACAGAATTACAAACCTGGTAGATGAAGGGAACGCAGTGGATGTAGCCTACCTTGATTTCAGCAAGGCATTTGACAAGGTGCCCCATGATATTCTTATAAAGAAGCTGGTAAAATGCGGTCTTGACTATGCTACCACTCAGTGGATTTTTAACTGGCTGACTGACCGAAACCAAAGGGTGCTCATCAATGCTTCCTCTTCATCCTGGAGAAGAGTGACTAGTGGGGTGCCACAGGGTTCTGTCTTGGGCCCGGTCTTATTCAACATCTTTATCAACAACTTGGATGATGGATTCAAGGGCATCCTGATCAAATTTGCAGATGACACCAAAGTGGGAGGGGTGGCTAACACCCCAGAGGACAGGATCACACTTCAAAACGACCTTGACAGATTAGAGAACTGGGCCAAAACAAACAAGATGAATTTTAACAGGGAGAAATGTAAAGTATTGCACTTGGGCCAAAAAAATGAGAGGCACAAATACAAGATGGGGGACACCTGGCTTGAGAGCAGTACATGTGAAAAGGATCTAGGAGTCTTGGTTGACCACAAACTTGACATGAGCCAACAGTGTGACGCGGCAGCTAAAAAAGCCAATGCAATTCTGGGCTGCATCAATAGGAGTATAGCATCTAGATCAAGGGAAGTAATAGTGCCACTGTATTCTGCTCTGGTCAGACCTCACCTGGAGTACTGTGTCCAGTTCTGGGCACCACAGTACAAGAAGGACACTGACAAACTGGAACGTGTCCAGAGGAGGGCAACCAAAATGGTCAAAGGCCTGGAAACGATGCCTTATGAGGAACGGCTAAGGGAGCTGGGCATGTTTAGCTTGGAGAAGAGGAGGTTAAGGGGTTATATGATAGCCATGTTCAAATATAGAAAAGGATGTCATATAGAGGAGAGAGAAAGGTTGTTTTCTGCTGCTCCAGAGAAGCGGACACGGAGCAATGGATCCAAACTACAAGAAAGAAGATTCCACCTAAACATTAGGAAGAACTTCCTGACAGTGAGAGCTGTTCGACAGTGGAATTTGCTGCCAAGGAGTGTGGTGGAGTCTCCTACTTTGGAGGTCTTTAAGCAGAGGCTTGACAACCATATGTCAGGAGTGCTCTGATGGTGTTTCCTGCTTGGCAGGGGGTTGGACTCGATGGCCCTTGTGGTCTCTTCCAATTCTATGATTCTATGATTCAAAGATGATAAAGCTCTGATTGGGCTTTTTTCAAATTGGTGTTTTTGGGTTTAGAATGCACATTCAACCAAAAATCGCAGGTGACATGTTTGTTACCAGCCCAAATCAAGCATAGGTGTTTTGGTTCCATCTCAATAGTAAAAGGACGAATAAGCTTCGATTGCTCTTTCGGTGTTCATTCACCCACAAATAGCAAAGCGGTGCAATAAGCCTAAACAAAGCCAAACAGGTTGTTTTGTTTTCCAACTACATAGAAAAAAGAATTTTGGATTGCGTTTACTTCATTTCGTGTTTTTTGCTTTTAATGCACATTGACACAGAAATCGCAAAGTGTGTGTAATGAGACCAAAATAACACAACACCATCTTTTCGCTTCCATATGCATAGAGAGAAGACATATAAGCTTTGATTGGGCTTTTTTCAATTCGCATGGTGTTATTTGGGTGTGCGCCAGAATCACCCCAAACCAATGGAAAAAGGTATTTTGGGTTCCATCTACATAAAAAGAAGATGATAAAGCTCTGATTGGGCTTATTTCAAATTGGTGTTTTTGTTTGTTTTTTATGTTTTTTTAAAAGATATTTTATTAAATTTTCACAGTAAAAGACAAAAAAAGTACGAAATCACACAAAACAAAAAACAATACGATACAAAAATACAGACATAAAACATACAACATAGTTAAACCAAACTTCCATAACCCTCTTTCTTGACCCCCCTCGCCTCTCCCTTTCCTGTGTTCCCATTTACCAAATCATGTTCAGCAATGCTTCACCTTCTCTCAGAATTTGTTTTAAATTAAACATTTCAGCTATTATGTCTCCAATTTTACCCTTTGTTATCAAATATTTAGATATTTAAACTTGACATAATATTATTCAAATTTCATCTTTGTTCTTATAGTTCAGTTATTTTCATATTTTGTTCAACTAGGTTACTAATGCCATGTTGTCTTTATATCCTGCATCATTCTAACATTCATACATTTTACAGTACTTTTGCAAATAGTCCTTAAATTTTTTCCAGTCCTCTTCCACTGTCTCTTCTCCCAGGTCTCGCATTCTGCCAGTCATTTCTGCCAATTCCACGTAGTCAATCAGTTGCATCTGCCATTCTTCCAGAGTGGGCAAATCTTCTATCTTCCAGTACTTTGCGATGAGTATTCTTGCTGCTGTTGTCGCATACATAAATAAAATTCTGTCCTTCTTTAGCACCCTCTGGCCAACAATGCCCAAAAGGAAGGCCTCTGGTTTCTTAGGGAAGGTATATTTAAATACCTTTTTTAGTTCATTATTGTCCCAGCTCACAAAGGACCAACGCCAGTCCGTTGTTATATACAAAAGTCTTTATTGAAGTTCAGTTTGTCTTTCACATCAGGAGCGTGCAGCTCTACGTCTGAGACTCTAGACCGCCGAAGCTCCGTCTGAGTCTCCTCCCTCCAGACACCAGTTTAAGACCCTAGCCTTGCTCCACCTCTTCCTTTGCTCTTTCCTCCTCTGGCTCCGCCTGTCAGCTGGGGTCTCGCCCTTCCTAGACTCTTCTGACGCTGAGTCCCCTGAGTCTTCCCCCTGCCTCCGGCGGGCTTTAGGACCTGGTTCCCCATCCGGGTTTTCTGCTGTCCCGCGCGCCTGTACATTCGAACTTGGCGCGCGCGCCCAGCCGGCAACCCTCCTCCTGACCGTTACACTGCTCCTGTCACTGCTTCCCCCTTCGGGGAGGCCAGCTGGACCTGACCTCCCCTCTGTTCCCCCACTCTCCGACAGAGGCGTGGTTAGTCCCGACTCTTCTTCTCTCCCTGCTGGAGGAGACGCTGCCCCTGACACCTGGGACTCTTCCCCCCCACTATGCTCTGGTGGGGAAGCTGGTCCTGATCTCCAGCTGCTGCTTTGGGAGTCCCCGCTGGCCCCTTGTTTCTGGTGTGTCTCCCCTGGGACCCCCCCTTGCCCCCTACGCTGCCCTCAGATCCTTCCCCTTTGCTCTCCATCTCCTCTCTCCCCTGTACCTCTGCTCCTGAGCCCCTGACATCCATCCCGCCCTCGAAGCCCCCCTTCCCCCCTTCCCCTCTTCTGGGGCGGGTTCCGGGTGCTCCAGTGCTGTGGGGGTGAGTGCGGGATACAGTTCCTTCCCCTGGTGTGCAGCTGACCAGTTGGATCCAGCCAGCCCGTAATGGGCTCGCCGACGTCGATCTCCTCTGCTTCCATCTCTCTGCATTCGTGTTCGAACCCAAGGTCCTCCCCCAACACGTCCATGTCCGTCTCTCCCCCTGTTACCTCGGGTGATGCTGCGTGCCAGGGCCCCCTTAGCAGTTCCCTGCTCCACCCCACCTCCGGTTGAGTGTCCCACCAATAAGAGCGGTCCGTGGCAGACCCCAAGAGTGATCCCTCCGGGGAGCTTGTGTCTGGCGCCGTTTCCTCAGCAGATGAGAACCCCTGGAACGTGCTGGTTGAAAGTGTGGGTGTGAAAATCTGCCGGCATAGGTCTGTGTGGGAAGAGTGCATGGAACTCGTCTTTGAGGTAGTGCTCCTCCAAGGCATAGTCTGGCACCCACCTGTTGGCGCTGGCCGGGGTACCTTCCCTGGCAAGGAGATATTCAACTCCCTCTTTCCCCCATCTTGAGTCTAAAATCTCCGTGACCTCATTGAGTGGTGCCGCCCTCGGTGACCCCTCCCCCGTTGGCGACTTTCTAAGTGGGCGAGGTGCGGTCCCTGGCGCCTGAAACCTGTGGGGTTCCTTGTAGGGTGTGAGGACTGACCTATGAAATACCGGGTGCATTCTGGAGCCCTCCGGGAGTGTCAACCGGAAGGCCACTGGGTTGATTTGTGCCTCGACTTGGTAAGGCCCTAACTGCTTGTGTTTGAGCTTCTTCTTAGCTAACGTTCTGGCCGGCACTGCCTGGGCCGCTAACCAGACCCAGTCCCCCACCTGGATGTCTTCCCCGACTCTCCTGTGCCTGTCTGCCTGCACTTTGTAGGCGTGTTTTGCTAGTTCCAAGGTCCTTCGGAGTTGCTCGTGGACCTCCTGTAACTCTGCTGCCAAGTGCTCTGCTCCCCGTGGCTCCCCCCCCTTCGTCTCTAACCCCGGGAAGGTTCTCGGATGCCGCCCATTGTTGGCGAAGAACGGTGTCACCCCTGTAGATCCGTGCTACGTGTTGTTGTAGGCAAACTCGGCCAGCGGTAGGTAGTCCACCCAGGTCGAGGGCTGTTGATTCGCGTAGCATCGCAGGTACTGCTGCATGATGGCGTTGACCCACTCCGCTTGTCCGTTGGTCTGGTGTCGTGCCGACGCTAAGTTGATCTTGACGTTCAGGATGCCCAGCAGCTTCTGCCAGAAGCTCGAGACGAATTGGCGACCCCGGTCAGACAGGATGGACCGTGGTAAGCCGTGAACTTTGAACACGTGTTCTATGAACAGTTTGGCAGTCTGTTCCACTGTGGCCACCTTCGCGCAAGGAATGAAGTGCGCCATCTTGGTGAACAGGTCTACGACCACGAGTACCGCTGTTTTGCCTCGCGAGCTGGGCAGATCTGTGACAAAGTCCAGGGCCACTTTCTCCCACGGTTCGAGCGGCGTCTGTAGCGGTTCCAGCAGTCCCGCCGGCTTCTTGTGCACTGGTTTGGCCCTTTGGCATGTGTCACACCTAGAGACGTAATCCGCGACTTCTCCCCTCATCTGGGGCCACCAAAAGTCTCTGGCCACCAATTCCGCCGTCTTGTCCTTGCCGAAGTGCCCAGCACTGGGCGCGTCGTGTAACTGCTGCAGGACTTTAGCTCGGAGGTCGTCCCCAGGCACGTAGAGAGCTCCTTTGCGGGTGAGCAGTCCGTCGCGTATCTGGAACTCGTCGTCCTTCGCTGTGCCTCTTCGCACCTCCTCCATCTTGGATTGTGCGAAGGCATCCGTCTGCAGTGCGCGACGCACTGCGTCCAGGTCCACGGTGGCTGAAGCGCATGCCCACGCTTTCGGTGCGAAAATGTCTTTGGCCGCCACCAGTGCCGCTTCCTCGAGATACTGCGGTTTCCTGGATAGTGCATCTGCCATGACGTTGTTGTCTCCCGGGATGTATTCTATCCAGAAGTCGAAATCCGCAAAGAACTCCGCCCAGCGGATGTGTCTCTGGTTCAGGAACTGCGCCGTGCGCCAGTACTCCAGGTTCTTATGGTCCGTGCGGACCTGCACAGTGTGTCTGGCTCCGATGCGGAAGTGCCGCCACGCCTTGAAGGCTGCATGAATGGCTAGCAACTCCCTGTCCCAGATGGTGTAGTTCTGTTCCGACTTGCTGAGTTTCCTGGAGTAGAATGCGCAGGGCCTCCAGTTCCCTTGCGGATCTTGCTGCAACAGGACCGCCCCCACCGCTCTGTCTGATGCGTCAGTCTCAACCCTCATTGGTTTGCCGGGGTTTACGTGTAGCAGCTGTTCTTCGGACGCGAAGAGATGCTTGAGTCTCCGAAAAGACTGTTCCGCCTGGTCCGTCCAGGTGAACTTCTTCTTCTTGGAGCTGAGGGTGTCCGTGATAGCCGCCGTCTCCTTCGCGAACCCCTTGATGAACTTGCGGTAAAAGTTGGCGAAGCCGACGAACTTCTGGACCTCCTTCCGATTGCGCGTGCTCTTCCAGTCCAACACCGAGCGGACCTTGGCGCTGTCCATGGCGAGTCCCTTGTCGGACAGCTTGTAGCCCAGGAAATCCACCTCCGTCACATCGAACTGGCACTTCTCCAGTTTGGCGTAAAGTCTGTGCTCCCGTAGTCTCTGCAGGACCTCCTTGACGTCTCCCTCGTGAGCCTCCTGCGATTCCGAGAAGATCAGGATGTCGTCTAGGAAGCATACGCACTTCTTGTAGAGGAGGCCCGCTAACACGTGGTGCATGAAGGCTTGGAAACAATGGGAGCCATTTTGCAGACCAAACGGCATAACTCTATATTCATAGGTGCCTAAAGGCGTAAACATGGCCGTCTTCCACTCATCGCCCTCCCGCATGCGTATAAGGTTGTACGCCCCTCGTAGATCCAACTTGGTGAAGATCCGTCCCTTCCTCACCGTCGCAAGCAGGTCGTCGATCTTGGGCATGGGGAATGCTGTGGGCTTTGTCCTGGAATTTATGATCCTGGAATCAACTACGATTCTCCGTTGGGGCGTGTCTTTCTTCTTCACGAAAAACAGGGGACTGCCCCCCACTGCTTTGGATTCAAGTTGTGATCTATGAACTCCCTGAGTTCTTGCAGTTCGTCCTCAGACATGGAATATAGTTTTCCAGTCGGCAGTGTCGCCCCCGGTAGGAGGTCAATCGTGCAGTCGTAGGGCAGGTGGGGAGGCAGCTTGTCCGCTTCCTTCTCGCAGAAGACCTCCAAAATTGCCTTGTACTTGTTGGGCACCGCCTGCACCATGCCTAGGTGTAGCTGCTGTTCATCTTCCTGTCCCTCCTCTTCCTGGCCGGTTCGGATGCAGTGTTCTGCGCAGTAGGAGGAGCAGAAGGTCAATTGCCGCTGGTACCATGCTAATGCCGGGCTGTGCCTATCCAGCCAACTCATGCCCAACACTATGGGCGTGTCCGACAGGTGGGTGACATTGAAGCTGATGACTTCGCAGTGATTTCCAATTTGCAGTACCATAGGCGGCGTTTGCTGTACCACCTGTCCACCCAGTAGCTCCCTGCCATCGACCGTGACAACGTTTAGGGGCATTGTGGCTGGTAGGAGCGCTATGCGATGTCGCCTGATGAAGTCCACCCCCACAAAGTCTGCATTACTACCAGAGTCAATGGTAATAGGGACTTCCAGGGTGAATCCATTTGGCAGCTGGAGTGATGTGGTGAGTTGCACCACTGGTTTGGGTGGGAGGGGGTCTGTGGGCTGCAAAATCTCTGGGGACTGCTTCACTGACTCGCCTGGCTGGGCCCCAGTGCCTCTGCCTCCAGCCAGGCTTCGTCGTTTCCCTGCAGCTGTTCCCCCTGCTGAACTGCTCCTCTTACTGTTGCTGAGGCTGCAGTGTGCTTCTGGATCCTCTGGGGACACTCTTTGGCCATGTGCTGTGCACTGTCGCAGATGTAACACTTCCTGCTCCCTCTAGGAGCCTTCGTCTTGACTGCTCCTGGTGTTTGGGCTCTGGTCGCTGTCTGAGCCTTGGCACCACCGATCTCCATCGGCTCTTCTCCCTCCCCCAGTGGAGGCGTGGAGTGCGCGTGCCCTGTTTCTCTGGGTATGAAGGGAGGTGTTTTGGCCGGTGTGCGTGCCAGACGACGCTCATCCCTGCCCCAAGGGCGTTCTTCCAGGCGTACCCCTATCGTCAGCGCTCTCTGGACGACTTCTGTGGTAGTGGTAGGTCTCTCCCCCCTCGCCAGCTCATCTTTCACGGGTCCATTTAGCCCCTCCCAGAACAGATCCCTCACGGCATCAGAGTCCTTCTCCCAGCCCAGCACATTTACCAACGCAAAAAAGCGGGAGTGATATTGTCTCACCATGGCTTTGCCCTGCTGCAGCCCGTGCGTTTCCCTCCTGGCCACATCCACATCTACCGTTGATTTAAAACAAGCGTCCATAGCCTCGATAAATGCGTTTGAATCCTGGAGGGCGGGATCATTTTCGCGCCTGTCAGGGCTGCCTCAGGTCCCAGCTCACAAAGGACCAACGCCAGTCTCTCTTTATATACAGAAACGTTTATTGCAGTTCATTTTTCGTTTCACAGCCGAGGCGCGCAGCCCCACGTCCGTAACGCTAGACTGCTGAAGTCCCCTCTGAATCAGTCCCTCCCCTGCACCAGTTTAAGATGCTTGCTTTGCTCCACCTCCTCCTGTCTTTCCTTTTCCGCAGGGTCTTTCTGCCCGCTGGAGTTTCGCCCCTCCTGGATTCCTCTGACACTGAATCCCCAGATGGCTCTCCCTCCCTCCTGCGGGCTTTGGGACCTGGCTCCTCCCCCAGGCTCTCCGTTTCCCCTCGCGCTTGCACATTTGAACTTGGCGCGCGCGCCTAGCTTCCAACCTTTCTCCTGATCGTTACATCACTCTCTCACTGCTCCCCTCCCCTTCCGGGAGGATAGCTTGTTCTGACCTCCCCTCCGTTCCTGCCGACGGAGCTGCTTCCCCTGACACACTGGAACCTCCCCCCCTTCGCTACGCTCTGGAGGGGAAGCCGGTCCCGATCTCCAGCTGCTGCTTCGGGATTCCCTATTTGCTCCTTCCCCCTGATGAGTCCCCCCTGGGGCTCCTCTTGTCTTGGCTACAGGCGCCCCCTCCTGGGAATCCCCCGATTCGCTGGAAAGGCTCATGGAATCCCTCGGGCCACCGTCCTCCTCTTCCTCACTGTCCTCGGACTCTTCCCAATAGTCCTCCCTCTCCTGCCTCCCATGTGCCTCTGCTCCTGAACCCCTGACATCCATCCCCCCTCGAAGCCCCCCTTCCCCCCTCCCGCTGCTCGGGTGCTGGTTCCGGGTGCTCCATTGCCGTGGGGGGTAATGCTGGAAACAGTTCATTTCCCCCGGTCTGCCGCCCCCCAACTGGATCCGGCCAGTCCTTGATGACCTCGTCTACGTCGATCTCCTCTGCTTCCAATTCAGTGTATGTGTGCTCGAACCCGGGCTCCTCCCCCAACACGTCCATTTCCGCCTCTCCCCCTGTTACCTCGGGCGATGCTATTTGCCAAGGCCACCTTAGCCACCTCCTGCTCCACCCCACTTCTGGCTGATCGTCCCACCAGTAAGAGCGGTCCGTGTCCACCCCCGAGCACGATCCCCCCCCCCCCGGAGACTTCCAGTCGGCGCCAGCGTTTAATGGCGGTCCTTTCTCCGAGCTCCGGAGAAGGACTGCTCCGTGAGTTCGGGTCTGACCCGCTACGGCAAGCGGGGGACCCCTAAAATCACAGGCGCAGAAGCCTGTGAACAAGGAGACTCGGTGGGAACCAGAAGCGCCCCCCTTTACTGCGAAAGAGCCTTTTTAAAGGCTCCGGAACGGCATCGGGAGTGAGCGTGGTGCTGAGAGTCGCAACCCAGCCCGCGGAGTGAAGCCGCGTTGCCATGAACGGAGAGCGCCGATTCCTTCCTGTAAATTGAAATTCGACTGAAAAACCCGTGAGTAGGACTGAAAGATTATTTGGGACTTTAAAACTAAAATTTAAAATTCAGCCGGAAACGGGAAAGGCAAAAAATAAGGAAGTCTGCCTTCCCCCAACTGCATGACAGACTAAGCAACGAAAACACAAAGCTGCATCTGAAGGAAAATAATCTTATGACTGCTTAACCTTGGCATTGGACATGATCTCCTCTCTAGCAGGCAGGGGCAGAGGGGAGAAAAAGTGACTTTATAACCTGCATGACTTTTTAAAAGAGAAAAGTTTTCCGCTGCCTTAATCCCCTGAGACGGACTGTCAAAATAAGATACCAGGAACTGTATTTAGAACTTGATACAACTTGTTACAAAGTTATACTGTGGAAGCTCTGCTTGTTACAGTGTTGGGACTTTGCTGCAACAACTCTTTGGATAGTGTGGACAGAGTAATTATATAGAAAAAGTGTTGCAGCACTTATATTGAGGAATCCTGGTCTCTTTGTTCTTTGTTTCCTTCACTTGGACATTTTGGTTTGCTCCCTCTAGAGGGTTGAGAAGTAACAGTTGCAGAGCAACGGATTAAGACAGTGGGATTTTCCATCAGGAAACTGCTCCTGTGAGAACGTCCTTGGGACATGAGCGGCCCAGCAGATGAGATAACTACCAGAGCTAAAGCAAAACAACAACAACAAAAGAAAAGAGGCTCAATATCAAGCCTAACACCGACAGGAGCAGCTGGGCAAGAAAAAGTGACAGCTGTTTCAATGGATTCAATGACACAGGCGTTACTCAAGTTAAATCAATCTTTAGAAGCTTTGACAAAGCAGAGTACAGAAAATTCACAAAAATTAACAGAATTAACAGCAAGGTTGGACTTGAATACGAAAAGTGTGACATCTAACACAGAATCTATAAATAAGCTGATTGAAGAAAACTCTGCAACACGTAAAATCGCAGAGGACGCCAGACATATTGCTGAAGAGACACAGGAAAAACTAGAACCAATCTCCAGAAAAGTGTATGAACATGATGCAACCTTGTCTTTGCTGGAATTACAGAGAAAGGAGAGAAACCTGAAATTAAGACTAGTTCCCGAAAGTGAAGGGGACAGCCTTGTGGAGTTCCTCACACAAGAGTTTTCTGACTTTTGGCAGGAAGAATTGCAGGAGGAAGAATTTAAGATAACAACAGCATTCAGATTGGGCAGGAGACAGAACAGAAAGACTCCGAGGGATTGCCTGATTACTTTTAGATCCAAGGAAGAAAGGGACAAAATATTAAAACTACATTGCCAAAAGGCCTTGGAAATTGAAAACTCTCATATACAAATCTTCAAGGACATCCCTAAATATATTCTTGAGGTGAGAACCTTCTATAAAGATCTGGTCTACCTGCTGAAAAGGAACAACATACTTTTTAGGTGGGAGTTCCCACAAGGACTGTCCTTTAACTACAAGGGAAAGAAGGTGAAAATAAAAACAATTCAAGACAAAGAGAAGTTTTTGGAGAAAAACCACGAGGATTTGCAGAAGGGAACGGTAGACCCAATTCCAGAGGTAAAAGGGGCGGTAGATATCTTGAATCTATCATTTGGACTTAAACCACCATCAGAGGAAGAGCAGCAACTTGGAGCGGTAGGAGGAGTAAATGACAAATAACAAGATGGCCCTGCAATTCCTTAGCTGGAATTGTAATGGGCTGAACATGCCCACGAAAAGACGTCAAGTTTTTCATATTCTGAAAAGAGAAAAATTGGATTTGATTTGCTTACAAGAAACCCATGTGACAAGGGTACACAGGAAATTACTTATAAATAAAAGACTAGGACAAGAATTCATCTCATCGGATAAAGTTAAGAAAAGAGGAGTGGTGATTTATGCAAAAGAGAAATTGGCCCCAAGAATGATGTTTAAAGACGAACAAGGAAGATATTTGGCAATTGAAATACAAATACAAGGAGAAAAACTGTTAATTGTTGGAATTTATGCACCAAATGAAGGGAAGGCGGAATTTTTTAAGAAGCTGCATGGAACTCTGATGGACTATTTGGACTATAATGTAGTAATCATGGGAGATATGAATGGTGTGGTTTCTACAAATATGGACAAGGCACAAAGACAGACAATCTCTAAGGAAGGGAGACTTCCGAAGACCTTCTTTGAAATGACTGAAAATATGGACTTGATAGATATTTGGAGAACAAGGAAGCCACTCGAAAGAGAGGGAACTTTCTTTTCTCAAGCAATGATGACCTGGACCAGAATCGATCAAATCTGGATTACTAGTGGGCTGGCTCCAAAGATCAAGAATATAGAAATCTGCCCCAAGACTTGCTCTGACCATAACGCCGTGAAGATGGAAATGAAATTTATAACAACTGGTCAATTTAGATGGAGGATGAATGACACCCTGTTTCGAGATGAGGAGATCCACAGAAAGGCCCAAAAAAACCTTAAAGGACTATTTTGAATTAAACCTAAAAACTGATGTAGAAAAAAGAGTGATCTGGGACGCAAGTAAAGCTGTGATGCGAGGATTCCTAATCCAACAAAATTCAGTAAAAAAGAGAAAGCAAAATGAGAAGAAGGAAAAGATCCTGGAAAAGATAAAAGAAGGAGAGAAGAAATTGAGATCAAAACCAAAGTCCCAGGAGATTTTGAGAGAGATCAAGTTATACCAGACACAATATATGGAACTGATGAACCAAGAGATTGAATGGAAGATAAAGCAAATGAGACAAAAGACATTCGAATCTGCAGATAAATGTGGTAAGCTTCTGGCTTGGCAATTGAAGAAAAGACAGAAACTAAATACAGTTACAAACCTAGAAGTGGATGGAAAGAATATATCCAAACCCAATGAGATTAGAAACTGTTTTTTGAGCTACTTTAAAAAATTATATTCACAAGGACCGCAGAAGGAAGAGGATATAGATGAATTCCTTAAAAAATATGGACTACAAAAAAATCTCTCATCAAAGCAAGGTGGATCTAAACCAGAGAATAACAGAACAAGAGATAGAGGGTGCCATTCAGAACATGCAACTGGGCAAATCTCCAGGACCAGATGGACTGACTTCCAGATACTATAAAGCTTTGAAGGAGTGGTTGGTACAACCGTTAAAGGAAGTCTGTAACGAGATTCTAGAGGGGGAAAAGGCGCCAGAATCGTGGAAAGAAGCTTATATTACACTCATACCAAAGACAGAGACTGAAAAGACTCAGCTTAAGAACTACCGCCCAATATCATTACTCAATGTGGATTACAAAATCTTTGCAGACATTTTGGCAAAAAGATTGAAAAGAGTGTTGATGGAGAAGATTCACAAGGACCAAGCAGGCTTTCTCCCAAAAAGGCACTTATCGGACAATGTAAGGAATATAATAGACATTCTGGAATTGCTAGAGGTGAACATAAACACTAAAGCAGTGCTGATCTTTGTGGATGCGGAGAAAGCCTTCGACACTATTTCTTGGAGTTTTATGAAAAAGAATCTTCATGGGATGGGGGTAGGCCAAGGATTTGAGAATGGTATGGGTGCGATATATTCTGAACAAAAAGCTAAGTTGATTGTAAATAATGTGATAACTGAAGAATTTAAGATAGAAAAAGGGACACGACAAGGGTGCCCAATTTCCCCATTGCTTTTTATATCAGTCCTGGAGGTTTTGCTAAATATGATTAGAGATGACCAGCAGGTTAAAGATGTACAGGTCGGAGCAAAACATTATAAGTTAAGAGCCTTTGCAGATGATTTGGTACTTACTTTACAAGAGCCAGATACTAGTACAAAGAGGGTGTTGGAGATAATTCAAGAATTTGGTCAGGTGGCCGGATTCAAACTGAACAAACAAAAGACTAAAGTTTTGGAGAAAAATTTAACAGGTATGGAGAGGGAGAAATTCCAGAATGAAACAGGTTTGACAGTGGTTAAGAAGGTGAAATACCTAGGGGTTCATCTGACATCTAAAAATCTGAATTTGTATAAAGACAATTATGAAAAATGTTGGTCAGAAATCAAAAAAGATCTAGAAATATGGTCAAATTTGAAACTGTCAATGTTAGGCCGAATTGCAGTTATTAAGATGAATGTATTGCCTAGAATGTTATTTTTGTTTCAAACTTTGCAGGTTCTTGACAAGATGGACTGTTTCAAGAGGTGGCAGAAAGACATTTCAAAATTTGTCTGGCAGGGCAAAAAGCCCAGAATAAAATTTAAAATATTGACAGATGTAAAAGAAAGAGGGGGATTTGCCCTGCCGGATTTAAAATTGTATTATGAAGCAGCAGCGTTTTGCTGGCTGAAAGAGTGGATGCTCCTCGAGAATACAGATATCTTGGATTTAGAAGGTTTCAATAATGCATTTGGTTGGCATGCATACTTATGGTATGATAAAATTAAAGTGCATAGGGCCTTTAAAAACCAGATTGTCAGAAAAGCATTATATAATGTCTGGATAAGATATAAAGACTTGCTGGAAAACAAAACCCCTAGATGGTTGTCACCCTTGGAGGCTAAGGCATTGAAAAAGCTCAATATGGAGGCCGAATGGCCAAAGTATTGGGAAATCTTGGAACAAGACGGAGATAAATTGAAGTTACAGAGTCATGAGAAATTGAAACCCAAAGTACGAGATTGGCTCCATTATTATCAAATAATGGAGGTGTACAAACAAGATAGGAAAATTGGCTTCCAGGTGGAGAAATCAAAATTAGAAACTGAATTGTTAGAACCCAATACTAAGAACTTATCAAGAATGTATAATTTGCTGCTGAAATGGAATACACAAGATGAAACAGTTAAATCAGCTATGATTAAGTGGGCACAGGACATTGGCCATAATATTATGTTTGCTGACTGGGAATGGTTGTGGAACACCGGGATAAAATTTACGGCATGTAATGCTTTAAAGGAAAATATTATGAAAATGATCTATAGGTGGTACATGACCCCAGTCAAGCTAGCAAAGATTTATCATTTGCCTGATAACAAGTGCTGGAAATGTAAAGAATCTGAAGGTACTTTCTACCACCTTTGGTGGACGTGCCCAAAGATTAAGGCCTTCTGGGAAATGATATGTAATGAAATGAACAAAGTACTTAAATGTACATTCCCTAAGAAACCAGAGGCCTTTCTCTTGGGCATTGTCGGCCAATTGGTGTTAAAGAAAGATAGAATTTTCTTTATGTATGCTACAACAGCAGCAAGAATACTTATCGCAAAGTATTGGAAGACACAAGATCTACCCACCTTGGAAGAATGGCAGATGAAAGTGATGGACTATATGACATTGGCTGAGATGACTGGCAGAATCCGTGATCAGAGGAAAGAGACGGCGGAAGAGGATTGGAAGAAATTTAAAATTTATCTTAAGAACTATTATAAAATTGATGAATGCTAAAATGTCGAGGTGTTGAGAAAGAAAAAGGGATTACAGTGACATAAGAATAAGTTGAAGAAAAGACTATGAGGACACATATTTGATAAAATTATTTAGAAGCTGCTGAAATAATCTTGGAAATTGGGATGCAGAAAGGGGAGGTATGGGGGAGTCTGAGAAATGAGGGTAATGAAAAAAAGGTTAGGAAATTATACATGTTTGTTTGTCCTTTTATTTGTTTGTATTGTTTAAAAAATGCTGTAAAACCAATAAAAAATTTATATATATATATAAAAAGAGCACAATCCCCTTGGAGGGCTCGATTCCGGCGTCGTCTCCTCTGCGGAGGAGAACCCCTGGAACGTGCTGGTGGAAAGTGTGGGCGTAAAAAGCCAGCTGTCGAAATAATCCGCTGGCATGGGCCTGTGTGGGAAGAGTGCATGGAACTCGTCTTTGAGAAGCGGTTCCTCCAGAGCATAATCCGGCACCCAACTGTTGGCGCTGGCCGGGGTACCCTCCCTGGCGAGGAGATATTCTACTCCCTCCTCCCCCCATCTCGAGTCCAGAATCTCCGTGACCTCGTTGAATGTCGTGGCCCTCAGTGACTTCCCCCCCCTCTGGTGACTTTCTGCGTGGGTCTGGTGCTGTCCCTGGCTCCTGAAACCTGTGTGGGGCCTTGTAGGGTGTGAGCACCGACCTATGAAAGACCGGGTGCATTCTGGAACCTTCTGGGAGAGTCAACCAAAAAGCTACAGGATTGATCCTGGCCTCAACTTGGTATGGCCCTAGCTGTTTGTGTCCTAGCTTCTTCTTAGCTAACGACTTGGCCGGCACTGCCTGGGCCGCTAACCATACCCAGTCCCCCACCTGGATGTCTTCCCCTGCCCTCCTGTGCCTGTCTGCCTGCTCCTTGTAGGCGTGTTTAGCTAGCTCCAAGTGCCGTCGGAGTTCCTCGTGGACCTCCTGCAATTCTGCTGCTAAGTGCTCAGCTCCCTGCGGCTCCCCCTGCGCCGTCGTCTCCAACCCCGGGAAGGTTCTGGGATGTCGCCCATTGTTGGCGCAGAACGGTGTCACCCCCGTTGACGCGTGCTTCGTGTTGTTGTAGGCAAACTCGGCCAGCGGTAGGTAGTCCACCCAAGTCGCAGGCTGTTGATTGGCGTAACATCGCAGGTACTGCTGCATGATGGCGTTGACCCTCTCCGCTTGGCCGTTGGTCTGCGGATGCCTCGCCGACGCTAAGTTGATCTTGACGTTCAGGATACCCAGGAACTTCTGCCAGAAACTGGAAATGAATTGGCGGCCCCGGTCGGACAGGATGGACCGTGGCAAGCCGTGAACCCTGAACACGTGGTCTATGAACAGCTTGGCGGTCTGTTCCGCTGTGGCCACCTTCGTGCAAGGAATGAAATGCGCCATCTTGGTGAACAGGTCTACAACCACAAGTACCGCCGTCTTGCCTCGCGAACTGGGTAGATCAGTAACAAAGTCCAGCACCACCCTCTCCCACGGCTGTAGTGGCGTCTCCAGCGGTTCCAGTAGTCCCGCTGGCTTCTTGTGCACTGGTTTGGATCTCTGGCAAGTGTCACACCTGGCGACGTAATCCGCGACCTCTCCTCGCATCTGGGGCCACCAAAAGTCCCTGGCTACTAAGTCCGCCGTCTTCTCCTTGCCGAAGTGACCCGCGCTGGGTGCGTCGTGCAACTGCTGCAGGACCTTCGCGCGGAGATCGTCCCCCGGCACGTAGAGAGCACCTTTGCGGGTTAGCAGGCCGTCGCGTATCTGGAAATCGCCGTCCTTTGCTGTGCCCCTCCGCAGTTCCTCCATCTTGGATTGCGCGAACGGATCCGTCTGCAGCGCGCGACGCACCGCGTCCAGGTCCACGGCGGCTGAAGCACATGCCCATGCCTGCGGTGCGAAAATGTGCTTGGTCGCCACTGGTGCCGCTTCCTCGAGATACTGGGGTTTCCTGGAGAAAGCATCTGCTATGACATTGTTGTCTCCTGGGATGTACTCTATCCTGAAGTCGAAATCCGCAAAGAACTCCGCCCAGCGTATGTGCCTCTGGCTCTGGAGCTTCGCCGTGCGCCAATACTCTAGGTTCTTATGGTCCGTGCGGACCTGCACAGTGTGTCTGGCTCCGATGAGGAAGTGCCTCCACGCCTTGAATGCTGCATGAATGGCCAGCAACTCCCTGTCCCAGATGGTGTAGTTCTGCTCTGACTTGCTGAGCTTTCTGGAGTAGAACGCGCAAGGCCTCCAGTTCCCTTGCGGATCTTGCTGCAAGAGGACCGCCCCCACCGCTCTGTCCGATGCGACAGTCTCAACCCGCATGGGCCTGCTGGGATTCACGTGTAGCAGCTGTTCTTCGGACACGAAGAGGCTCTTAAGTCTCCGAAAGGACTGCTCCGCCTGGTCCGTCCAAATGAACTTTTTCTTCTTGGAACTGAGGGTGTCCGTGATAGCCGCCGTCTCTTTCGCGAAACCTTTGATGAACTTGCGGTAAAAGTTGGCGAAGCCGACGAACCTCTGGACTTCCTTCCGATTGTGTGGGCTCTTCCAGTCCAACACCGCGCGGACCTTGGCGCTGTCCATGGCGAGTCCCTTGTCGGACAGCCTGTAGCCCAGAAAATCCACCTCCGTCACGTCGAACTGGCACTTCTCCAGTTTGGCGTAGAGTCTGTGCTCCCTTAGCCTCTGCAGGACCTCCTTTACGTCACTCTCGTGAGCCTCCGGCGATTCCGAGAAGATCAGGATGTCGTCGAGGAAGCATACGCACTTCTTGTAAAGGAGTCCCGCTAGCACGTGGTGCATGAATGCTTGGAAACAGTGGGAGCCATTTTGGAGGCCAAACGGCATAACTTTGTATTCATAGGTGCCCAACGGCGTAAACATGGCCGTCTTCCACTCATCACCCTCCCTCATGCGTATGAGATTGTACGCGCCGCGCAGATCCAGCTTGGTGAAGATCTTCCCCTTTCGCACCGTCGCGAGCAAGTCGTCAATCTTAGGCATGGGAAATGCCTTGGGCTTTGTCATCGAGTTTATGGCCCTAAAGTCTACGATGAGCCTTTTTGGGGGCGTGTCCTTCTTCACAAAAAACACAGGACTGCCCCCCACTGCCTTGGATTCTTGGATGAATCCCCGCTTCAAATTGTGCTCTATGAACTCCCTGAGCTCCTGCATCTCGTCCTCGGACATGGAATACAGCTTCGCAGTCGGCAGCGTCGCTCCTGGCAAGAGGTCAATTGCGCAGTCGTAGGGCCGGTGGGGGGGCAACTGGTCAGCTTCCTTTTCGCAGAAGACCTCCAAAAACCCCCTGTACTTGTGGGGCACCGACTGCACCATGCCCAGGTGCAGCTGCTGCCCTTCCTCCTGGCCCTCCGCTTCCTGGCCGGACTGGATGCAGTGCTGTGCGCAGTAGGATGAACCAAAGGTGAGTTGTCGCTGGTACCACGCTAATGACGGGCTGTGTCTATCCAGCCAACTCATGCCCAACACTATAGGCGTGTCTGACAGGCGGGTGACGTTGAAACTGATGACCTCGCGGTGATTCCCAATCTGCATCACCATGGGTGGTGTCTGTTGTACCACCTGCCCGCCCAGCAGCTTCCTGCCATCGACTGTGACAACGTTTAAGGGCAGCGTGGCTGGTAGAAGCGCTATGCGATGTTCCTTGATGAACTGCACCCCCATGAAGTCTGCGTTGCTACCGGAGTCAATGCTAACAGGGACTTCCAGGGTGAGTCCATTAGGTAACTGGAGAGTTGCAGTGAGTTGCACCACTGGCTTGGGTGGTAGGGGGTCTGTAGGCTGCAAAATCGCTGGGGACTGCTTTACTGACTTGCCTGGCTGAGCCCCAGCATCTCTGCTTCCAGCCAGGCACTGTCATTTCCCTGAAACTGCTCTCCGTGGTGAGCTGCCTCTGTTACTGTTGCTAAGGCTGAAGTGTGCTTCTGGAGCCTCTGGGGACACTCTTTGGCCATGTGTTGCGCACTGTCACAGATGTAGCACTTCCTGCTCCCTCTAGGAGGCTTAGTCTTGACTGCTCCGGGCGCTGGGGCTCCGGCTGCTGTCTGAGCCTTGGCACCACCAAGCTCCATCGGTTCCTCCCCCTCCCTCAGCGGAGGCGAGGGATGCGTACGTCCCAGGTCCCTGGGAAGAAAAGGAGACGCTCTAGCCGGTGCACGCACCTGGCGACCCTCATCACTGTGCCAAGGGCGTTCTTCGTGGCGCACTCCTATCGTGAGCGCTCTCTGCACGACGTCTGCGAGGGTTTGAGGTCTGTCCCCCCTTGCCAACTCATCCTTTACGGAGCCATTGAGTCCCTCCCAGAACAAATCTCTCACTGCCACGGAGTCCTTTTCCCAGCCCAGCACATTCAGCAATGCAAAAAAGCGCGAATGGTACTGTCGTACTGTAGCCTTGCCTTGCCTCAATCCATGCATCTCGCGCCTTGCCACATCAATGTCCACGGTAGATTGGAAACAAGCGTCCATGGCTGCGATAAATGCGTCAGAATCCCTGCGGGCAGGACCATCTTCGCGCCATAAATTGCGTAGCCAGGCTTTAGCTTCCCCATGCAAGTGGGATACAATGAAGCCTACTCTCTCCTCCTCATCTCTAAAATCCTTCCGAAGCAAATGCAGCGCATATACGACGTCAGCTCTGAAACTGGGATAATGCTTCAGGTTCCCATCGAAGTGGGCTACTAAACTGCCCCCCTGCCAGCCGAGTCCAATTCCCTCTGACCTGGGCCCCGGGAACCCTTCTTTGCATGCACGCTCCCACCTGGCTTGCAGATCCTGGCATCGCGCTTCTGCTTCCTCTCCTGTCTTTTTGGAGATCAGTACTGCCGTGGAAAGCTCCACTACTGCGTTTCGCAGTTCTGTTAGTTGCTCCTCCGCAGTCATCTCTGCCAACCTTCGTGAGCTTGCAAAAAAAAATTTTTGCGTACAGAGCGGGGACTTACTGTCAGGGCTGCCTTAGGTCCCAGCTCACAAAGGACCAACGCCAGTCTCTCTTTATATACAGAAATTTTATTGCAGTTCATTTTTCGTTTCACAGCCGAGGCACGCAGCCCCACGTCCGTAACGCTAGACCGCAGAAGTCCCCTCTGAATCAGTCCCTCCCCTGCACCAGTTTAAGATGCTTGCTTTGCTCCACCTCCTCCTGTCTTTCCTTTTCCGCAGGGTCTTTCTGCCCGCTGGAGTTTCACCCCTCCTGGATTCCTCTGACGCTGAATCCACAGATGGCTCTCCTGCGGGCTTTGGGACCTGGCTCCTCCCCCGGGCTCTCCGTTTCCCCGCGCGCTTGCACATTTGAACTTGGCGCGCGCGCCCAGCTTCCAACCTTTCTCCTGATCGTTACATCACTCCTCTCACTGCTCCCCTCCCCTTCCGGGAGGATAGCTTGTTCTGACCTCCCCTCCGTTCCTGCCGACGGAGCTGCTTCCCCCTTTTTTTATTATAATTTTTTTTATTGGTTTTACAATTTTTTTAAAAACAATACAAACATATAAAAAGACATACAAACACGTATAGTTTCATAATCTTTTTTTCATAAACCTTGTTTCTCAGACTCCCCCATACCTCCCCTTTCTGCATCCCGATGTCCAAAATTTTTAGCAACTTCTAATTATTTCTCTCAAGCCTCTGTCCTCTTAATATTTCCTTCAGTCTAATCTTATATCACTGTAACCCTTTCTTTCTCAAAACCTCGACATTCTAACATTCATCAAGTTTATAATAGTCCTTAAGATAGATTTTAAATTTCTTCCATTCTTCTTCCGCCGTCTCCTTTCCCTGGTCACGGATTCTGCCAGTCATCTCAGCCAATGTCATGTAGTCTATCACTTTCATCTGTCATTCTTCCAGGGTGGGTAGATCTTGTGTCTTCCAATACTTTGCGATAAGTATTCTTGCTGCTGTTGTAGCATACATAAAGAAAGTTCTATCTTTCTTTGACACCAATTGGCCGACAATGCCCAAGAGAAAGGCCTCTGGTTTCTTAGGGAAAGTACATTTAAGTACCTTTTTCATTTCATTATATATCATTTCCCAGAAAGCCTTAATCTTCGGGCATGTCCACCAAAGGTGATAGAAAGTACCTTCATTTTCTTTACATTTCCAACACTTGTTATCAGGCAAATGGTAGATTTTTGCTAGCTTGACTGGGGTCATGTACCACCTATAGATCATTTTCATAATGTTTTCCTTTAAGGCATTACATGCCGTAAATTTAATACCGGTGTTCCACAACCATTCCCAGTCAGCAAACATAATTGTCAGAGCTGCTTCCAGATCCTAGCTCACAGAGGATCACGCTAGCCAGCGGTCACTTTATAAAAGTCTTTATTGAGTTACAGTTTCCATTCTCAAGCTGTGGCGCGCAGCTCTACGTCTTATGGGTTAGACCGGCGAAGCTCCGTCTGAGTCTCCGCCCCCTGTGCACCAGCTTACTAACCTAGCTTTACTCCACCTTTTCCGCCTGACCGTTATTCTCTGGGTCCCTCTGCCCCCCGTGGTCTCTTCCTTCCGGGACTCTTCTGACGCGGACCCCCCGGACCCTCCTGTCTCCTTGCGCCGGGCTTTAGGACCTGGCTCCCTTTCAGGGCTGCTTACTGCGCCACCTTCCTGTGCATTTGAACTTGGCGCGCGCGCCCAACCTTCCACTTTCCGCCTGACCGTTTCTTCGCTCCCCGATGGAGGTGTGGCCACTCCTGACTCGTGCCCTCCCTCCTGTTGCGAGCTGCCAGCGCTCGATACCTGGCGCCCTTCTTCTCCCCTGCTCTCTGTTGGTGACGCTGGTCCCGATTTCCAACTGCTCCCCTCTGAGCCCCCTCTGGACCCTTCTCCCTGGGGTGTCCCCCTAGGCTCCCCCCTTGCTCTGGCCACTGGTGCTCCTTTCTGTGAATCTTCTGATTCACTGGAAAGACTCGGAGATCTCGGGTCGTCGTCATCACTCATCTTTTCTTCTGCCTCCTCCCCCTCGCTCTCTGTTTCCTCCCTTGCCCTCGCCTCTGCTCCTGAACCCCTGACAATAATGTTATGACCAATGTCCTGTGCCCACTTAATCATAGCTGATTTAACTGTTTCATCTTGTGTATTCCATTTCAGCAGCAAATTATGCATTCTTGACAAATTCTTGGTATTGGGTTCTAACAGTTCAGTCTCTAATTTTGATTTTTCCACCTGGAAGCCAATTTTCCTGTCCTGTTTGTAAACCTCCATTATTTGGTAATATTGGAGCCAATCTCGTACTTTAGGTTTCAATTTCTCATGACTTTGTAATTTCAATTTATCTCCATCCTGTTCCAAAATTTCCCAATACTTTGGCCATCCGACCTCCATATTAAGTTTCTTCAGTGCCTTAGCCTCCAAGGGTGACAACCATCTAGGGGTTTTGTTTTCCAACAAATCTTTATATCTTATCCAAACATTAAACAACGCTTTTCTGACAATGTGATTTTTAAAGGCCTTATGCACTTTGATTTTATCATACCATAGATATGCATGCCAACCAAATGTATTATTAAAGCCTTCTAAATCCAAGATATCTGTATTCTCGAGGAGCATCCACTCTTTCAGCCAGCAAAACGCTGCTGCTTCATAGTACAGTTTTAAGTCCGGCAGGGCAAATCCCCCTCTTTCTTTTGCATCTGTAAGTATTTTAAATTTTATTCTGGGCTTTTTGCCCTGCCAGACAAATCTCACAATGTCTTTCTGCCACCTCTTGAAACAGTCCATCTTGTCAAGAATCTGCAAAGTTTGAAACAAAAATAGCATTCTAGGCAATACATTCATCTTAATAACTGCAATTCGGCCTAACATTGACAATTTTAGATTTGACCATATTTCTAGATCTTTTTTAATTTCTGACCAACATTTTTCATAGTTGTCCTTATACAAGTTCAAATTTTTAGATGTCAAATGAACCCCTAGGTATTTCACCTTCTTAACCACTGTCAAACCTGTCTCTTCTTGAAATTTCTCCTTCTCCATGACTGTCAAATTTTTTTCTAAGACTTTAGTTTTTTGTTTGTTCAGTTTAAGTCCGGCTACCTGGCCAAATTGTTGAATTATCTCCAACACTCTTTTCGTACTAGTGTTTGGCTCTTGTAAGGTCAATACTAAGTCATCTGCGAATGCCCTTAACTTGTAATGTTTAGCTCCGACCTGTACACCTTTAACCTGCTGGTCATTTCTAATCATATTCAGCAACACCTCCAGAACAGAAATGAAAAGCAATGGAGAAATTGGGCACCCCTGTCGTGTTCCTTTTTCTATCTTAAGTTCCTCCGTTATCACATTATTTACAATCAGCTTAGCTTTTTGTTCAGAATATATTGCACCCATACCATTCTCAAAACCTTGGCCTACCCCCATCCCATGAAGATTCTTTTTCATAAAACTCCAAGAAATATTGTCAAAGGCTTTCTCCGCGTCCACAAAAATCAGCACTGCTTTAGTGTTTATGTTCACCTCTAGCAATTCCAGAATGTCTATTATATTCCTTACATTGTCCGATAAGTGCCTTTTTGGGAGAAAGCCTGCTTGGTCCTTATGAATCTTCTCCATCAACACTCTTTTAAGTCTTTTTGCCAAAATGTCTGCAAAAATTTTATAATCCACATTAAGTAATGATATTGGGCGGTAGTTCTTAAGTTGAGTCTTTTCAGTCTCTGTCTTTGGTATGAGTGAAATATACGCTTCTTTCCACGATTCTGGTGCCTTTTCCCCCTCTGAAATCTCGTTGCAGACTTCCTTTAACGGTTGAACCAACCACTCCTTCAAAGATTTATAGTATCTGGAAGTCAGTCCATCTGGCCCTGGAGACTTGCCCAATTGCATGTCTTGAATGGCACCCTCTATCTCTTGTTCTGTTATTCTCTGGTTTAAATCCACCTTGCTTTGATGAGAGATTTTTTGTAATCCATATTTTTTAAGGAATTTATCTATGTCCTCTTCATTTTGTGGTCCTTGAGAATAAAGTTTTTTGAAATAACTCAGAAAACAGTTTCTAATCTCATTGGGTTTAGATATGTTCTTTCCATCCACTTCTAGGCTTGTAACTGTATTTAGTTTCTGCCTTTTCTTCAATTGCCATGCCAGAAGTTTGCCACATTTATCTGCTGATTCGAATGTTTTTTGTTTCACTTGCTTTATCTTCCATTCAATCTCTTGATTCATCAATTCCATATATTGTGTTTGATATAACTTAATCTCTCTCAAAATCTCCTGGGACTTTGGTTTTGATCTTAATTTTTTCTCTCCTTCTTTTATCTTTTCCAAAATCTTTTCCTTCTTCTCATTCTGCTTTCTCTTTTTTATTGAATTTTGTTGAATCAAGAATCCTCGCATCACAGCTTTACTTGCGTCCCAGATCACTCTTTTTTCCACATCGGCCTTTAGATTTATTTCAAAATAGTCCTTTAAAGTTTTTTGGGCCTTCATGTGGATCTCCTTATCTCGAAACAGGGTGTCATTCATCCTCCATCTAAATTGACCAGTTGTTGTAAGTTTCATTTCCATCTTCACGGCGTTATGGTCGGAGCAAGTTTTTGGGCAGATTTCTACCCTCCTAATCTTTGGAGCCATCCCACTAGTGATCCAAATTTGATCAATTCTGGTCCAGGTCATCATTGCTTGAGAGAAAAAAGTTCCCTCTCTCTCAAGAGGGTTCCTTGTTCTCCATATGTCTATTAGGTCCATATTTTCCGTCATTTCAAAGAAGGTCTTCGGAAGTCTCCCTTCCTTGGAGATTGTCAGTCTTTGTGCCTTGTCCATATTTGTAGAAACTACACCGTTCATGTCTCCCATAATTATCATATTGTAATCCAAATAGTCCATCAGAGTTTCATGAAGTTTCTTGAAGAATTCCGCCTTGCCTTCATTTGGTGCATAAATTCCAACTATTAAGAATTTTTCTCCTTGTACTTGTATTTCAACTGCCAGATATCTTCCTTGTTCATCTTTAAACATCATTTTTGGAACCCATTTCTCTTTTACATAGATCACGACTCCTCTTTTCTTAACTTTATCCGATGAAATGAATTCTTGTCCTAATCTTTTATTTATGAGTAGTTTCCTGTGTGCTCTGGTTACATGGGTTTCTTGTAAACAAATCAAGTCCAATTGTTCTCTTTTCAAAATATGAAACACTTGACGTCTCTTCAAAGGCATGTTCAGCCCATTACAAGTCCAGCTAAGGAATTGCAGAGCCGTCTTGTTATTTTTCTGTTACTCCTCCAACCGCTCCAAGTTGTTGCTCTTCCTCTGATGGTGATGGGTTAAGTCCAAACGATAGGTTCAGAATGTCTAGTGCTCTCCTTTGTTCTGCAATTGGATCCACAGTTCCCTTCTGTAAGTCCTCTTGGTTTCTTTCCAAGAATCTCTCTTTGTCTTGTATTGTCTTTATTTTCACCTTCTTTCCCTTATAGTCAAAAGACAGTCCTTGTGGGAACTCCCACCTGAAAGGGATGATGTTCTTCTTCAGCAGGTAAACCAAATCCTTATAGAATGTTCTCAACTCCAAGATATGTTTAGGGATGTCTTTAAAAATCTGTATGGATGAATTTTCAATTTGCAAGGCCTTTTGGTAGTGTAATTTTAATATTTTATCTCTTTCTTCCTTAGATCTAAGGGTAATCAAACAGTCCCTCGGGGTCTTTCTGTTCTGTCTTCTGCCCAGTCTAAATGCTGTTGTAATCTTAAATTCTTCCTCCTCCAAGTCTTCCCAGAAACCAGCAAACTCTTGTGTTAAAAACTCCACCAGGTTGTCTCCTTCGCTCTCGGGAATCAGTCTTAATTTCAGATTTCTTTCCTTTCTCTGTAATTCCCACAAAGCCAGAGTTACATCATGTTCATGAACCTTTTTAGCAATTGGTTCTAAGTTCTCTTGAGTCTCTCCAGCAATAGTTCTAGCTTCCTCTGCAATTTTACGTGTTGCAGAATTTTCTTGAACCAGCCTGTTTATAGATTCTGTATTCAAGTCCAATCTTGCTGTTAGTTCTGTTAATTTCTGTGTATTTTCTGTACTCTGCTTTGTCAAGGTCTCCAAAGATTGATTTATCTTGAGTAACGCTTGTGTCACTGACTCCATAGAGGCAGCTGTCACTTTTTCTTGTCCTGTTATTCCTGTAGGAGTTACGCCTGTAATTGAGCCTCTTTTCTTTTGTTGCTGTTGCTGGTGTTGTTGCTGGTAGAGCTGCTGTTGCTGGTAGAGCTGCTTCCCCTGACACACTGGAACCCCCCCCCTCCGCTACGCTCTTTAGGGGAAGCCGGTCCCGATCTCCTACTGCTGCTTCGGGATTCCCTATTTGCTCCTTCCCCCTGATGAGTCCCCCCTGGGGCTCCTCTTGTCTTGGCTACAGGCGCCCCCTCCTGGGAATCCCCCGATTCGCTGGAAAGGCTCATGGAATCCCTCGGGCCACCGTCCTCCTCTTCCTCGCTGTCCTCGGACTCTTCCCAATAGTCCTCCCTCTCCTGCCTCCCACGTGCCTCTGCTCCTGAACCCCTGACAGCGCCATAAATTGCGCAGCCACGATTTAGCTTCCCCATGCAGATGAGTTATTATGAAGCCTACTTTCTCCTCCTCATCTCTAAAGTCTCCCCTTCGCTCTCCATCTCCTCTCTCCCCTGTACCTCTGCTCCTGAGCCCCTGACAATTATATTTCATTTCCCAGAAAGCCTTAACCCTTGGGCACGTCCACCATAGGTGAAAGAATTTTCCTTCAGTTTCTTTACAATTCCAACACTTATTGTCTGGCAAATGATATATTTTTGCAAGCTTGATTAGGGTCATGTACCACCTGTAAATCATTTTCATAATATTTTCTTTCAGGGCATTACATGCCGTAAATTTCACACCAGTGGTCCTCAAATTGGTGTTTTTGGGGTTAGAATGCACATTCACCCCAAAATCGCAGAAATGTTTGTTACCAGCCCAAATCAACCATAGGTAAACATATGGTAACATGTCAATAGAAAAAGGACGAATAAGCTTTGATTGCTCTTTCGGTGTTCATTCACCCACAAATAGCAAAGCGGTGTGTAATGGTTGGGAGTTACTCGTGCGTAATCCTGCTCTGTTTGAGCATCGGGTTGCTTGGTTAAACCCTCCGGACTACGCAGCCCATGGTAGCGTGGCTGCTCTTAGTCACTTGTAGAATCTGACTGTGGGCGTTTCTTAAAGCGTTGCCAACATAAGAGTTGTTTGACGCCCAATCGTTTCCGCCTCTCACTGCGCGGGAGTCTCCTGCGCAGGGTGGGCGTGGGCAGCGGGGTGCTTGGGCTCTCCTCACTAACTTCCAACGAAGAGTCCTGGAGCCCCTGCACCTCCCTGTCCCGTTGCTCTCCTGGATCCCTGGTGTTACACTCATTCTCTTCCCCTTCTTCCCGGCTAAGTCTCCCTCTAGCGCTTGGACCTTCCCCTGCAGAATCCGAGACCCTCTCCTTCTCCCGTGCCTCTGATGGCAGTTCCCTGACATCCACCTCCCTCCCAGGGCCCCCTTCACTCCCCCTCCGACCCGGGGGCTCTGTTGCAGCCTCTTCTCTGGTCGGCGAGCCAAGGAAACCCCTGAAAGAGCTGTCCTCCTCATCTGTGGGTGTGAACACCTCTTCCCACCTGCTAAGGTTCCCACCCAAGGAATGACTCTCCCAATCCGATTCTTCTTCGGATTCTGAAAACCCTTCGAAACTCTCTTCCTCCTCCGTCGTGCCGAACTGTTCTTCCCAGAATCGCTCTAAGGGCTTGGGTTTATCTGGGAACCGTCGGTGGAACACTTCCACCATATGCTCGTCGTCAACTGCCTCTGCCGGCACCCACGTGTTTTCCGACCAGGGCTCTCCTTCCCACGCCACCAAGTACTGCACCTGCCGCCCTCACCACCTTGAATCCACTATCTCTGCGGCCGAGCTCTGGTGTTCCCTCTCTTCTACCTGTGGTTGTGGCAAGACTTCTACCTCCCGCCCCTCTAATTCCCGCCCCTCTCTGTGCGGTGAGAGCAAGGACCTGTGGAACACGGGATGTATTTTCATGTTGTTGGGCAACCTGAGCTTGAACGCCACTGGGTTTATCTGTTGTATAACTTCAAACGGGCCCAGTCTTCTGGGCTGCAACTTCTTGCACCCTCCCTTAAAGGGTAACCCTTGAGTGGACAACCACACGCGATCCCCCACCCTAATGGTTTCCCCTTCCCTCCGGTGTTTATCTGCTTGCTTCTTGTAACTGGCTTTAGCCCTTTCTAGGTTCATCTTGAGCTGTTGATGTAACGCTTCCATTTCTTCCACAAACTGTTCAGCAGCAGGTACACTCCAGCTCTGTTCCTCATTGCCCGGGAACGCCCTGGGATGACACCCATAATTGGCCAAGAAGGGGCTCATACTGGTGGACACATGTTCAGCATTATTGTACGCAAATTCTGCTAGCGCTAGTTTCTCTACCCAATCATTCTGCCTTTCGCTAACGAAGCAGCGTAAGTATTGCTGGAGTACACTGTTTGCCCTTTCCGCCTGCCCATTGGTTTCTGGGTGTCTCGCTGTCGAGAAGCTTACCTCGACTTGCAGTAGGCTCATGAGCTTCCTCCAGAACCGGGAAGTAAATTGTTTTCTGCGGTCAGATAAAACCCTCAAGGGGGCGCCATGCAGCCTAAAAATGTGTTCTACAAACAACCGTGCCGTTTCTTCCGCCGTCACCGCATGGGAGCAGGCGATAAAGTGGCACATTTTGGTTAGCAAGTCTACTACTACCATCACTGCTGTTTTTCCCCTTGATTTGGGCAAATCCGTCATGAAATCAATTGACACCACCTCCCAGGGTTTGTTTGGCGTGGGTAAGGGTTCCAGCAAACCTGCTGGCATCGTGCGTTCCCCTTTGGCCCTCTGGCAGCGGTCACACCCTCTTACATATTCACGTACACCTTCCCTCACCCGTGGCCACCAAAATTGTCGGGTCACCAGCATCATGGTTTTGTGTTGCCCAAAATGTCCCGCTGTGGGGGTGTCATGTAGTTGTTTGAGTACCCTTCTTCTTAGAGCCTCCCCCGGTACGTACATCACCCCCCTGTAGTACAACACCCCTTCCTTCTCCTCAAACCCCTCTGGTGCTCCCCTCCCCTCTTGGAGTTCCCTGATTTTAGTCCGGGCGAATTCATCGTCCCTAGTGAGTCCTGCCAGTTCTCTCGTGCCCACTAGAGTACCCCCACACACCCATCGGTCCTCAGGTATGACGTGGCGGGTCTCCGGCGGCCCTTCTCCTTAGAAGTACTCTGGTTTCCGCGAAAGAGCGTTTGCTCCCACGTTTTGCTGGCCGGGCACATACTGGATTTCGAAAGAAAACTTGGAAAACTCCTGCGCCCAGCGAATCTGTCTCTGGTTGAGCACCTGTGCTGTCCGCCAATATTCCAAGTTCTTGTGATCTGTGCAGACCTGGATCTTATGCTGCACCCCTATCAGCAGAAGGTGCCACCGACGAAAGGCGGCGTAAATTGCTAGCAGTTCTCGGTCGTACACGGTGTAGTTTTGTTCCGACTTGCTCAGCTTCCTCGAGAAGAAGGCGCACGGTTTCCATTCTTGCTGGCTCAGTCCTGGCTGCAACAGAACCGCCCCGATGGCTCTTTCTGACGCGTCCGTCTCCAACCTCATAGGTTTCTCCAAATCCACATGTAGTAATTGTTCCTCCGACGCGAATGCCTTCTTCAATCTTTCAAAGGATTGCTGGGCTTCCTCCGTCCACACAAACTTTCTCTTACTACTGAGACAGTCCGTGATTGGGGCCGTCAAGTGTGCGAAGTTCTTGATGAACGTCCGGTAGAAATTGCCAAAACCTAGGAATCTCTGCACATCCTTTCGTGTCTTTGGGGTCTTCCACTCCAATACTGCTTGCACCTTGCTTGGGTCCATCGCTAAGCCTTTGTCAGATAGCATGTACCCCAGGAACTCCACCTCTCGGGCATGAAACTGACATTTCTCTAGCTTGACCCACAACTGGTGTTTCTGCAAATGTTGTAGCACTTCCCTGACATCTCTCACATGTTGCTCCTCATTTTCTGAATAAATCAAGACGTCGTCCAGGAATGCTACACAGTTCTTGTAAAGCAGAGACCCCAACACGTGGTGCATGAACGCTTGAAAACAGGCGGAGCCTGACTGTAATCCGAAAGGCATAACGAGATATTCAAAGGCCCCCAGGGGTGTGAACATGGTGGTCTTCCATTCATCCCCCTCTCTCATCCGGATTAAGTTGTAAGCCCCCCTCAGATCTAGCTTGGTGAAATTCTTTCCCTTCCTCACTCTTGTCAGAATGTCATTGATTCTGGGCATCGGGAAAGTCACAGGTTCTGACACCAAATTTACCCCCCTGAAGTCCACGACCAGCCTCGGTTTATCAGTGTCCTTTTTGTCCACAAAAAATACTGGACTGCCCCCCACTGCTTTTGACTCTCTTATAAACCCTCTCTTTAGGTTCTTGTCGATAAAGTCCCGTAACTCCTTCATCGCTATGGGGGTGGGTTTCCCCTGAGCATCCAGCGACCGTCGTTCTTCCAGCCTCGCTGTCAGGATGGCTATGTGCTCTTCCAAATCGCAGTTTCTCTCCTCCAGCGATTGGCCTCCAGCTGCCCCTCCCCTGGCTCCAGCTCCTCCGGTCTTACTCATGATGCCCCCTTCTGCTTGTTGCGCACGAGCAACTTTCAGGGTGAGTCAGAATGCTGTAATGGTTGGGAGTTACTCGTGCGTAATCCTGCTCCGTTTGAGCATCGGATTGCCTGGTTAAACCCTCCGGACTACGCAGCCCATGGTAGCGTGGCTGCTCTTAGTCACTTGTAGAATCTGACTGTGGGCGTTTCTTAAAGCGTTGCCAACATAAGATTTGTTTGACGCCCAATCGTTTCCGCCTCTCACTGCGCAGGAGTTTCCTGCGCAGGGTGGGCGTGGGCAGCGGGGTGCTTGGGCTCTCCTCGCTAACTTCCAACGAAGAGTCCTGGAGCCCCTGCACCTCCCTGTCCCGTTGCTCTCCTGGATCCCTGGTGTTACACTCATTCTCTTCCCCTTCTTCCCGGCTAAGTCTCCCTCTAGTGCTAGGACCTTCCCCTGCAGAATCCGAGACCCTCTCCTTCTCCCGTGCCTCTGATGGCAGTTCCCTGACACGGTGTAATAAGCCTAAACAAAGCCAAACAAGTTGTTTTGGTTTCCAACTACATAGAGAGAAGAATCTTGGATTTCGCTTACTTCAAGTCGTGTTCTTTGCTGTTAATGCACATTGACACAGAAATCGCAAAGTGTGTGTAATGAGACCAAAATAACACAACACCATCTTTTCGCTTCCATATGCGTAGAAAGAAGACGAATAGGCTTTGATTGGGCTTTTTTCAATTCGCATGGTGTTATTTGGGTGTGCGCCAGCATCACCCCAAACGAAAGCAAAAAAGTTTTTTTGGGTTCCATCTACATAAAAAGAAGATGATAAAGCTCTGATTGGGCTCATTTCAAATTGGTGTTTTGCGGGTTAGAATGCACATTCACCCAAAAATCGCAGAAATGTTTGTTACCAGCTCAAATCTGCTGGGAAAAAGCACCAATGATAAAGCCAGCTGCAGGTGGCTGGAATGCAAAACAGGATGTTGTTGTTTCAAACTGTACTGTTGGGAAAAAGGGGGAGTCTATTCTCTGTACTGAGCACCGGATGTTAGCTCAGAGTGTCATCTGACCTGTGCTAGAAGCACAGGGGAGGAGTTATGACTCTTCTGATGGAGTCTGAAGGGTGCAGTCACGTTTCTTTGTACTGCTGAATGACAGGAATAAAAGACATGTAAATAGGACTCCTGTCTGTCTCATTTCCCCTCCCTGGGGGGGAAAGCAAGGAGAGAGAAGCAGAGGGTGTGTTCTCCTCACATCTAACGAGGAGAATCACCGGTTTACGACCTAGCCTGCCGGGAGTAGCAGACGGAAGGTAAACAAGTATCTCGCTCAGTTTGCCCGTGAAGGCCAGTTTACCTCTGACTGTGAGCTGAGATACTGACATATGGCAGCTTTCGGTGGTTGCAATTCATCGAACATCTGCATGAGAGGCTGGTGGATTGTCCTCCTCTGCTCCAAGGGAGAAAATAGCGTCTGAGAGCAGCCAGAAGCTGAACAGACGGCTGGACCCAGAGGAAAGTGTTTTCCAAGCAACGGAGCTCAAGGTATGCTGCATTTCGGGCTAAAAGTTAGAGATAAGCTTTCAAGTATGCACAGTTGCTAAGCGACGCTCGTCAGAGACGTGGAAATTTACTGGCTGCGCAGATGGCTCTGAGAGAGGGCCTGGGAAGCGAAAGTTTTGTTTTGACTATGTCTTCGATGCTGTGCAAGGTCTGAGAAACAGCTTGCAGCTTGCCTGGAAAGGCAGTAAACAAGTCCAGCAGAGGCTATTGGAGTTTTAGCAAGGCTGGAAAGTGAGACAGAGGCTTGGCTTCAAGATGGATGCCAAGAAGGGGGGAGCCCTGCCTTATTCATCTCCCCTGACCAGTGGCAGTTATTCATCATGGTCTGGAAAGACGACTACCCCAGAAGGGGTGAGCAAGGATGATGCTGGCCAAGTTCCTAAGAGCTCATCGAAAACTGAGGAGAGCTTTGACCCTAGATGGGGGAGCGAAGGAACTGTTCCAGCTGCACTGGAAGTGAAGGACAGGGGGAGGGAAGAACAGAGTTCAAATCTCCCCGCTGCTGAAGCTACTGAGGAGCGAGTTGTAGCATTGAGCGCTGTCCGATGTTACAATTGTGGACAGACTGGGCATCTACAGCGAAACTGTAGGAAGCCGCGCCAGTCAAGAGGAGCGAAGAGCAGCTCTACGAAGCCTGAGGCGTCAGGCAAAAGCCGTACCAAGTGCCAGGTGAAACCTGCAAAGGCTATGATGGCGAAAGGAACCACGCCAGATGTTGGGAACGCGTTCATAATCGACACTGGCTGTACAAAACACATGTACCCGCACAGAGAACTGTTTTCAACGTTGAAGAAGCAAAGCTTCACTGTGAAACAGGCCAACGGTCAGGAGCTGAAAGCGACCGGGATTGGGACTGTGTATCTTGAGAGTCTGAACTTGACTATAAACAATGTTTACCTGGTTCCAGAACTGAGATTTAATCTGCTGAGTGTGTCGCAGATTGCAAAGAAAGGACTGAAACTGTCCTATGATGCTAAAAGCTGCAAGATCTACAAAGATGGAGAACTGTTTCTTACTGCCAGAGAGAAGGATGGACTGTATTTGTTGACTTTTGATCAAAGTGATTACATGAAATGTAATTCTTCTGGTTCTAACGAAATCTCTCTTGCAGGTGTGACCAGTGTGAGCACCAGGAAGGTGACCAAGAAGGTCGACAGAGCATTTCAGCGGGTGTATGCTGATGTGATTGGTCCTCTAGAACCATCTAGAGGCGGTTCAAAATATTACCTTGTGTGTGTGGATTGTTTTACTAATTATTCTTGGGTTTTTGTGATGGAAAAACCGCAAGAGACCTTAGAAAGGTTTCAGGAGTTTTGTGACAAGGTTAAAAATATGCATGATGCTAACATTGATTGTCTCTTCACAGATGAGAAACAAGTTTTTCTGTTACAGAAGTTTCAGAAGTTCCTGGATGGAAAAGGGATAGACCACAAAGTTGCTGTTTCAACCGAAGCATGGAACAGGGGGGTCTGTGTGAGGGTGAACAAAGAATTGCAAAAGGGGATGCATGCGCAATTGCTGAGTTCACATTTGCCACATGAATATTGGGCCGAGTCGCTAGCGTCCTATGTTCACATGTGGGTGAGAAAGGTCTCAACAGAGTTGGGATGTTCTCCTTTTGAGAAGCTGTTCCATAGAAAACCTTCTGTTGACTATTTTAAGGTTTTCGGGTCTCATGTGAGAACAGAAGCTCCAGGTGGAGTAAAGAATGCCAGAGGCATTTTTGTGGGTAATGAAAAGGGTCTCTACAGAGTACTTTTGTCTGAATGTGGCCAGGTGATTCTCACAAAGTTTCTTGAGAGTGCTCCAGTACAAGAGCGGGTAGTTGTACACACATTTCCCACAGGTGACAATTCAGATGATGATTTTTCTGATTACACAGATTACAGTGGTACTGATGATGACAGTGATAGCTCAGAGAGTTCAGTTGTAACAGTCATTGAGAGTAAATCTCACACAATGGATAGACCTTCACAGGTGAAGGAGGAACCACTGTTTGCCATTGCTACTGGTTCTCAACAAAGTCCAGAGGTTGAACCAGTGAGCACAGAGGATCAGAACCTCATACGCAGGTCTGAGAGAGTCACAAAGGGTGTACCACCAAAGAGGTACTCAAAAGAGTTTGCTAACTTAGCTGTTGCATGTGTTGCTATTGTTAACAACTCAAAGCAGGTTAAAGCAGTGTCTAAGTCAGAGACAAAGACACAACAGAGAGTAGCTAACCAAGGTAATGCAGAAGCACTCATTCCTTGGAAGCCAGACAACCAGAGAGGTACACTGGTGAAACCAGTGGTGGGGAGTTCCAAGGGTGGAACTGAAACAACAGGGGACTGTTATATGTATAACAACTGTTTGTTTTCTAATCTGGATCATGTTTTGCCTATTGATGCTTTTGGGGGAGGATGTTGGGAAAAAGCACCAAGGCAAAAGCCAGCTGCAGGTGGCTGGAATGCAAAACAGGATGTTGTTGTTTCAAACTGTACTGTTGGGGAAAAGGGGGAGTCTATTCTCTGTACTGAGCACCGGATGTTAGCTCAGAGTGTCATCTGACCTGTGCTGGAAGCACAGGGGAGGAGTTATGACTCTTCTGATGGAGTCTGAAGGGTGCAGTCACGTTTCTTTGTACTGCTGAATGACAGGAATAAAAGATATGTAAATAGGACTCCTGTCTGTCTCATTTCCCCTCCCTGGGGGGGGGGAAGCAAGGAGAGAGAAGCAGAGGGTGTGTTCTCCTCACATCTAACGAGGAGAATCGCCGGTTTACGACCTAGCCTGCCGGGAGTAGCAGACGGAAGGTAAACAAGTATCTCGCTCAGTTTGCCCGTGAAGGCCAGTTTACCTCTGACTGTGAGCTGAGATACTGACAAAATCAAGCATACGTAAACATATGGTAACATCTCAATAGAAAAAGGACGAATAAGCTTCGTTTGCTCTTTCGGTGTTCATTCACCCAGAAATAGCAAAGCGAAGTGTAATAAGCCTAAACAAAGCCAAACAGGTTGTTTTGGTTTCCAACTACATAGAAAGAAGAATCTTGGATTGCGCTTACTTCATGTCGTGTTCTTTGCTGTTAATGCACATTGACACAGAAATCGCAAAGTGTGTGTAATGAGACCAAAATAACGCAACACCATTTTTTCGCTTCCATATGCGTAGAAAGAAGACGAATAAGCTTTGATTGGGCTTTTTTCAATTCGCATGGTGTTATTTGGGTATGCGCCAGAATCACCCCAAACGAAAGGAAAAAGGTGTTTTGGGTTCCATTTACATAAAAAGATGATGATAAAGCTCTGATTGGGCTTATTTCAAATTGGTGTTTTTGGGGTTAGAATGCACATTCAACCAAATATCGCAGATGACCTGTTTGTTATAAGCCCAAATCAAGCATAGGTGTTTTGGTTCCATCTCAATAGAAAAAGGACGAATAAGCTTCGATTGCTCTTTCGGTGTTCATTCACCCACAGCCAAGCGGTGTAATAAGCCTAAGCAAAGCCAAACTGGTTGTTTTGGTTTCCAACTACATAGAAAGAAGAATTTTGGATTGCGCTTACTTCATGTCGTGTTCTTTGCTGTTAATGCACATTGACACAGAAATCGCAAAGTGTGTGCAATGAGACCAAAATAACACAACATCATCTTTTTGCTTCCATATGCGTAGAAAGAAGACGAATGCTTTGATTGGGCTTTTTTCAATTCGCATGGTGTTATTTGGTTGTGCACCAGAATTACCCGCAACCAAAGCAAAAATGCCTTTTGTTTCCATCTACATAAAAAGGAGATGATAAAGCTCTGATTGGGCTTATTTCAAATTGGTGTTTTGGGTGTTAGAATGCACATTCACCCAAAAATCGCAGAAATGTTTGTTACCAGCCCAAATCAAGCATAGGTGTTTTGGTTCCCTCTCAATAGAAAAAGGACGAATAAGCTTCGTTTGCTCTTTCGGTGTTGTCAGGGAACTGCCATCAGAGGCACGGGAGAAGGAGAGGGTCTCGGATTCTGCAGGGGAAGGTCCTAGCACTAGAGGGAGACTTAGCCGGGAAGAAGGGGAAGAGAATGAGTGTAACACCAGGGATCCAGGAGAGCAACAGGACAGGGAGGTGCAGGGGCTCCAGGACTCTTCGTTGGAAGTTAGTGAGGAGAGCCCAAGCACCCCGCTGCCCACGCCCACCCTGCGCAGGAGACTCCCGCGCAGTGAGAGGCGGAAACGATTGGGCGTCAAACAACTCTTATGTCGGCAACGCTTTAAGAAAAGCCCACAGTCAGATTCTACAAGTGACTAAGTGCAGCCACGCTAATATGGGCTGCGTAGCCCGGAGGGTTTAACCAGGCAATCCGATGCTCAAACGGAGCAGGATTACGCACGAGTAACTCCCAACCATTACAGGTGTTCATTCACCCAGAAATAGCAAAGTGAAGTGTAGTAAGCCTAAAGAAAGCCAAACAGGTTGTTTGGGTTTCCAACTACATAGAAAGAAGAATCTTGGATTGCGCTTACTTCATTTCATGTTCTTTGCTGTTAATGCACATTGACACAGAAATTGCAAAGTGTGTGTAATGAGACCAAAATAACACAGCACCATTTTTTCGCTTCCATATGCGTAGAAAGAAGACGAATAAGCTTTGATTGGGCTTTTTTCAATTCGCATGGTGTTATTTGGGTGTGCACCAGAATCACCCCAAACGAAAGCAAAAAGGTTTTTTGGGTTCCATCTACATAAAAAGAAGATGATAAAGCTCTGATTGGGCTTATTTCAAATTGGTGTTTTTGTTGGTTTCTGCTCTCTTCACTGTGCAGCGAAGTGCTTGTCACAAGACAATGTTTACATTCCACAGTCAGAGTACTGTCGGGTTTTCCCACGGGAATGGGAAACTGGATGTGACGTACACTGGTTTCCTGTTTTTCACTGACTCTCTCGGTGTTCTTCATTCCGAGGAGAAGGACGGTTGCTTCTCTGCTCCCGCAGAGGCAAGATGCATGTTTGTAATTTCTCTACATTGAACTGAAAATAAAGCAACATTAAGCATGTGGCACGTACTGCTCATCATTCCGTTGTGCACAGGACTCTGCAGTTACAACATTTTTGGTTCCGGGCCCAGAAAGACGCAATCAAACTGAAGAATGGAGACTCCAGAAGTCGAGTCGGAATGCCGGCAGAGGAACAGACAAACGGATCGGCGTTATCTGCTCTGCGCGTCAAGTTTGATTGATGGAGGTATGTGCTCATGCTCCGGGCAGCCTGCCAGCTTCTAGTTTATGGTTTTATGGCTGGATTTTGAACTTTTGAAGCCGTTTTTGCCGCGATACAGGCAAAGGCACTAAGTCACAGGCTCACAGGCTTGGTGGCTGGGAAAGCGAAAGTACTTTTCACAAGTGCTTTTGGAAGCAGCTGTACTGTGACGCAGCTTGATTAAAGTAGCAATGATGGCTAATGCAAAGCTGGCTGATGCTTTTGGGATTCCTAAGCTCAATAAGAAAAATTATACGGACTGGGTACTTTATGCAGAGGCTGTTCTGTGGAAGGAAGGTCTGTTTAATGTTATTACAGACAACCCCCCAGCTCCAATTACAGATGAATGGGCTACAAAGGATTCCAAAGCAAGGGGAACGCTTACGTTGATAGTATCCCCAGAAGAGCTCTGTCTGTTGCGTGGAAAGACCACAGCCAGAGAAATTTGGGACACTTTAAGAGAGGCTCACTTGAGGACAGAGGCTGGTTCCTCAATGTACTACTATGCCAAGCTGCATGGTATGGCTCTTGCTGAAGGTGGAGATGTGAGTACACACCTGATGGAGATGCAAAATCTGAGACATGAGTTGCAACAGAGAGGACTCAACTTTCCAGAGGCTGTGTATTCCTTTATGATACTACATTCTTTGGGTCCAAGTTGGGAGTCCGTTGCCACTCAGATTGCTGTTCAGCCAACTGCTCAGCTCACAGTAGCCTATGTTACTGCCGTGATCCAGAATGAAGCAGATCGCCGGGGTGCTAGCTGCATGGGTATGGGGGAGTCTTCACAGACGTCATCCCAGAGTGCAGTGGAACCACCAGAGGGCGCCAAAGCTTTGAAGGCAGTGAAATGCTACTCGTGTGGACGTCTAGGCCATATGAAGAGGGAATGCAGATATCCCAGGGCCAAGACAGAGCAGCGCAGCGGACGTTCATCGCGTGGGAAAGGCCAAAGCAAAGGCAAAGGTCCGGTGTCCAGGACAACGCAGCACAAGGCAATGGTCTCACGCTTCACTCCAAAGGTTGCAAAGGTCCAGAAGACGTCTAGATCTTTCTTCGTTGTTGATTCAGCAGCTACCCACCACATGTGCAACGATAAGCGACTGTTCGTGTCTTTTACACCGCAGGAAGGTGCAATTCACCAGGCGGATGACCACACAATCCCCAGTCAAGGCTACGGAACTGTTGTACTTCACAGTTTGGACTTATCGATACAGGATGTACTGTACGTTCCAGATGCCACACACAATCTTCTAAGTGTGATGCAGCTGAATGAACGGAACATTGACGTTTCCTTCAAGAACAAGAAATGCACCATCACAAAGAAAGACGATTATGTATTGCATGCTGAAAATGTTGATCGTTTGTTTGTATTGTATTATGATGATGTGCAGAATGATACTTGTTGCATTGCAGGTTCTAACAAAAGTTTGCATGCAGGATGTATTCATGATTTTCACTGAAAATTTGGTCATTTGCATTTTGAGGCAGTATCTAAAATGCCTGCCTTGGTTGAAGGTATGACTATTAAACCCTGCAGGTACCACATGAAGTGCAAAGCATGCGCAGCAAACAAGGTGAAAATGGCTGCGAAAGGTAAGGTGTCTAGTAGGCAAGCTACAGAACCATACCAGGTTGTTCATGCTGATTTAGTTGGTCCACTATCGCCCTCTTTGGGTGGAAATAGGTTCTTCATGGTTCTCATTGATGCATTTTCCAGGTATATTTATGTGTACAATCTCAAGCAGAAATCAGAGGCTTTTCAAAGGTTTAAGGAATTCTGTGCTTGGTTGGAAAATGTGCATGGTAAGAAGATAAAAACTCTTTTCACTGATCGCGGGGGAGAATTCACTTCTCAGCAGTTTGAAGCTTTTCTGACTGAGAAAGGAATTCAACACGATTTGTCCAGTCCTCGCTCGCCATGGCAGAATGGACTTTGCGAAAGGGCAAATCAGACATTGCTTCAAGGGTTAAAAACCTTGCTGCATGATGCCAATCTTCCAGAGAGTTATTGGGCCGAATCTCTCTCGTGTTTTGTTTACAGTTACAATCGCAGATTATCTTCAGCGATTGGTTGTACCCCCTATGAGAAAATGTTTGGCAAGAAACCATACATCAAGCACATGAAAATTTTTGGTTCGGACATGTGGGTTCACTCGCCACAAAACTCCAAGTTAGACAAGCGTGGATTGCATGGTATCTTTCTAGGTTATCAGAAAGGTTCTTACAGAATAATGATGACTGACTCTATGACAATTAAGCTGACAAGAAGTGTTGAGTACAATGCCAAGTGGGGGGAGAATGTGGGAATTTTTCAATGTTATCCTGATGACAGTGATGAGACTGAGGATAAGCAACAGCAAAAGCAGCGACAGCAACCCACACCCACTGATGAAGGTTCTGATTCTGAGTCTGAATCTGAATCGGATACTTCAGAGGATTTCAAGAGTGCGAAAGCCTCTATGCGACCCTCTGAAAGCTCTGATCAGGAATTGGAAGAACCATTGTTCACAATAGGCCACTTTTCTCCTAAGAAGGAAGAGGAAAGTGTTGAAGACCAAAGGCTAATTCGCAGGTCACAAAGAGCCACAAAAGGCAGACCTCCAAAGAGATTTGCTGATGAATTTGCTAAGACAGCAGTAGCAGCTGTTAAAAGCTCCAAGAAGGTATTTGAACCTTCAAGTTTCCAAGAAATCCAGGATTTGGATTCTAAGGAAGCTGAGCCATGGTTAAATGCCATGAAGGCTGAGCTTGATTCCTTAGAAAGGAACAAAACATGGGAGCTAGTTCCAGTAGTTCCAGGAATGAAACTGCTTGGAAGCAAATGGGTCTTCAAAGCGAAGACTGATCAAAATGGCAAGATAGTCAGACACAAAGCCAGATTGGTAGCCAGAGGTTTTGCACAGGTACCAGGTGAAGACTATCACGAGACCTACTCACCCACTGTGAGATATGAGAGCATTAGGCTTATGCTCAAGCTAGCTGCAGAGGAGAATCTACACATTAGTCACCACAATGTGAATACAGCGTTTTTGTACGGATCTCTAGGTGAATCACTTTATATGCTTCCACCTGATGGCGTACAGGTAAAACAGGGATTTGTTTGTGCTCTAAAGAAGTCCCTTTATGGTCTCAAACAAAGTGCACGGTGTTGGCACACAAAACTCACTGAAGCATTGTTTTCTCTAGGTTTTCAGCAAGGGAAAGCTGATCCATGTGTATTTGTCAAAGAGGAGGGGCAAAAGAAGCTGTATTCTTTGTTTTATGTTGATGATATTTTATTCTTTTGGAAAGATGTCACAATGTACAATAACGCCCTAGCTCAGCTCAAAGAGCACTTTGACATGAAAGATCTCGGTGAGGTAAACAACTACCTATCTCTGGAAATAGAAAGAGATCAAAGTGGTAACATTCTAGTACACCAGTCACGAAAAATTGCTGATGTGTTAAGCAAACTGAACCTGATGGATGCTAACCCTGTAGACACACCCATGACAACAGGTTATCAGGTAGAAGACACTGAAGAAGCATTTTCTGACACTACACTGTACAGAAGTGTGCTAGGCAAGCTAAACTTCATTGCCAGATGTTCAAGACCTGACATTGCTGTTAGCTGTAATTTGCTAAGCAGACAAGTTAACAATCCTACTGTTAAGGATTGGAAAGCTCTGAAACGCATAGCACGCTATTTAAAAGGCACTATGCATTACAGACTGAGATTTAACAATCAGAAGTCTGGTGGTCTTGAGATTTTTGCAGATGCAAGTTTTGGAAGTGACACTGCAGACAGGAAAAGTACGTCTGGAGTTTGCTACATGTACAATCAGGGTCTATTTGATTGGTCTTGCAAGAAGCAAACAACAATTAGCTTAAGTACTTGTGAAGCTGAACTGAATGCACTGTCTTATTCACTTAAGGATTGTGAATGGTTGTTACAATTGTGCAAAGACATGAAAATTCCTGTCAAATGTCCAATCCAGGTTTACCAGGACAACAAAGCATGTTTGGCTTTGCTGAATTCAGAAGGTTATAAGCAAAGCACGAAGCACTTGCAATTGAAGGTGCAACATGCTAGAGAACATATTCAGAAGGGACTCGTAACGGTGTCCTATATGCCAGGTAATGAAATTCCTGCTGATGTATTGTCCAAGATTGTATCAAGGGATCAACACTGTACCTATGTACAGAAGTTGGGTTTGTACTGATGTTGTACGAACACGCTGCCCAGTGATGTTCACAGAAAGGGGGAGGATGTTGGTTTCTGCTCTCTTCACTGTGCAGCGAAGTGCTTGTCACAAGACAATGTTTACATTCCACAGTCAGAGTACTGTCGGGTTTTCCCACGGGAATGGGAAACTGGATGTGACGTACACTGGTTTCCTGTTTTTCACTGACTCTCTCGGTGTTCTTCATTCCGAGGAGAAGGACGGTTGCTTCTCTGCTCCCGCAGAGGCAAGATGCATGTTTGTAATTTCTCTACATTGAACTGAAAATAAAGCAACATTAAGCATGTGGCACGTACTGCTCATCATTCCGTTGTGCACAGGACTCTGCAATTACAACAGTTTTTGGGGTTAGAATGCACATTCAACCAAAAATCGCAAAAATGTTTGTTACCAGCCCAAATCAAGCCCAGGTGTTTTGGTTCCCTCTCAATAGAAAAAGGACGAATAAGTTTTGATTGCTCTTTCGGTGTTCATTCACCCACAAATAGCAAAGCGAAGTGCAATAAGCCTAAACAAAGGCAAACAGGTTGTTTTGGTTTCCAACTACATAGAAAGAAGAATCTTGGATTGCGCTTACTTCATGTCGTGTTCTTTGCTGTTAATGCACATTGACACAGAAATCACAATGTGTGTGCAATGAGACCAAAATAACACAACACCATCTTTTCGCTTCCATATGCGTAGAAAGAAGACGAATAAGCTTTGTGTCACGGGAAATGGGGTTGCTTGTGTGTAAACCTGCAGCTGTTCCAAACTGCTTAGAAGTTGGTGGTGTCTTTCCCTGACTGAGCAGCCTAGGTGCTGCTGCTGCTCAGTCGCTGGACGTATCCGTGAGTGGGTGTTTCCTAAATTTCCTCCAACATAAAAGCTCCTTGACAGACACCCTTCGCCTCGCCTCTCTGCGCGTAACCCTTCTGCGCAGAGTGGGCGTGCCCAGAGGTGCCCCTCCACTCTCTTCACTACCTTCAGTGCCAGCATCTCGGAGCCTCTCCTCCGAGATGCTTCCTCCCTCTTCCTTCTTCCTGGTGTCACCGGGACATTCTTCCCCAGATGACCTTCTCTCTCTACCCTTACTCGTTCTTTCTTCCGCAGAATCGGGAAGCACCGCCTCTCCCCTCTGCTCCGATGTCAGTTCCCTGACATCCACCTCCCTCCCAGGGCCCTCCCCTCCCCCCGTCCTTCCCTCTGACGGTGACGCAGGAAACCCGCGGAAAGAACTCTCCTCTCCATCTGACGATTCAAACACCCCTCTCCATTTGCTGCTGTCTCTCCCCTCTTCCCAATCGGATTCTTCTTCTGGCCAACCCCCTACCTCCTCTTCGGAGGTGGGAAAACCCTCAAACTCTTCCTCCTCATTGGTGGTGCCAAATTGCTCCCTCCAAAATCTCTCTGGTGGTTTGGGCTTTCTCGGGTACCTGCTATGAAACTCCTCCTGCAGGTACTCATCCCTCATTTCTTCTGCTGGGACCCATGCGTTTTCCTCATCTGGCTCCCCCTCCCATGCCACCAAATACTCCACCCTCCCCCCTTTCCACCTGGAATCGAGAATCTCAGCTGAATGTCCACTGAGTTCCCTTTCCTCCATCTGTGGATGCAAGGGTGCTTCATTTTGCTGACCCAGACACTCCCTCCCTTCCCTGAAAGGTGAAAGTAAGGACCTGTGAAACACAGGGTGCAGTTTCATGTGAGATGGCAATTTGAGCCTAAAGGTCACCGGATTAACTTGCTGAACTACTTGGAATGGTCCCAGCCTCTTTGGCTTCTTGCACCCTCCTTTGAACGGTAACCCTTTGGTGGACAACCACACCTGGTCCCCCACTCCTATGTTTTCCCCCTCCCTGCGGTGCCAGTCTGCCTGCCGCTTATACACTTCTTTGGCTCTCTCCAGGTTTAACTTAAGCTGTTGGTGTAAAGCCTGCATCTCTTCCACAAACTCCTCCGCTGCGGGAACACTCCAACTTCCCTCCCCTTCCCCTGGGAAAGCCCTGGGGTGGCACCCGTAATTTGCCATAAACGGACTCATCCCTGTAGACACATGTTCTGCGTTATTGTATGCAAACTCAGCCAACGCTAATTTGTCCACCCAATCATTCTCCCTCTCGTTGACGTAGCAGCGTAGATATTGTTGCAGCACGCTGTTCGCTCTCTCTGCCTGTCCATTGGTCTCCGGATGCCTGGCCGTTGAGAACACCACCTCCACGTCCAGCAGACTCATAAGCTTTCTCCAGAATCGGGACGTGAATTGCTGGCCTCTGTCGGATAAAATCCTCAAGGGGGCGCCATGCAACCTGAAAACATGCTCTACAAACAACTTGGCCGTTTCTTCTGCAGTCACCGCATGCGAGCACGCAATAAAATGGCACATTTTTGTCATCAAATCAACTACCACCATAACTGCCGTTTTCCCCCTGGCTTTGGGTAGATCAGTCATAAAGTCAATTGATACCACCTCCCATGGTCTCTCTGGTGTAGGTAAGGGTTCCAGTAACCCCGCAGGTGCCGACCTCTCCCCCTTCGCTCTCTGGCAAACCTGGCACCCTCGTACATACTGCTTCACATCCTCTCTCACCCGTGGCCACCAAAACTGCCTGGTGACTAGTAACATAGTTTTATGTTGTCCAAAATGTCCTGCCGTGGGGTTGTCATGCATCTGTTTGAGTATTCTGTTTCTCAATTCCCCCTCAGGTATGTACAAGACCCCTCTATAGTACAATGCTCCGTCCTTTACTTCGAACCCCCCCCCCCGAGTTTCCCCAGTGATATCAATTTCTCGCATTTTGGTTTGTGCATATTGATCATCCCTCGTCAACCCGGCTAGCTCTTGCCTCCCGACGAACACTCCCCCACACACCCATTTGTCCTCGGGAATGACATGTCGTGCTTCTGGTCCTCCCTCCCCTTCCTCGTATTCAGGCTTGCGAGAGAGGGCATCTGCTCTGACATTTTCCTTCCCGGGCACGTACCTAATTTCAAAATTAAACTTGGAAAACTCTTGAGCCCCCCGCACCTGTCGTTGGTTGAGCACTCTTGCCGTTCTCCAATATTCCAGGTTCTTGTGGTCAGTACACACCTGGACTTTGTGCTGTGCGCCTATGAGAAAATGTCACCACCGTCGAAAAGCCTCGTGAATTGCCAGCAGTTCTCGATCGTACACTGTGTAGTTTTGCTCCGACTTGTTAAGCTTCCTGGAAAAGAAGGCACACGGTTTCCACTCCCCATTTGCCTGCTGAAGCAATATCCCCCCTACAGCTCTGTCTGATGCGTCCGTCTCTAGCCTTATCGGCTTCCGCAGATCCACGTGCAGGAGCTGCTCTTCCGACGCAAACGCCTTCTTGAGCTTTTCAAAGGAACTTTGGGCCTCCTCCGTCCATACGAACTTCTTCTTGCTGCTGAGACAATCTGTTATGGGTGCTGTTAAATAAGCGAAGTTCTGGATAAACTTCCGGTAAAAATTTTCAAACCCCAAAAACCTCTGTACATCCTTCCGGTTCTTGGGAGGCTTCCATTCTAGCACGGCCTGCACCTTGCCTGGGTCCATGGCCAGACCCTTCGCTGACAACCTGTAGCCCAGGAACTCCACCTCTCGTGCATAGAATTGGCATTTCTCCAGTTTGACCCACAGCTGATGCTCCTGCAGCCTTTTCAGCACTTCTCTGACGTCTTTCACATGCTGCTCCTCATTCTCTGAGTAGATGAGTACGTCGTCCAGAAAAGCCACACAATTCTTGTACAGCAGGGACCCCAGCACGTGGTGCATGAAAGCTTGAAAGGTGCTCGATCCCGATTGTAATCCGAAGGGCATAACTAAGTACTCAAAGGCTCCCAGAGGGGTGAACATGGTGGTTTTCCATTCATCCCCCTCCTTCATCCTTATCAAGTTGTACGCCCCCCGAAGGTCCTACTTGGCAAAAATCTTCCCCTTCCTTACCCTGGCCAAAATGTCATCAATTCTGGGCATTGGGAAGGTCACTGGTTCCGACACCCTGTTCAATCCACGGTAGTCCACTACGAGCCTGGGCTCATGAGAGTCTCTCTTGTCCACAAAGAACACTGGACTACCCCCCACCGCCCTCGATTCCCTTATGAACCCTCGCTTCAGGTTCTTGTCAATAAACTTCCGCAATTCCTGCACCTCCCTATCTGACATGGCGTACAGCTTGCCCACTGGCAGCTGAGCGTCTGGGAGCAAGTTGATCTGGCAGTCAAAGGGCCTGTGGGGGGGTAGCCGATCCGCCTCCTTCTCGCTGAAGACTTCTTCCAAGTCCGCATACTGAGGTGGTACTCTCCCTTTTCCACCCACCACCATCCCTGCCACCCTGGCTACTGCCATCCTCGAGGTTTCCCCTCCGTGGCAATGCTCTACGCAGTGAGCTGACCCAAAGTTGACTGTCCGCTGGTGCCACCCTACTACTGGGTCGTGCAGTGCCAGCCAACTCATTCCCAGTATGATGGGTGGTCCTGCCAGGGTGGCTACGTGGAAGGCAATGGTCTCAGTGTGTCTGGAAACCGTCATTTTCATGGGAGGGGTCTGGTGGGTTACATCCCCTCCCAAAAGTTCTCTCCCATCTATCGTGGTTACTTGCAGGGGATGTTCTAAAGGCACCACCTGGAGCTGGTGTTCTAGCGCAAAATCCTTGCTAAAGAAGTTGCAAGAGCTGCCTGAATCCAGCAGCGCCTTCACTTTGATGGGGTGTCCGTTTGGGAGTTCTAGCACCACCTCTATTGCGATGGCTGCTCGGGGGGGGGGTGTCTGGTTTGGGCACTACTACTGGTTGCCCGCCTGGCTGCTGTGCCCTTTTTCCTGCAGCCAAGCCTTGCCGTTTCCCGGTGCCTCCTTCTTTTCCTCCTCACTCCCCACTGCCCCCACCATTCCTTGCCACGCCTTCTTCTGAGGGCATGCTCTGGCAAAATGTCCCGGCTGCTGGCATAGGAAACACCTCTTATTGGTTTTCCCCTCCTTCTTACGCACCTCGCTGGAGTTTGAAAATCCGCGTGCGCTCACTCCTCCAATCTCCATTGGCTCCTTGGGCGGCACTGCCGACGCTGGCATGTCTGGAATCCGGTTCTCCTGCCAACGCTCAGCTCTCCCTTCCCGCCTTTCCAGTGCGCGTGTCTCTTGTCTGACTCCCACAGTGAGCGCCAACTTGGTCAGCTGGTCCATCGATTGAGGGCGGGGCGAGCGGGAAAGTTCGTCTCTCACCCAAGGGGATAAGCCCTCCTCAAACAACATTTGAATAGGTTCCGAACTCAGATCCCACCCAAGTTTATGGATCAGCATAGCAAATCTCGACCAGTACTCTCTCACTGACTGGTTCCCCTGTTTGCACCCCATCAGTTCTTTGCGCGTCACACTCAATTCCACATCGCTCGAAAACATGTGATCCATTGCGGAGAAGAACTTTCTCAGGTCCTTTAAGGCAGCGTTCTCCGCTGCCATTAAGGGTCGAACCCAATCTCTAGCTCGCCCCTCCAGGTGCCCCACCACAAAAGCAACTCTTCCCCCATCGTCAGCAAAGTCATCGTACTGGAGGTCCAACGCATACTGCACTTCTGTTTTAAAAGCGTTGTAATCTCTGGGGTTGCCCCCAAACTTCTGCACAAGTCCCGGTACCTTTCTTGCGATGGGGGTAATCTTGCCCTGGGCGTCATGCGTCCTCCTTTCATCCAGCTGCGCCGCTAGTAGAGCCAGTTGCCTCTCCAGATCTCGGTTTCTCTCCTCAAGACTCTGTCCGCCTCTGGCTCCCTCTCCTGCGCCTGCTCCTTCTGTTTGACTCATGACTGTTCCCCAGTGCTCTTACACACAAGCAAGGTAAGGGACTCACGGATTGCTGTCACGGGAATGGGGTTGCTTGTGTGTAAACCTCCAGCTATTCCAAACTGCTTAGAAGTTGGTGGTGTCTTTCCCTGACTGAGCAGCCTAGGTGCTGCTGCTGCTCAGTCGCTGGACGTATCCGTGAGTGGGTGTTTCCTAAATTTCCTCCAACATAAAAGCTCATTGACAGACACCCTTCGCCTCGCCTCTCTGCGCGTAACCCTTCTGCGCAGAGTGGGCATGCCCAGAGGTGCCCCTCCACTCTCTTCACTACCTTCAGTGCCAGCATCTCGGAGCCTATCCTCCGAGGTGCTTCCTCCCTCTTCCTTCTTCCTGGTGTCACCGGGACATTCTTCCCCAGATGACCTTCTCTCTCTACCCTTACTCGTTCCTTCTTCTGCAGAATCGGGAAGCACCGCCTCTCCCCTCTGCTCCGATGTCAGTTCCCTGACACTTTGATTGGGCTTTTTTCAATTCGCATGGTGTTATTTCGGTGTGCACCAGAATCACCCCAAACGAAAGCAAAAAGGTGTTTTGGGTTCCATCTACATAAAAAGAAGATGATAAAGCTCTGATTGGGCTTATTTCAAATTGGTATTTTTGGGGTTAGAATGCACATTCAACCCAAAATCGCAGAAATGTTTGTTACCAGCCCAAATCAAGCCCAGGTGTTTTGGTTCCCTCTCAATAGAAAAAGGATGAATAAGTTTCGATTGCTCTTTCGGTGTTCCTTCACTCACAAATAGCAAAGCGGTGTAATAAGCCTAAACAAAGCCAAACAGGTTGTTTTGGTTTCCAACTACATAGAAAGAAGAATCTTGGATTGCGCTTACTTCATGTCGTGTTCATTGCTTTTAATGCACATTGACACAGAAATCGCAAAGTGTGTGTAATGAGACCAAAATAACACAACACCTTCTTTTCGCTTCCATATGCGTAGAAAGAAGACGAATGCTTTGATTGGGCTTTTTTCAATTCGCATGGTGTTATTTGGGTGTGCGCCAGAATCACCCCAAACGAAAGCAAAAAGGTGTTTTGGGTTCCATCTACATAAAAAGAAGATGATAAAGCTCTAATTGGGCTTATTTCAAATTGGTGTTTTTGGGGTTAGAATGCACATTCAACCAAAAATCGCAGATGACATGTTTGTTATAAGTCCAAATCAAGCATAGGTGTTTTGGTTCCATCTCAATAGAAAAAGGACGAATAAGCTTCGATTGCTCTTTCGGTGTTCATTCACCCACAAATAGCAAAGCGAAGTGTAATAAGCCTAAAGAAAGCCAAACAGGTTATTTTGGTTTCCAACTACATAGAAAGAAGAATCTTGGATTGCGTGGCAAGTCCCCTCCCCCTTGTGAAATAAAGACACGGGACACAATATTTAAGGTTAATGCAGTGTTTCCCAACCACTGTTCCGCGGCACACTAGTGTGCCGCGAGATGTTGCCTGGTGTGCCGTGGGAAAAATTAAAAAATTCGAAAGATTTTTTTTTTTAAAGTCAAATTTTCGATTGGGGCGCCCTCACTAGATGACCCCTGGGGTTCCCTCCCTCCCTCCCGCTCTGCGCCTCCCTCCTCCTCCTCCTCCTCCTCCGGGGAGGCCCTTCCTGGCTCTCGACCAAGGCTTGGCGGCTGCCACTCACTCACTCGCTCGCCCACCCGTCCCTCCATCCCTGCACCCGGCCTCTCCCCCTCCGTCCCCGGCGCGGGGGCTGCCGGGATCCGTAGTCCCCTCGCCCTTGGGCTCCGCGCCCGCGCGGGGTGCACAAACTACGTTTCCCAGCGTGGCCTGGCGGGCCGGGCGTTTTGTTTGAAGCGCTCTTCTCCCGGCCATGGAATGAGCGTGGCGGCGGCGGCTGGGCGGGCAGGGGCTCTTCCGCGTGGACCCCACGCAGCCTGCCTGCGCCCCCGCGGAGATCGGGCGGCAGGATGGAGCCCGGGGATCCCCGCGGAGGCGGAGCGGCGGAGGCGGAGGCTGCCCCCCAGGTAGGGCTGCGTCGGGGGGGGGGTTATTTTTGCAATGCTGTATCCGCGCCGGAGGGGACGCATCGGACCGCGGGGAGACCCCTTGGCGTGCGTGCAAGGCAATGCATGTGTGCAGGCGTTGCATGGAGTGCAGTACAATGCAATGGCAACGCGGCGCCCTGCATGCATGCATGCAACTTCCACCGGCGCTCCGGACTTGGCAGGTGAGGGGGGTCCCCAGTGGGCGGCAGAGAGAGCCGGGAGGGCAAAGGGGAGCCGGGGGGAGCAGCGCTGCTCCCCGAGCCGAGCCCGGGGAGAAACTTCGGCGTCGTTGCGCCGGGTGTTGGAAGCGGAGGCTGGCGGGGGCCCCTCATCTGCAAAACCTGGTCGCCTCTCATATATTTCGTGCATTGCATTCATCGCCCGCTTTCTCCTCCAAGGAGCTCCCGGGGGCGCGCGTGGTTCTCCCCGTGTTATCCTCGCAACAACAGCCCTGCGAGGTGGGTCAGGCGAGTGGCCCAAGGGAGCACCCAGGGATTGTCCTGGCCAGGTGGGGTGATTTGAACCCTGCTCTCTGCCCGGTCTTCGTCCTCATTTAGCCCCCACATGTGCATGACTGTGCATGACTGAGGTTTTTCCCCCTCGTCTTGGCTATGGTGTGAGTCTGTGCTGTTAATTAATGGGGTTCTGCCTTCGGAGAAGATGAGCCAGCCCTCAAGGAGGTGATTATGTAATTTGCTAGCAATTCATGTCCCTCCCGGCGTGACGCTGCGCGCTGACGTCACGGGGCTGTAATGGTGGTGTGCCTCGAGATTTTTTTCATGAAACAAGTGTGCCTTTGCCCAAAAAAGGTTGAGAAACACTGGGTTAATGAGCATAAAAAAGGCCACAACTTTATTGATTACACAATTGAAAGGTATTGGCCTTAGGCATTGGCTCCTATCGACTACCCGGCATGGAGACCGGGAAGGGTTAACCACCAGCCGTGGGAGTCCTGTTGAAGTACACCAACTAAGATCCCACGGGTGTCACCGCTCGGGGGCGTGCCGGAGGCCCTTACCTTCCTAGGTTTCGGACAAGGCAACGCCCCCCGGAGTCCTCTACCGGACTACCCATTTTCATTGGGGGAAGGTGATGGCGCTTCCTTCCCCCCTCATTTGCATAACAATTACCCCTGCCAATGCCTAACCGGCAATACTGAGAAGTTGTGACGTTTGCTACGAGGTAGGCGAAAAAACCAAAAGGCTGGAAGTGCGCCAAGTTGGAAAAATTCCTACCAGGCCCCTTGCGGCGACCAACCGAAGTCCATAGCAAGGTCATATCTAGCTAAGCCTAAAGGGTGGTTGGGATGGGATAACCGGTGAGCTGGAACGGGGCAAAGAGGGCGGTCCCCGGACGTGCCTGGCCTTAAATGGGCTAGGCCCCGCCGCCCCGGCCCCACCAATTGGCGGGCAGGGTTGCCGGCATGCCCGGGGATTCCCCTGTTCTCGCGGGGGCAAAAGGCCAGTCCCCGCGAGTGGAGTGTGTGGGAGGGGTTAGCCCGCAACCCCCTCTCCTCTCTAGCTCGGAAATGGCTTTGCGTGGCAAGTCCCCTCCCCCATGTGAAATAAAGACACGGGACACATTATTTAAGGTTAATGGGCATAAAAAGGCCACAACTGTATTGATTACAGAATTGGAAGGTATTGGCCTTAGGCATTGGCTCCTATCGACTAACCGGCATGGAGACCGGGAAGGGTTGTCCACAAGCCGTGGGAGTCCTGTTGAAGTACGCCAACTAGGATCCCACGGGTGTCACCGCTCGGGGGCGTGCCGGAGGCCCTTACCTCCCTAGGTTTCGGACAAGGCAACGCCCCCCGGAGTCCTCTACCGGAATACCCATTTTCATTGGGGGAAGGTGATGGCGCTTCCTTCCCCCCTCATTTGCATAACAATTACCCCTGCCAATGCCTAACCGCCAATCAAGCAAAGCTCGCCGCCAATACCTTCAAGCCTGTAACCAATCCGTAATCCCTGCTATGATGTCCCCCAACCAAATATCATTTCCAGCATCTGACAGATGCACGCCATCCCGTCTGTAGAGGGCCTTGTTGCTGTACTGGATGCCTGGGTGCCTAATGACGCACCCGTCCAGAGCCACCACTCTACGTTCCACAGCCCGTTCCAAGACCTTTCTTGCCTTGTTGATTCCAACCGGGCTCACACAATCCCTCCACGTCCTCCTCTCAAGCAGCGAGGACCACAAGATCGTAATGTTTGGGTAAGTCGCCATCAGATCAGCAAAATCGTCAAAAATGTTTCATCTCAAGTCAATAGCTTTGCGATACGCTAAGTCGTTTCCCCCCAACTGGACAACCAGGGCATCAGGTGGGCCCTCCGAGGCAGCTCTCGCCATCACGGCTGGCTTGAATTCGCTCCAGCGCATCCCTCTATGCGCTATCCACGCCAGCTCTACATTTGCAGGCAAGCTCAGATTTATACCCAAACCGGTGTTCATGGCACGATTCTTGGCCCAATGCACGACGCTGTGGCCCACCAGCCAAATGCGCACCCTCTTGTATTCTGAAAAGCAAACAGGCAGAAAACCACGGTCAGGAAACCCCACAGCTAGTCATAAATTCTTTCTCACATAAGCTCTGTATGCATTAGATCTCCACCGCCCCAAGTCCTTTATCCTGTCTGCTGAGAGCCCAAGGTGCACTGCAGTGGTTGCTGCCCCTATCCGAAAGGAGTGAGCCGCAAATTCGGCCGCGGACAGACCGCAAGCTGACAATGCCAAGCGCATCACCCGCGTAAACTGATGCCTGGCCAAGAGCGATCCATCCGCGTGAATAAATAGGGGGCCGGGGCTACTGGGTCTTAAGTAGAGGAAACGCCTCGTATCCCTCACCAGGCAGGGACCACTAGCCTGTGCAGCTGGTAGCCGAAGGAGGGCCCCTCTGCCCTGTTGGTCCGTCTTAGAGCTCCGTACTTGAACCATCAGGTCAGTCTCTGATAGGGTCAGATCACTTAACAGGATGCCCCTCTGGCCGTGGGCAACCCCTCCCTCGCAGACTACCTCACCTATGCGCAGGGCACCAAAGAAGGCTACGGAATAAGCGGCAGAGAATAGGCGCACTTCATATTTTGACCAGCATATTTCTCGTAATTTTGTATCTGAGTCAAAATATCATACGTTATGGGCCTCCTCTTGTCAGAGCTGGGGGGCTGTAGCTGGCGCCAGCCCTCTAAGGTCTTACGCACGATAAATTGTGCGCACGGGTCGATGGCGAAAAAGGCTTTACAAAAATAGGAAATCCCCGCGGACTGAATATTGAGAGTCTTTGGTGCCCTGCCCAGCTCCTTCAGATGGGTTAAGTAGTGGAGGACCTCCCTTGTTGAGGGAATGGAATTCTGCTTTGCGCTGGGTATACTGCTGCGGAACTTTAAAAAGTCAGCCCAAGCCTTCTTGTATGATCTCATTGTGGAAGGGGCAACTGCACCGAATACTCCCTTCATCATTTCCTGCTCCCAAGGCTCCAGAGATGCTCCGGGAAAGGCATTGATGATTGTTCCGCTTCCGGCGCTAATGAGCGAAAGCGCTCCATCTGAAAACGAGACAGAGCATCCATGATGTCATTATTAATGCCAGGTACGAATTTGGCTGAAAAATATATATTCTGCTCCAAACACAGGAGGACGAAGGACCGTAACAAGTTACCCACCCTGGTGGAGCGCGCGGACTGCTGAGAAAGAACCGCTACCACTGCCTGGTTATCTGTGTTGAAACAAACCCTATGGTTGCGGAACTGCTCCGACCAAAGATGTACTGCCACCACGATAGGGAAAAATTCCAAGAATGTAAGGTCCCGAGTAATGGGCTGGCCCTGCCAGTCTGCAGGCCACTTTTTGGCACACCACTGGCCCCTGAAGTAAACCCCGAAACCCAAGGAACCTGCTGCATCTGACTGAACTTGGAAATCAGCGTTGAGCGCCATGGAGTCTTGCCACAAGGATATACCGTTGTACTTGTCGAGGAACTGTAACCAAACTCCCAGATCTGCCTTAACTTCTTTGGAGAGGCGCACCCTATGCTGTGGTGCCCTGAGACCAGTGGCCAATCTGGCCAGGCGGCCACAAAAGGGGCGGCCCGGCGCCACTACCCTACAGGCGAAATTTAGGTGGCCTAGCAGGGACTGAACTTGCCTTAAGGTAACCTTCCTCAGGGGTAGCAGCTGCTGTATCAGTGCTTTAAGAGCGATCAATTTATTCTCGGGCAGTCTAGAGGTCTGGGCCACGGTATCTAACTCGATGCCAAAGTAGACAATAGAGGTGGCTGGACCCTCCGTCTTTTCGGCGGCTAGCGGCACCCCTAGCTCACCAGCTAAAGCCGTGAAGGCCTCCAAGAGGGCGGAGCATCGCTGCCTGTTATCTGCCACCAAAATAAAATCATCAAGACAATGCGACACGCCCAACGACCCTGTCCTGAAGCGTAGGGCCCAGTCCAAAAACGTACTAAACGACTCAAAGGCTGAGCAAGCCACGGAACAACCCATCGGCATTGCTTTGTCAATGAAATACGCTCCGTCAAATCTAAAGCCCAACCAACGGAAATCAGCTGGGTGGACGGGAAGGAGGCAGAATGCCGACTCGATGATGCATTTGGCTAGAAGTGCCCCCTGCCCAAATCGCCGAATCATTTTCACTGCTTGGTCAAAGGAGGCGTATTTTACTGTACAAAGCTCCTGGGGGATCGCATCATTGACAGAGCCTCCCCTTGGGTGGGAAAGGTTGTGTATCATGCGGAATTCCCCTGGGGTCTTCTTTAGTACAATGCCCAGAGGGGATAGGTGAAGTCCTTCAAAGGGGGGTTCGGCAAAGGGGCCTGCCACCCTCCCTGCCTTGATTTCCTTCTCTATCTTTTTTCTAACTATCTCTGGTCTTTCCTTAACAGACTTTTGATTTTGTGGGTTCCCGGTGTTGGGGGGGAAGCCACGGGGATTCTGAACCCCTTGGAGAACCCCTCCCAAAGGTATTGTGCAGCTGTTCGATCGGGATACTGGTCCAGTAAGGTTTTGAGGGGCTGAAGTTTGATGGGGGAGGAGGCTAAACCCAGGTGCAAGTTACTGGCGGTTACCAGGCCCCTGGCGGGTGGATCCGGGGGCACCCCTGTTATTGTTGTGGAAGAATCCCCGCCCCCCGAAAGGGCTACTGTTTGTTCTTGAAGCAGGCAGAGGCGGGGTGGTTACCCCAGCACCGCTCACATTCATGCAGATACTTACAGGAGGGTCGCGAGCATACACCCCTGTTGTACTCCCAGCACTGACGGCGCCGCTTCACCTCTGTCTTACCCGCCTTGGATGAGTCCTGATTTTTCTTTTCGATGTAGGGATTGACGTCCTCGCCCCAGTAATTAGGATCCGTTAGATCCCAGTGGGTGGAAGGCAGGAGAGAAGCGTTTCTACGGAAATTCTCATTGTACGTTAAAGCGGCATTTTCTCCCGCGAGAGCATGTGCCCTCCTCACGTGAGCCAGATAAGCAACCAAATCCATGGAGCGCCGAGGATAAGCTGCACACACAACTCCCATGAAAACCTGGTACCCATCCAACCAATTCTCAAAGGTGCGCTCTGCCCTAGGCGTCCTGTACCTCCGCTTACCATAGGACCGCCTCTTTTCCCCTTTTAGAATCATAGACTCATAGAATCATAGAATCATAGAGTTGGAAGAGACCACAAGGGCCATCGAGTCCAACCCCCTGCCAAGCAGGAAACACCATCAGAGCACTCCTGACATATGGTTGTCAAGCCTCTGCTTAAAGACCTCCAAAGTAGGAGACTCCACCACACTCCTTGGCAGCAAATTCCACTGTCGAACAGCTCTTACTGTCAGGAAGTTCTTCCTAATGTTTAGGTGGAATCTTCTTTCTTGTAGTTTGGATCCATTGCTCCGTGTCCGCTTCTCTGGAGCAGCAGAAAACAACCTTTCTCCCTCCTCTATGTGACATCCTTTTATATATTTGAACATGGCTATCATATCACCCCTTAACCTCCTCTTCTCCAGGCTAAACATGCCCAGCTCCCTTAGCCGTTCCTCATAAGGCATCGTTTCCAGGCCTTTGACCATTTTGGTTGCCCTCCTCTGGACACGTTCCAGTTTGTCAGTGTCCTTCTTGAACTGTGGTGCCCAGAACTGGACACAGTACTCCAGGTGAGGTCTGACCAGAGCAGAATACAGTGGCACTATTACTTCCCTTGATCTAGATGCTATACTCCTATTGATGCAGCCCAGAATTGCATTGGCTTTTTTAGCTGCCGCGTCACACTGTTGGCTCATGTCAAGTTTGTGGTCAACCAAGACTCCTAGATCCTTTTCACATGTACTGCTCTCAAGCCAGGTGTCCCCCATCTTGTATTTGTGCCTCTCATTTTTTTGCCCAAGTGCAATACTTTACCTTTCTCCCTGTTAAAATTCATCTTGTTTGTTTTGGCCCAGTTCTCTAATCTGTCAAGGTCATTTTGAAGTGTGATCCTGTCCTCTGGGGTGTTAGCCACCCCTCCCAGTTTGGTGTCATCTGCAAATTTGATCAGGATGCCCTTGAGTCCATCATCCAAGTCGTTGATAAAGATGTTGAATAAGACCGGGCCCAAGACAGAACCCTGTGGTACCCCACTAGTCACTCTTCTCCAGGATGAAGAGGAACCATTGATGAGCACTCTTTGGGATCGGTCAGTCAGCCAGTTACAAATCCACTGAGTGGTAGCATAGTCAAGACCGCATTTTACCAGCTTCTTTACAAGAATATCATGGGGCAGCGAGGGAGGGGGAGGGTCCAGTGTGTCAGAGGGAGCAGCTCCGGCGACAGAGAAAGGGGAGGGATCAGAGCAAGCCGTTCTCCCGGAAGGGGAGGAAAGCAGTGAGGGGAGTAGCATAACTGTCAAAAGGAAGGTCAGAAGTTGGGCGCGCGCGCCAAGTTCAAATGAGGAGGCGCGCGGGAGAACAGGGAGCCCGGAGGAGGAGGGGCCAGGACCCAAAGCCCACAGGAGGGGGCAGGAGCAGTCTGGAGACTCCGCTTCAGGAGAAAGCAGGAGGGGAGGAACCCCGACGGGCAGAAAGACCCTGCGGAAAAGGAAAGAGAGAAAGAGGTGGGGCAGCGTTAGCTTATTAAACTGGTGTAGGGGTGGGACCGATTCAGAGGGGACTTCAAACGTCTAGGCTAAGAGACGCGGGGCTGCACACCTCGGTTGTGGAACCCATAATGAACTGCAATAAACACCCTTGTATATAAGAAGAGCTTGGCGTTGGTCTTTTGTGAGCTGAGACCTGAGGCAGCCCTGACAGTAAGTCCCCTCCCAAAAGTACGCAAAAATTTTTTTGCGAAGCTCACGAAGTTTGGCGGCCATGAGTATGGAGGAGCAGATAGCTGATCTACGCAACGCAGTCTCCCAGCTTACCACTGCGGTAGTGGTCTCCCAGAAGAAGGGGGAAGAGGCGGAAAAGCGATGCCAGGATCTGCAAGCCAGGTGGGATCATGCATGCCAAGTGGGATTCCCGGGGTCCAGATCTGCAGGCGTAGGACTGGGCAGAAGGGGAGGCAACTTGGTAGCCCACTTTGATGGGAACCTGAAGCAGTACCCCAGTTTTCGAGCAGACGTCGAATATGCGTTGCATTTGCTTCGCGACGACTTTAAAGATGAGGAGGAGAAGGTGGGGTTCATTGTGTCCCACTTGCATGGGGAAGCGAGGGCTTGGCTGCGCAATCTGTGGCGCGAAGATTGTCCTGCTCGAAGGGACTCAGATGAATTTATCAAAGCCATGGACGCTTGCTTCCAATCTACCGTGGATGTGGATATAGCACGCAAGGAGCTGCATGGTTTAAGGCAAGGCAAGGCTACAGTACGTCAGTATCATGCTAGGTTTTTTGCCTTGCTGAATGTACTGAAATGGGAGAAAGATTCCCTGGCAGTAAGAGACTTGTTTTGGGAGGGGTTGTCTGGCCCTGTAAAAGATGAATTGGCAAGGGGGGTCAGACCTCAAACCCTAGCAGAACTTGTGCAGCGGGCGCTCGCCATTGGAGTGCGCCACGAAGAACGCCCTTGGCGCAATGAGGAGGGTCGCCAGCTTCACACACCCTCTAGAGCGCCTCCTTTCCTTCCCAGGGATCTAGGACATACGCGTCCCTCACCTCAGCTGCAGGCAGGGGAGGAACCAATGGAACTTGGTGGTGCACAGGCTCAGTCAGCTGCCGGAGCCCCAGCGTCCGGAGCAGTCAAGACGAAGCCTCCTAGAGGGAACAGGAAGTGTTACATCTGTGACAGTGCGATGCACATGGCCAAAGAGTGTCCCCAGAGGCTCCAAAAGCACACTGCAGCCTTAGCAACAGTAACTGCAGCAGCACTACCTGAAGAGCAATTTCAGGGAAACGACAATGCCTGGCTGGAAGCAGAAATGCTGGGGCACAGCCAGGCGAGTCAGTAGGACAGTCCCCAGCGCTTTTGAAGCATACAAACCCCCTGCAACCCAAGCCAGTGGTGCAGCTCACTGCAACTCTCCAGCTACCTAATGGACGCACCCTGGAAGTCCCCATTACAATTGACAGTGGGAGCAACGCAGACTTCGTGGGGGTGCACTTCGTCAAGCAGCATCGCATAGAGCTCCTACCAGCCACGCTGCCATTGAACGTCGTCACAGTGGATGGCAGGAAGCTGCTGGGTGGGCAGGTGGTACAACAGACGCCACCCATGGTAATGCAGATTGGCAATCACCGAGAAGTCATCAGTTTCAACGTCACCCGCCTGTCAGACACACCTATAGTGTTAGGCATGAGTTGGCTGGATAGGCACAGCCCAACCATGGCGTGGTACCAGCGGCAGCTCACTTTCGGCTCGTCCTATTGCGCGCAGCATTGCATCCAGACCGGTCAGGAGGAGGAGGGCCAAGAGGAGGGGCAGCCATGGGGGACTAGCCATGGACAGCGCCAAGGTCCGCGCGGTGTTGGACTGGAAAAGCCCCCGAAATCGGAAGGAGGTCCAGAGGTTCGTCGGCTTCGCCAACTTTTACCGCAAGTTCATCAGGGGTTTCGCCAGGGAGACGGCAGCTATCACGGACACTCTCAGCTCCAAGAAGAAGAAGTTCACCTGGACGGACCAGGCGGAGCAGTCCTTCAGGAGACTTAAGAGTCTCTTCGCGTCCGAAGAACAGCTGCTACACGTGAATCCCGGCAGGCCCATGAGGGTTGAGACTGACGCATCTGACAGAGCGGTGGGGGCCGTCCTTTTACAGGAAGACCCGCAGGGGAACTGGAGGCCCTGCGCTTTCTACTCCCGGAAGCTCAGCAAGTCGGAACAGAACTACACCATCTGGGACAGGGAGTTGCTGGCCATCCACGCGGCTTTCAAGGCGTGGAGGCACTTCCTCATTGGAGCCAAGCACACCGTGCAGGTCCGCACGGACCACAAGAACCTAGAGTACTGGCGCACGGCGAAGCTACAGAGCCAGAGGCACATACGCTGGGCAGAGTTCTTTGCGGACTTCGATTTCAGGATTGAGTACATCCCAGGCGACAACAATGTCATAGCAGATGCGCTCTCCAGGAAACCGCAGTATCTCGAGGAAGCGGCACCTGTGGGAGCCAAGCACATTTTTGCACCACAGGTGTGGGCGTGCGCTTCAGCCGCCGTGGACCTGGAGGCGGTGCGTCGCGCTTTGCAGACGGATCCGTTCGCACAGTCCAAGATGGAAGAGGTGCGGAGAGGCACAGCGAGGGACGACGAGTTCCAGATACGCGACGGCCTGCTAACCCGTAAAGGTGCTCTCTACGTTCCGGGAGACGATCTCCGCGCGAAGGTTCTGCAGCAGTTGCACGACGCACCCAGCGCTGGCCACTTCGGCAAGTAAAAGACGGCGGAATTAGTGGCCAGAGACTTTTGGTGGCCCCAGATGCGAGGGGAGGTCGCGGACTACGTCGCCAGGTGTGACACTTGCCAAAGGTCCAAGCCAGTGCACCAGAAACCAGCGGGACTGCTGGAACCGTTGGAGACGCCACTGCAACCGTGGCAGAGGGTGGCGCTGGACTTTGTCACTGATCTGCCCAGTTCGCGAGGCAAGACGGCGGTGCTTGTGGTTGTAGACCTGTTCACCAAGATGGCGCATTTCATTCCTTGCGCGAAGGTGGCGACTGCGGAGCAGACCGCCAAACTGTTCATAGACCACGTGTTCAGGGTGCACGGCTTGCCGCGATCCATCCTGTCCGACCGCGGTCGCCAGTTCGTTTCCAGTTTTTGGCAGAAGCTCCTGGGTATCCTGAACGTCAAGATCAACTTAGCGTCGGCGAGACACCCGCAGACCAACGGCCAAGCGGAAAGGGTCAACGCCATCATGCAGCAGTACCTGCGCTGTTACGCCAATCAGAAGCCTGCGACTTGGGTGGACTACTTGCCGATGGCCGAGTTTGCCTACAACAACACGAAGCAGGCGTCCACGGGGGTGACGCCGTTCTTCGCCAACAATGGGCGGCATCCCAGAACCTTTCCGGGAGTGGAGACGACGGTGCAGGGAGCGACGCAGGGAGCGGAGCATTTGGCCGCAGAATTGCAGGAGGTCCACGAGGAGCTCCGACGGCACTTAGAGCTGGCTAAACACGCCTACAAGGTGCAGGCAGACAGGCACAGGAGGGCAGGGGAAGACATACAGGTGGGGGACTGGGTATGGTTGGCAGCCCAGGCGGCGCCTACCAAGTCGTTAGCCAAGAAGAAGCTAGGACACAGACAGCTGGGGCCATACCAAGTTGAGGCCAAGATCAACACCGTAGCTTATCGGTTGACCCTCCCAGAAGGTTCCCGAATGCACCCGGTCTTTCATAGGTCGGTGCTTACGCCCTACAAAGCCCCACACAGGTTTCAGGAGCCAGGGACGGCACCGGACCCACGCAGGGAGTCCCCAAGGGGGGGGGAAGTCACCGAAGGCCGAGACACTCAACGAGGTCACAGAAATTCTGGACTCGAGATGGGGGGAGGAGGGAGTAGAATACCTCCTCGCCAGAGAGGGTACCCCGGCCAGTGCCAACAGTTGGGTGCCGGGCTATGCTCTGGAGGAGCCCCTTCTTAAGGACGAGTTCCATGCACTCTTCCCACACAGGCCCATGCCAGCGGAATTTTTCGACGACTGGCTTTTTACGCCTACACTTTCAGGCAGCACCTTCCGGGGGTTCTCCTCAGCAGAGGAGACCACGCCAAAATTGAGTCCTCCAAGGGGATCGTGCTCGGGGGTGGACACGGATCGCTCTTACTGGTGGGACGACCAACCAGAGGATGAGTGGCGCAGGAGATTGCTGAGGGGGCCCTGGCAGACAGCAACGTCCGAAGAGACAGGGGGAGGGGAGGACATGGACGTGTTAGGAGAGGACCTTGGTTTCGAGCACACAAGCAATGAGCTGGAAGCAGAGACGATTGACGTCGACGAACTTTATCCAAGATCTACCCCAGCGACTGAGGAGCTTCCGGAACCTGCACCCGAGCAGCGGGAGGGGGGAAGGGGGGGCTTCGAGGGGGGATGGATGTCAGGGGTACAGGGACAGAGGCACAGGGAAGGCAGGAAATGGAGAGCGATGGAGAGGAATCCCAGGAGAGCGAGGAAGAGGATAGCAATGACGCAGGGGATTCCATGAGTCTCTCCAGCAAATCAGAGGATTCCCAGAAAGGGGCGCCTGTGGTAAGGGCAAGGGGAGCCCCGGGGGGAAAGTGTCAGGAGCGGGGGGCCAGCAGGGGACCCCAAAGCGGCAGCTGGGAATCAGGGCCAGCCTCCCCACCAGAGCGCAGCGAGGGAGGGGGAGGGTCCAGTGTGTCAGAGGGAGCAGCTCCGGCGACAGAGAAAGGGGAGGGATCAGAGCAAGCCGTTCTCCCGGAAGGGGAGGAAAGCAGTGAGGGGAGTAGCATAACTGTCAAAAGGAAGGTCAGAAGTTGGGCGCGCGCGCCAAGTTCAAATGAGGAGGCGCGCGGGAGAACAGGGAGCCCGGAGGAGGAGGGGCCAGGACCCAAAGCCCGCAGGAGGGGGCAGGAGCAGTCTGGAGACTCCGCTTCAGGAGAAAGCAGGAGGGGAGGAACCCCGACGGGCAGAAAGACCCTGCGGAAAAGGAAAGAGAGAAAGAGGTGGGGCAGCGTTAGCTTATTAAACTGGTGTAGGGGTGGGACCGATTCAGAGGGGACTTCTAATGTCTAGGAGAAAGAGACGCGGGGCTGCACGCCTCGGTTGTGGAACCCATAATGAACTGCAATAAACACCCTTGTATATAAGAAGAGCTTGGCGTTGGTCTTTTGTGAGCTGAGACCTGAGGCAGCCCTGACAACACCAAACTGGGAGGGGTGGCTAACACCCCAGAGGACAGGATCACACTTCAAAACGACCTTGACAGATTAGAAAACTGGGCCAAAACAAACAAGATGAATTTTAACAGGGATAAATGTAAAGTATTGCACTTGGGCAAAAAAAATGAGAGGCACAAATACAAGATGGGTGACACCTGGCTTGAGAGCAGTACATGTGAAAAGGATCTAGGAGTCTTGGTTGACCACAAACTTGACATGAGCCAACAGTGTGACGCGGCAGCTAAAAAAGCCAATGCAATTCTGGGCCTCATCAATAGGAGTATAGCATCTAGATCAAGGGAAGTAATAGTGCCACTGTATTCTGCTCTGGTCAGACCTCACCTGGAGTACTGTGTCCAGTTCTGGGCACCACAATTCAAGAAGGACACTGACAAACTGGAACGTGTCCAGAGGAGGGCAACCAAAATGGTCAAAGGCCTGGAAACGATGCCTTATGAGGAACGGCTAAGGGAGCTGGGCATGTTTAGCCTGGAGAAGAGGAGGTTAAGGGGTGATATGATAGCCATGTTCAAATATATAAAAGGATGTCACATAGAGGAGGGAGAAAGGTTGTTTTCTGCTGCTCCAGAGAAGCGGACACGGAGCAATGGAGCCAAACTACAAGAAAGAAGATTCCACCTAAACATTAGGAAGAACTTCCTGACAGTAAGAGCTGTTCGACAGTGGAATTTGCTGCCAAGGAGTGTGGTGGAGTCTCCTACTTTGGAGGTCTTTAAGCAGAGGCTTGACAACCATATGTCAGGAGTGCTCTGATGGTGTTTCCTGCTTGGCAGGGGGTTGGACTCGATGGCCCTTGTGGTCTCTTCCAACTCTATGATTCTATAATTCTATGCGCCTGCTGGATGTCGAGGTTAGTTTCTCGGCGGCCAGACATCCAGAAACCACGGACAAGCAGAGAGAGCTAACAGCATACTTCAACAATATCTACGCTGCTACGTCAACGAGAGGGAGAATGATTGGGTGGACAACTTAGCGCTGGCTGAGTTTGCATACAATAACGCAGAACATGTGTCCACAGGGATGAGTCCGTTTATGGCGAATTACGGGTGTCACCCCAGGGCTTTCCCAGGGGAAGGGGAGGGAAGTTGGAGTGTTCCTGCAGCTGAAAAATTTGTGGAAGAGATGGAGGCTTTACACCAACAGCTTAAGCTAAACCTGGAAAGGGCCAAGGAAGAGTACAAGAGGCAGGCAGACAAGCACCGCAGAGAGGGAGAAACCATTAGAGTGGGGGACCGGTTGTGGTTGTCTACCAAAGGGTTACCTTTCAAAGGAGGGTGCAAGAAACTACGGCCAAAGAGACTGGGACCGTTCGAAGTAGCCCAGCAAGTTAACCCGGTGGCCTTTAGGCTCAAATTGCCATCTCACATGAAACTGCACCCCGTGTTCCATAGGTCCTTACTCTCACTGTTCAGGGAGGGGAGGGAATTTCTGGGTCAGCAAAGTGAAACACCCTTGCATCCACAGATGGAGGAAAGGGAACTCAGTGGCCATGCAGCTGAAATTCTCGATTCCAGGTGGAGAGGGGGGCGAGTGGAATATTTGGTGGCGTGGGAGGGGGAGTCAGAAGCGGAAAACACATGGGTCACAGCAGAAGAGATTAGGGATGAGTATCTGCAGGAGGAGTTTCATAGCAGGTATCCGAGAAAGCCCAAACCACCAGAGAGATTCTGGGTGGAGCAATTTGGCACCACCGATGAAGAGGAAGAGTTTGAGGGTTTTCCCGCCTCCGACCAGGAGGAAGGGGAATTATCCGAAGAAGAATCCGACTGGGGAGATTGGGGAGAGAGGAGAGACAGCAGCAAATGGAGAGGGATGTTTGAATCATCAGATGGACGGGAGAGTTCCTTCCGGGGGCTTCCTGCATCACCGTCCGAGGAAAGGACGGGGGAGGGGGAGGGGGAGGGCCCTGGGAGTGAAGTGGATGTCAGGGAACTGACATCAGAGCATAGTGGAGAGGCGAGGCTCCCAGATTCTGCAGGAGAGGGGACTAGTAAGGGAAGAGAGAGAACGTCCTCTGGGGAAAGAAGTCCAGGTGACACCAGGAAGAAGGGAGAGGCAGAGAGCAGTTTGGAGGGGAGGCTCCGAGACTCTTCCAGTGAAGTCAGTGGGGAGGGTGGAGGACCACCACTCGGCACGCCCACTCTGCGCAGAAGGCTTCCGCGCAGAGAGGTGAGGCGAAGGTTGTCCGTTAAGGAATTCTTATGCTGGAGGAAATTTAGGAGACGCTCACTCACGGATTCTGCTAGCGACTGAGCAGCAGCGCCAAGGCTGCTCAGTCAGGGAAAGACACAACCGACCCTAAGCAGTTTGGAACAGCTAGAGGTTTACACACAAGCAACCCCAATTCCCGTGACAGCAATTCGTGAGTCCCTTACGTTGCTTGTGTGCAAGAGGACCGGGGTACAATCATGAGTCAAACCGGAGGAGCCGGCGCAGGAGAGGGGGCCAAAGGCGGACAGAGTCTGGAGGAGAGAAACCGAGACTTGGAGCAGCAACTGGCTCTACTAGCGGCGCGGCTGGATGAAAGGAGGACACATGATGCCCAGGGGAAGATTACCCCCATCTCAAGAAAGGTACCGGGACTTGTGCAGAAGTTTGGGGGCAACCCCAGAGATTATAACGCTTTTAAGACAGAAGTGCAGTATGCGCTGGAGCTGTAGTACGATGACTTTGCCCACGATGGGGGAAGAGTCGCTTTCGTGGTGGGGCACCTGGAGGGGCGGGCCAGAGATTGGGTTCGACCCTTAATGGCAGCGGAGAACGCGGCCTTGAAGGACCTGAGAAAGTTTTTTAGCGCGATGGATCACATGTTCTCGAGCGATGTTGAACTGAGCGTGACGCGCAAAGAACTGATGGGGTGCAAACAAGGAAACCAGTCAGTGAGAGAGTACTGGTTGAGATTTGCTATGCTGATCCATAAACTTGGGTGGGATCTGAGTTCGGAACCTATTCAAATGTTGTTTGAGGAGGGCTTATCCCCTTGGGTGAGAGACGAACTTTCCCGCTCACCCTGCCCGGAATCGATGGACCAGCTGACCAAGTTGGCGCTCGCTGTAGGAGTCCGACAAGAGACGCGCGCTCTGGAAAGGCGGGAAGGGAGAGCAGAGCGTTGGCATGACAACTGCATTCCAGACATGCCAGCGTCTACTGTGCCACCCGAGGAGCCAATGGAGATTGGAGAAGCGAGCGTGCGCGGGTTTTCAAACTCCAGCGAGGCGCGTAAGAAGGAGGGGAAAACCAGTAAGAGGTGTTTCCGCGGACTTCCGGGTTGACGCGATCTGGAAATGGCGGATTCCCTCCGAGCTGCGGAGGGAATCGGCTCTACCGAGGATGGGTCTTTGCCGCACCGGCGACGCGGGGACCCTTAAAAACCGCAGGCGCGGAAGCCTGCGGACTGAAGACTCGGCGGGTGCCTTAAGCGCCCCCCCTGATTCGCAAAGAGCCTTTTTAAAGGCTGCGGAGGGGATACGGGGGTGGCGTGGCACTGAGAGTCGATCACTACCTTGGTAGAGCGAAGCCGCGAGCCATAACCAGAGAGCGCCGACTTCCTTCCTTGAAAATCTGGACTGAAAGAACTACCCGTGAGTAAGACGGATTGGGACTTTAAAAAATTTTACCTTGAATTAGAGACGACCGGGGGGTGTGTTAAAAGGAAGTCCGCACCCCCCCCCTTGCAGAAGATCTAAGCAACGACATAAGAGCTAAGCTGGAGAGCCTACCCTTGGTGGGGTGAGTTAAAAAGGACATTAACTTCCAAGATTTAACTAAAGGAAATTTTGGGCTGGAGAGTGGAGTTTTGGAAACCCTCCTTTTGCTTTAAACAACCCCCCCTCCCGGGCTCAGGAACGTCCTGCCTTTGTGCCTGTGTAAGAGCTGCGGAGTTTGACAGCTGTCAAAGCTGCCAAACGGGCGGTTTAAAGTGAGAAATTGTCATTTAAGATCCCTCTGGACTAAGACGAGTTATAATTGAGCTAAAACTGTTGGAAACAAAGTAATAACAATCAGTTAAAGGATTGTTGGTGAAAAGGCAACTAAGTAACCAGATTCCCCCTAGGGGGAATTCTGTGAAACTACAATGGATACAATGGCTGTGGAAGGAAAGTTACTAGTGGAAATCGAAAGGATGTTTCAATTGGTGGGAATCTTACAGGAGCAGAGCTTGGCCATGAATAAACAACTTGAGACTATGACCTTGGGAACAGGCAACTCTGCTCTTTGTATTGAGGACCTCAATGAGAAAGAATCCACAGCTGATTGGGAAACAATATCTACAGAGCTGGAAGAGACTAAACAACAAGAAAAAGAAGAAGTAATCCTGGGAAGCAACAACCAAAAGTTGACATCTGTGGAATACAAGCAAGGAGACGCTGGGAACATATCCACCACAAGTCTGCGAAAGATACAGAAGAAGAAGGAGGAGGTCCCAAGACAAAATGGAATACAGGAATTTAAAACAAAGAAATATGATTGGGGCCTCCGTTTGGACTTAGACTTTGAAGAGATAGACTTTGTGGAAATTCTTCAGCAGCTACCTTTGAATCTTCTTGTGGGAAGAGGATATATTTTGATGGTGAAAGAACTTTTCCCAGATCCGACGACTGACATAAAGGACTACCAACAGGACAGGCGGAGAGGGACGGAAAGAGATTTGAAAGCCTCGGACGTGAGGAACCCAGGCTGAGAATCTCGAATTTGGATTTTTATTGGGAAGGGACAAAAACCGGGGATGGGAGGGAGGGAAGAAGAGATTCTTAAAAACTCTTAAGACTTTTAGGTTTGGTTAAGATGACTCTTAATCTAAGATAAAATGAAAATCGATGGAAGAGAACTTAAGTCCAACTTATGAAAATCAATTTTTATTATAAAAAAGGTAATAAGATGAATAAGATTGTTAAGAGGAGAAATATCAACTTGCTGATATAATCTTGAAACTGGGATGCACGAGGGGAGGTGGGGGGAAGTCAGGGAACAAGGTTATGAAACGGGGATTTGCTGATTCTATACATGTTTTTGGTCTTTTGTTTTTTCTTTGTGTATGTTTTGTCTATATAAAAGCAGAAAACCAAATAAAAATTTTATAAAAAAAAAAAAACCAGTAAGAGGTGTTTCCTATGGCAGCAGCCGGGACATTTTGCCAGAGCCTGCCCTCAGAGGAAGGCGTGGCAAGGAATGGCGGGGGCAGTGGGGAGTGAGGCGGGGAAAAAAGAGGCACCGGGAAACGGCCGTGCTTGGCTGCAGGAAGGAGGGCACAGCAGCCAGGCGAGCAACCAGTAGAAGTGCCCAAACCAGACCCTCCCCGAGCAGCCATCGTCATAGAGGTGGTGCTAGAACTCCCAAACGGACACCCCATCAAAGTGAAGGCGCTGCTGGATTCAGGCAGCTCTTGCAACTTCTTTAGCAAGGATTTTGCGCTAGAACACCAGCTACAGGTGGTGCCTCTAGAACATCCCCTGCAAGTAACCACGATTGATGGGAGAGAACTTTTGGGAGGGGAAGTAACCAACCAGACCCCTCCCATGAAAATGACAGTTCCCAGACACACTGAGACCATTGCCTTTCACGTAGCCACCTTAGCAGGACCACCCATCATACTGGGAATGAGTTGGCTGGCACTGCACGACCCAGTAGTAGGGTGGCACCAGCGGACAGTCACCTTTGGGTCAGCTCACTGCGTAGAGCATTGCCACAGAGGGGAAACCCCGAGGATGGCAGTAGCCAGGGTGGCAGGGATGGTGGTGGGAGAAAAGGGGAGGCTACCACCTCAGTATGCAGACCTGGAAGAAGTCTTCAGCGAGAGAGAGGCGGATAGACTACCCCCTCACTGGCCCTTTGACTGTCAGATCAACCTACTCCCAGGGGCTCAGTTACCAGTGGGTAAGCTGTACGCCATGTCAGACAGGGAGATGCAGGAGTTGCGGAAGTTCATTGACAAGAATCTGAAGAGGGGCTTTATACGTGAATCAAGGGCGGTGGGGGCAGTCCAGTGTTCTTTGTGGACAAAAGAGACTCCAAAGAGCCCCGCTTGGTCGTAGATTACAGGTCCGTGAACCAGGTGTCGGAACCGGTGACCTTCCCAATGCCCAGGATTGATGACATTTTGGCCAGGGTAAGGAAAGGGAAGGTTTTTACCAAGTTGGACCTTCGGGGGGCGTATAATTTGATAAGGATGAGGGAGGGGGATGAATGGAAAACCACCATGTTCACCCCTCTGGGGGCCTTTGTGTATCTCGTTATGCCCTTCGGATGACAATCGGGATCCAGCACATTTCAAGCTTCCATGCACCAGGTGCTGGGGTCCCTGCTGTACAAGAATTGTGTGGCCTTCCTGGACGACGTACTTATCTACTCAGAGAACGAGGAGCAGCATGTGAAAGATGTCAGGGAAGTGCTGAAAAGGCTGCAGGAGCATCAGCTGTGGGTCAAACTGGAGAAATGCCAATTCCATGCACGAGAGGTGGAGTTCCTGGGCTACAGGTTGTCAGACAAAGGTCTGGCAATGGACCCAGGCAAGGTGCAGGCCGTGCTAGAATGGAAGCCTCCCAAGAACCGGAAGGACGTGCAGAGGTTCTTGGGGTTTGCAAATTTCTACAGGAAGTTCATCAATAACTTCGCCCATCTAACGGCACCCATAACGGATTGTCTCAGCAGCAAGAAGAAGTTCGAATGGACGGAGGAGGCCCAGCGTTCCTTTGAAAAGCTTAAGAGGGCGTTTGCGTCGGAAGAGCAGCTCCTGCACGTGGATCTGCGGAAGCCGATAAGGCTAGAGACGGATGCGCCAGACAGAGCTGTAGGGGGGATATTGCTTCAGCAGGGAAATGGGGAGTGGAAACCGTGTGCCTTCTTTTCCAGGAAGCTTAACAAGTCGGAGCAAAACTACACAGTGTACGATCGAGAACTGCTGGCAATTCACGAGGCTTTTCGACGGTGGCGACATTTTCTCATAGGCGCACAGCACAAAGTCCAGGTGTGTACTGACCACAAGAACCTGGAGTATTGGAGAACGGCAAGAGTGCTCAACCAACGACAGGTGCGGGGGGCTCAAGAGTTTTCCAAGTTTAATTTTGAAATTAGGTACGTGCCTGGGAAGGAAAATGTCAGAGCAGATGCCCTCTCTCGCAAGCCTGAATACGAGGAAGGGGAGGGAGGACCAGAAGCACGTTATGTCATACCCGAGGACAGGTGTGTGGGGGGGGAGTGTTCGTAGGGAGGCAAGAGCTGGCCGGTCTGACGAGGGATGATCAGTATGCACAAACCAAGATCCGGGAAATTGGTATCACTGGGGAAACTCAGGGGGGGGGGGTTCGAAGTAAAGGACGGGGCACTGTACTATAAGGGTGCATTGTACATACCTGAGGGGGATTTGAGGAGCAGAATACTCAAGCAATTGCATGACAACCCCACGGCAGGACATTTTGGACAACATAAGACAATGCTACTGGTCACCAGGCAGTTTTGGTGGCCACGGGTGAGGGAAGATGTGAAGGAGTACGTACGTGGGTGCCAGTGCTGCCAGAGAGCGAAGGGGGAGAGGACAGCACCTGCGGGGTTACTGGAGCCCTTACCCACACCAGAGAGGCCATGGGAGGTGGTATCAATTGACTTTATGACGGATTTACCAAAAGCCAGGGGGAAAACGGCAGTAATGGTGGTAGTTGACTTGATGACCAAAATGTGCCATTTTATTGCGTGCTCGCATGCGGTGACTGCAGAAGAAACAGCAAAGCTGTTTGTAGAGCATGTTTTCAGGTTGCATGGCGCCCCCTTGAGGATTTTATCCGACAGAGGACGGCAATTCACGACCAGATTCTGGAGGAAGCTTATGAGTCTGCTGGACGTCGAGGTTGGGTTCTCAACGGCCAGACATCCCGAAACCAACGGACAAGCAGAGAGAGCGAACAGCGTACTTCAACAATATCTACGCTGCTACGTCAGCGAGAGGGAGAAGGATTGGGTGGACAACTTAGCGTTGGCTGAGTTTGCATACAATAACGCAGAACATGTGTCTACAGGGATGAGTCCGTTTATGGCGAATTACGGGTGTCACCCCAGGGCTTTCCCAGGGGAAGGGGAGGGAAGTTGGAGTGTTCCCACAGCTGAAAAATTTGTGGAAGAGATGGAGGCTTTACACCAACATCTTAAGTTAAACCTGGAAAGGGCCAAGGAAGAGTACAAGAGGCAGGCTGACAAGCACCGCAGGGAGGGAGAAACCATAAGAGTGGGAGACCAGGTGTGCTTGTCTACCAAAGGGTTACCGTTCAAAGGAGGGTGCAAGAAGCTACGGCCAAAGAGACTGGGACCGTTCGAAGTAGCCCAGCAAGTTAACCCGGTGGCCTTTAGACTCAAATTGCCATCTCACATGAAACTGCACCCCGTGTTCCACAGGTCCTTACTCTCACCGTTCAGGGAAGGGAGGGAATTTCTGGGTCAGCGAAGTGAAACACCCTTGCATCCACAGATGGAGGAAAGGGAACTCAGTGACCATGCAGCTGAAATTCTCGATTCCAGGTGGAAAGGGGGGCGAGTGGAGTATTTGGTGGCGTGGGAGGGGGAGCCAGCAGAGGAAAATGCATGGGTCCCAGCAGAAGAGATTAGGAATGAGTATCTGCAGGAGGAGTTTCATAGCAGGTTTCCGAGAAAGGTTTCCGAGAGGTTCTGGGGGGAGCAATTTGGCACCACCGATGAAGAGGAAGATTTTGAGGGTTTTCCCGCCTCCGAAGAGGAGGAAGGGGAAGTGTCAGAAGAAGAATCCGACTGGGGAGATTGGGGAGAGAGAAGAGACAGCAGCAAATGGAGAGGGGTGTTTGAATCATCAGATGGAGGGGAGAGTTCCTTCCGGGGGTTTCCTGCATCACCGTCCGAGGAAAGGACGGGGGAGGGGGAGGGCCCTGGGAGGGAGGTGGATGTCAGGGAACTGACATCAGAGCAGAGGGGAGAAGCGAGGCTCCGGGACTCTGCAGGAGAGGGGACGAGTAAGGGAAGAGAGAGAACGTCATCTGGGGAAGGAAGTCCAGGGGACACCAGGAAGAAGGGAGAGGTGGAGAGCAGCTCGGAGGTGAGGCTCCGAGACTCTTCCAGTGAAGTCAGTGAGGAGAGTGGAGGACCACCACTCAGAACGCCCACTCTGCGCATAAGGCTTCCGCGCAGAGATGCGAGGCGGAGGTTGTCCGTTAAGGAATTCTTATGCTGGAGGAAATTTAGGAGACACCCATTCACGGATTCTGCTAGCGACTGAGCAGCAGCGCCAAGGCTGCTCAGTCAGGGAAAGACACAACCGACCCTAAGCAGTTTGGAACAGCTAGAGGTTTACACACAAGCAACCCCAAATCCCGTGACAACGAATAAGCTTTGATTGGGCTTTTTTCAATTCGCATGGTGTTATTTCGGTGTGCACCAGAATCACCCCCAACCAAAGCAAAAATGCCTTTTGTTTCCATCTACATAAAAAGAAGATGATAAAGCTCTGATTGGGCTTATTTCAAATTGGTGTTTTTGGGGTTAGAATGCACATTCACACAAAAATCGCAGAAATGTTTGTTACCAGCCCAAATCAAGCATAGGTGTTTTGGTTCCATCTCAATAGAAAAAGGACGAATAAGCTTCGATTGCTCTTTCGGTGTTCATTCACCCACAAATAGCAAAGCGGTGTAATAAGCCTAAACAAAGCCAAACAGGTTGTTTTGGTTTCGAACTACATAGAAAGAAGAATCTTGGATTGTGCTTACTTCATGTCGTGTTCTTTGCTGTTAATGCACATTGACACAGAAATCGCAGTGTGTGCAATGAGACCAAAATAACACAACACCATCTTTTCGCTTCCATATGCGTAGAAAGAAGTCGAATAAGCTTTGATTGGGCGTTTTTCAATTCGCATGGTGTTATTTGGGTGTACGCCAGAATCAGCCCAAACGAAAGCAAATAGGTATTTTGGGTTCCATCTACATAAAAAGAAGATGATAAAGCTCTGATTGGGCTTATTTCAAATTGGTGTTTTTGGGGTTAGAATGCACATTCACCCAAAAATCGCAGAGTGACATGTTTATTATCAGCCCAAATCAAGCATAGGTGTTTTGGTTCCATCTCAATAGAAAAAGGACGAATAAGCTTCGATTGCTCTTTCGGTGTTCATTCACCCACAAATAGCAAAGCGAAGTGTAATAAGCCTAAAGAAAGCCAAACAGGTTGTTTTGGTTTCCAACTACATAGAAAGAAGAATCTTGGATTGTGCTTACTTCATGTCGTGTTCTTTGCTGTTAATGCACATTGACACAGAAATCGCAAAGTGTGTGCAATGAGACCAAAATAACATAACACCATTTTTTCGCTTCCATATGCGTAGGAAGACGACGAATAAGGTTTGACTGGGCTTTTTTCAATTCGCATGGTGTTATTTGGGTGTGCGCCAGAATCACCCCAAACGAAAGCAAATAGGTGTTTTGGGTTCCATCTACATAAAAAGAAGATGATAAAGCTCTGGTTGACCTTATTTCAAATTGGTGTTTTGGGGATTAGAATGCACATTCAACCAAAAATCGGAGAAATGTTTGTTACCAGCCCAAATCAAGCATAGGTAAACATATGGTAACATCTCAATAGAAAAAGGATGAATAAGCTTCGATTGCTCTTTCGGTGTTCATTCACCCACAAATAGTGTGGCTTGATGATGCAGTCCGGCACGTTTCCCTGCGCCACACTGGACTCCTGAAACAAGAATCACACACAGAGAAACCACTCCCGTATGTGAACATAACCACGCCTCAGAATGTGAGACGTCACTCAGAACTGTTTAACCCTGTAAGTTCTGATTCTCTTCACACCCCCTCTCGTCTCGCATCCTGAGGGAAACTGTGAACACACATCTACAGACCTCTTTGAGTTCAACTCCCTTCCCATTGCCTCTTGCCCCCTTCTGGCATCTGTCTCAGGCAACTGTTGAACCTCCTCAAAACTCCCAGGTTCGCACTGCGCGAAACCAACCCATGCGCTGGTGACCTGAAACCTCTCAGGTGGCACCCCCTTTGTTGTGCGTGCGGATCGTCTGAGCACAGTCTCAGGTGCTCCTCCTGACCCACTGGGGCCAGCAAGTGTGTCTTCTACATCTGAAGACTCCCCCTCTGACTTACTGCGTCTTCGGGCCTTCTGCACTTTGCTAACAGGAGATGAAGGCTCACTCTTGGGCTCTCTATTAACAACCTGTGGAGAAACCCAACCCTGTTCTTGACTCTGTTCAGAGACCTGGTCCTCAGCAACAGGTTCAGCCTCTGGCTCTCCCTCCTCCTCAGAATCAGACAGACATTCTGAGAGAACATCAGGACCCTCATTGAGTCTTGACCAACCATTCTGTTCACAGAACTCAGCATGTTTGCTGATCAGAAGCTTGGTCTGATCACCTTCTTGATATGCAAACCTCCACCCCTTTGTCGCAGGCTCATATCCACAGAAGATCATTTTCTGGAACCTCGGATCACCTTCCTTCTGTTGGGCCTTTGGCACAAGCACCCAGGCTTCGCAACCAAACACACGGAAGAAATGCACCTGCGGTTTTTTCCGGTGCAACAAGAAAAACGGTGTGTCACCTATAACCGAGTTATAGGACCTATTCATCGTAAAGTTGGCAGCCCTCCAAGCCTCGCTCCAAAAGCTCTGAGGCAAACCGGAGTCACACAGTAGAACCTCAGCAGCTTGAGCGAGAGCTCTACTCTTGTGCACTGCCACGCCCCTCTCCTTGGGAGAAGTAGCACCCGTCACCCTGTGACGTATTCCCTTCTGGCTGAAAAACCTCTGCAGAGCAGACCCAGTAAACTCTTCCCCTCGGTCGCTCTTGAACCCCTGAACCTTGTTGGAGAACCGTAGTTCCACTTCCGCAACCCAGTCTTTAATCAGTTGCGCTGCCTCGCCATGCCGCTTCAACGAGAAAGACCAGCCATTTTGGCTAAAATCATCTGTCAGCGTCAGCACAAACCTGGCCCCGCCCAGACTCAGACTTTGCATGGGACCACAAAGGTCTATGTGCACAAGCTCAAAAGGTTTTGTGGTTACCCTCTTACTTCTGAGATAACTGCACCTTTGTACCTTTCCCTTCTGCATGCCCTACAATCTAGGGATTTACCACATGCTTTCAGTTTGCAACCTTTCGTGCATCTGAGCAACTTCTGGACATCTTCCAAACTGCTGTGCGACATTCTCCTGTGCCACAAGTGAACACAAGAATCATGAATGGGAACACTAGCACACTTCGCCTGTGCTGTCTCGGCGTCTCCCTTACCCTCCAGAGGTGTCTCCAGAACAAATAGGTTGTTCTGACATGCAACACTGACCAGTTGTCTCCCACCCCTGGAAATGGAACAGACATCATTTTCAAAGCAAACCTTATAACCCTCCTTTACAAGAGCAGGTACAGATAAAAGACAACAATGCATCTCTGGCACAACGTAGACTTCCAGCTCCGCCTGTAAAAAAGAAACAAAAACATTTCCCACGTTAGACAAAGGCCTCTGTGACCCATCAGCAAAAATAACAGTTTTCCCAGCTGAAACAGCTCTGCAGTTCCGCATTCCGCCACTAGGTGGTGGCTTCAGGTGATGGCTGGCTCCTGAGTCGATGACCCAGCGCATCACTTTGTCCTCACTGGAGTTGTTCCGTAGCGTTGCCATGGAGGCAGTTAGGTGATAAGAACCGTCTTCACTCCCCGAGTCACGTCCTCCCTTCGCTTTCCCACGCTGGCCTCCTCTCCTGGACTGGCTGCCATGGAAACCTGGCTGACTGCCATGGGAAACGACCTTGGAGACATCCTGCCCGGCCTCTCTGGCTCTCTGCGGACAGGAACGACGCAGATGGTCAACAGACTCACAGACAAAACATCGACGAATGGGAAAAGCCTGAACCGTGTCTTCTGCTGGCTTGGCCCCCCTTCTCTTACAACTTGCAGGGCTCTCTGTGCCAGTTCGGCCCTCTCTTCTCACGGGACTCCCAGGACGCTTTCCTGCACCCCCTCTGGTGGGTAAAGGGCTCCCAGCACTTGGCCTCTTTCCAGGCTCCTCACACAGACACGTTGCAGCATCCACACAGCCCCCAGACTCTGCAAAAGCAACAGTAGCAGCAGCAGCAACAGCAGCAACAGTAACAGTAACAGTCCCTTCGCCCCCCTGTGGGGCCTCCCAGCTCCTCCCAGCTGTGTATCAGCTCTCAAGAAAATGGCCGGCGCCATCTTGCCTCTCCCATCCGGATGCAGCCACTTCTCGGCCCTTGCTTCCCACTCCAGCTCCACAAGCTTCTTGGAGTGCTAGCCAAGCGGCCTCTGGCCTTCTTGCACCCAGGACAACAGGCACCAGATGAGCATCCACATTTTCTGCCAAAAAAGCAAGCACACTCTTCTCTTTTTTTAAAAAAAAAAATAATTTTAATTTTATTAGAAAAAAGATTCACGTTACATGTCAAACTTCAGATACATATAAACATGTCATTAAAAGGTATAAGAGAAGAAAAAAGAAAAAGCAAGCAAAAAACAGAAAATTACAAAAAAGAAATTCTTAAAAGAAAAAGGAGAGAAAAAAGAAAAAAAAGAAAAAGAGCGAAAAAACAAAAAGAGAAAAGGCAGCAAAAAACGGACAGACTTCCGTTCAACTTGGTTCAGGATTACACAATCATAAAAGAATATTTGCAGTAGAACTTGCAATGGTATTTAACATCGACGGTGTTAATTATCTTCTGCTGTTATGTTACTAATACCCATATTGTCCTCAACATAAATTAAAAATTTCTTCCACTCATCTTTAAGTTTCATAGTATTATTTTGCCTTAATTTCTGTGTTAATCTCGCTAATTCTATATATTGATATAATTTCACTTGCCACTCTCCGATCGTAGGCATGTCAGGGGATTTCCAATTTTGTGCAATTAGGATTCTCGCCGCGGCAGTCGCATATTGGAAAATGGTTTGATCTGATTTTTTTATTTCCTCACCAATCATACCTAAAAGAAACAACTCAGGTATCCTGGGGAAATTATATTTTAAAAAATTTTTCAGTTCATCATAAATCTTTCCCCAGAATTCCTTCACTGCCTCACAGGTCCACCAAATATGGAAAAAGGTCCCAAACTTCTCTTTGCATCTCCAACAACTATTATCGACAGTTTTATACATCTTTCCTAGCTTTACTGGGGTCAAATACCAGCGGTATATCATTTTCTCTAGGTTTTCTCGGAGTGTTGCACACGCTGTAAATTTTATACCCTTCCTCCAGAGTGTCTGCCATTTATTATAATCAATATTATATCCAAGGTCTTTATCCCACTTCACCATCGCGCCCTTCACCAAATCCTCTCTTGTATCCCATTCCAATAGTTGTTTATATAATTTGGAGAGGTGTTTATCATTACTCTCTAAGATTTCTGTCTGGAATCTTGATTTTTTATCACTCATCCCCTGTTTCTTGTGCTCACTCCACAATGCATTAATCTGGTGGAAGTGAAACCATTCTTTTATCTTGTCTTTCAACTCGTCATAAGACTTCACCTTCCAACCTTCTTCTGTCTTAGTTAGGAGGTCCTCATAGGTCCACCTTTCTCCCATCATATTCGGTTTTTTTATTTTGACAATATCCACTGGGGAGAGCCACCAAGGGGTTCTTTCTTCAATCAGTTTTTTATATCTATTCCACACCTCCAATAGTGAACCTCTAATTATGTGGTTAGAAAACCCTCTGTGTATCTCCCCTTTCCCCTGCCACAAATAGGCGTGCCACCCGAACCTAATATCAAAACCTTCCAGGTCCAATAAATCAGTGTTTCTGAGGGTGGCCCATTCCTTTAGCCAGCTTAAACAAGCTGCCTCATAGTATAACCTTAAATTCGGTACCCCAAATCCGCCCCTCTCTCTTGCATCTGTCAGGTATTTAAACCTTATCCTGGCTCTTTTCCCCTGCCAAATGAACTTAGTCAAAATTCTTTGCCAATTCCTAAAACGGGTGGTGCCTTTAATTATCGGGATATTTTGGAACAAAAACAATAATCTTGGGAGGATGCACATTTTAATCGCTGCCATCCTCCCTGTCCATGAAAGCTTCAGCCTCTGCCAGATGTCCAGATCTTTTTTTATTTCCTGCCAAATCTTATCATAATTATCTTCTACCAAATTTATATTTTTTGGAGACAGCCAAATTCCCAGATATTTTACCTTATTCACAATTTTTATACCGGTCCTTTGTTCCAATTGAATTTTGTCCTCAATAGCCAAATTCTTTGTTAAAATTTTTGTTTTCTTCCTATTTAGTCTAAATCCTGACAGTCTGCCGAATTCCTCTAATAATTCTATCACCTTACTTACACTATCCACTGGTTCTTCCAGGGATAGGACTAGGTCGTCGGCATATGCCTTTAGCTTAAGTTCTTTCTTTCCAATTCTTATCCCCTTCACACCCACTGCATCTCTTATTCTATTTGCAATAACTTCCAAAACCATTATGAAGAGCAGGGGGGATAAAGGGCAGCCCTGCCTTGTGCCTTTCCCAATCTTGAATGATTTAGTTAGGCTGTTGTTTACAATCAGCATAGCCTGTTGTTCCGAGTAAATTGCTTTGATTCCTTTCAAATAGGGACCTTCAATACCCGCCTTTTCCAAGCATAGTGATAAAAACTCCCAAGAGACATTATCAAAAGCCTTCTCGGCGTCTATAAAGATTAGTGCGGCTGGGATATCTATCCTTGTATCTAAGTATTCAATGATATTTAATATGTGACGCACATTATCTTTCTGGTGTCGATTAGGGAGGAATCCCGCTTGGTCTTTATGGATGTATTTCATTAATAGTTTCTTGAGTCTACTTGCCATTATATCGGCAAAGATCTTATAGTCGTTGTTAAGCAAAGAGATTGGCCTATAATTTTTTATATCAGTTTTCTCAGTTTCTGATTTTGGAACTAAAGTTATGAATGCCTCCTTCCAGGAGCCGGGGATTTTCCCTCCCTGGAGGATGTTATTGATAACATCTCTGAGTACTGGAGCAAGGAGTTCCTCTAGTGTTTTATAGTATTTTGAGGGCAAACCATCCGGCCCGGGGGCCTTTCCATTTTTCATCCTATTAATAGCTTCCTTCACTTCATCTACAGTAATTTCCTTATTTAATCGTATTCTGTCCTCTTCCGATATATATTTTCCTCTTTCCTGCTCCAAAAATCTTTCAATTTCTAATCTATCTTCAGTTCCTCTTTCATATAACTTTTCAAAGAACTGAACGAACCTCTTTTCTATTTCATCTGGGGCTTCTATGATGTTATCTTCCATTATTATTTTACTTATCACATTTTGCTTTTTCCTCTTTCTCAACTGCCACGCGAGTAACTTCCCCATTTTATTTGCCGATTCAAAAAACCTCTGCTTCATGTATTTGATTCTCCAATCTATTTCCTGGTTTAGTATAGCTGAATACTGGGCCTGTAGCACCTTTAAGGCACGAGTGGCCTCAACATCTGCTGGGTTTGTGGTCAGTTTCCTTTCGTAATTTCTCAGTTGTGTGAGGATTTCTTCTTTCTTTCGTTCTCTTAGTTTCCTCCTAAGGTTATTTTGTTGAATTAGAACACACTTTTGTTGAATTAGAACACACACTTTGTTGAATTAGAAGCACACTCTTCTCAACTTCACTTTGCTTTGCAGCTCTCTTAGCCTCTGCTTTCCCAGCTGCCTTCGGTATCGGCTGGACAACATCCCACAGCCGCTCCCCAACTAACAGCAGCTCTGCTTGAAAGCTCCACTCCAACCAAGTTTGGCTAGTCAGTTTCTGACATGGCAGCTTAAGCTCAAAGCCATGTTCCTGGAACTGAGACATTGCCTCCCTTCTGTTGGCTTTTCCAAAGGTACTCACTCAGCAGCCAAACTGGGCACTCCGGACGACGTGGCTCCTCAGCTCCCACTCCATCAGCCTCCTCCGATCTGCCTCAAATGTTAGGCAGGACTCTAGCTTGCTTTCACACACACCAGCACGACCTGGCAACAGCTTCAAAAGCTTGGCTGACTTCCATAACCTGTGGCTTGATGATGGAGTCTGGCACGTTTCCCTGCGCCACACTGGACTCCCGTGGGTAGCTCACTGTCAGCTTCCTTCAGCAGAGTCTCCGCAGTGGTAGAAAACTGTTGCAATGTGTGTGTAATAAATCAGACTGTACGCAGCCTTGTTGCTTATCTCCAACAGTCTTTAATCGTGTAGCAAAAACATCATAAATCAGCCAGGCGAAAGAGGGCATATCTTTCGCCTCTCGGTCAAACCGAAACAAGAATCACACACAGAGAAACCACTCCCGTATGTGAACATAACCACGCCTCAGAATGTGAGACGTCACTCAGAACTGTTTAACCCTGTAAGTTCTGATTCTCTTCACAAATAGCAAAGCGAAGTGTAATAAGCCTAAAGAAAGCTGAACAGGTTGTTTTGGTTTCCAACTACATAGAAAGAAGAATCTTGGATTGCGCTTACTTCATGTCGTGTTCTTTGCTGTTAATGCACATTGACACAGAAATCGCAAAGTGTGTGTGTAATGGGAATTGGGGTTGCTCGTGCGTAAAGGATGTTGAAGTTCTAGGCAACGTTGCCTGGCTAAACCTTTCCCTGGCTGGACAGCCCTTCCTCCATGGCTTTGTCAGTCGCTGGCAGAATCCGTCAGTGGGCGTTTCCTGAATTTCTTCCAACATAAAAATTCCTTGATGCCCAGTCTCCGCCTAGCCTCCCTGCGCAGAAGATTTCTGCGCAGAGTAGGCGTAGCCAGCGGAGGTACTGGACTCTCCCCGCTGGTCTCTGTGGAAGAGTCTTGGAGCCCTCTCTCCGAAGTCCTTCCCTGGTCCCCTTCCTCCCCAGTGTCACGCTGATAACCTTCCCCAAAGGGAGTGTTCTCTCTCCCTCTGCTGGTCCCTTCTCCTGCATGGTCGGGGAGCCTTACCTCCACTCTAGGCTCCGATGGCAGTTCCCTGACATCCACCTCCCCCCCCAGAACCCCCCTCACCTCCGTCCCGTTCCTTTGGCCTAAGTTCCTCCCTTCCCTCTGACGGCGATGTGGGAAATCCCCGGAAGGAGCTACCCCCATCCTCTGAAGATTCAAACATAGCTCTCCACCTGCTGCTATCTCTTCGTACCAGATCACCCTCCCAGTCTGATTCCTCACCCTCCGATTCCTCTCCTTCCTCCTTGTCGGAGGCCGGAAACCCCACAAACTTTTCTTCCTCATCTGTAGTGCCAAATTGCTCCTCCCAGAACCTCGCTACCGGTTTGGGCTTCCTTGGGAACCTGCTGTGAAACTCTCCCCTGAGATCCTCATCCCTGATGGTCTCCGCAGGAACCCACGTGTTTTCCGACTCAGGTTCCCCCTCCCAAGCCACCAAATACTCCACTTCCCCTCCTCTCATTCTTGAATCAAGTATTTCCGTGGCTTGACTGCTGAGTTCCCTCTCCTCTATGCGTGGGTGAGTGGGGACCTCTCTCTCTCGCCCCGGAAATTCCAGCCCCTCCCTGTACAGAGAGTAGGGACCTATGGAACACCGGGTGTAGTTTCATACTGGTCGGCAACTTGAGCTTGATTGACCTGCTGGGTTACCTCGAAAGGTACCAGCCGCCTGGGCCGCAACTTCTTGCACCTTCTTACACCCTCCCTTGAAAGGTAACCCCTGGGTTGACAACCACACCTGGTTTCTCCTTCCCTGCGGTGCTTGTCTGCCTGCCTCTTATACACTTCCTTGGCCCTTTCCAAGTTCATTTTAAGTTGTTGGTGTAAGGCTTCCATTTCTTCCACAAACTGCTCTGCTGCTGGCACACTCCACCTCTCCTCCCCACCCCCTGGGAAAGCCCTGGGATGACACCCGTAATTGGCCATGAACGGGCTCATCCCCGTGGACACGTGTTCCGCGTTATTGTACGCAAATTCTGCCAGCCCCAGTTTATCCACCCAGTCGTTCTGCCTCTCGCTGACATAGCAGCGTAGATATTGTTGGAGTATACTGTTCGCTCTTTCCGCTTGCCCGTTGGTCTCTGGGTGTCTGGCCGTCAAGAAGCTCACCTTGACTTCCAGCAAGCTCATGAGCTTCCTCCAGAACTGGGAAGTAAATTGCTTCCCTCGGTCGGACAAAACCCTCAAGGGGGCACCATGCAGTCTGAAGATGTGATCCACAAACAGCCGGGCAGTTTCCTCTGCCGTCACCGCATGCGAGCAAGCGATAAAATGGCACATTTTTGTTAACAGGTCAACAACCATCATGACAGCTGTTTTCCTTCTCGATTTGGGCAAATCTGTCATAAAATCTATGGACACCACCTCCCATGGTTTTCCCGGTGTGGGTCAAGGTTCCAGTAGTCCTGCGGGCGCCCCCCTCTCCCCCTTTGCTCGCTGGTAGCAGTCACACCCTCGTACGTACTCCCGTACATCTTCCCTCACCCTTGGCCACCAGAACTGCCTGGTGACCAGCAACATGGTCTTGTGTTGACCGAAATGCCCCGCCGTCGGGTTATCATGGAGTTGTTTGAGTACCCTTCTCCTCAAGTCATCCCCTGGTACATATAGTGCTCCCCTGTAATATAGTACCCCATCTTTCTCCTCAAACCCCCCATGGTTTCCCCCCGTGCCTCTGAGTTCCCAGATTTTCGTTTGGGCGAACTCGTCGTCCCTCGTCAGTCCTACTAGTTGTCGTGTCTCAACTAACACTCCCCCCCACACCCATCGGTTCTCGGGAATCACATGTCGTGCTTCTGGAGGTCCTTCTCCTTCCAGATACTCCGGCTTCCGGGAGAGGGCGTCTGCTCTGACGTTTTCCTCTCCCGGCACGTATCGAATCTCAAAGAAAAACTTGGAGAATTCTTGAGCCCACCGCACCTGTCCTTGGTTGAGTACTCGTGCAGTCCTCCAGTACTCTAGGTTCTTATGGTCCGTGCACACCTGGATCTTGTGCTGCGCCCCTATTAACAAATGTTTCCAGCGCCTAAAGGCTTCATAAATAGCCAGCAGTTCTTGATCATACACTGTGTAGTTTTGCTCAGACTTGCTCAGCTTCCTCGAGAAGAATGCGCACGGCCTCCAGCTGGACTTGTCTCCCAGCTGGAGAAGCACCGCCCCTACCGCTCTGTCTGACGCGTCTGTCTCCAACCTCATTGGCTTCTGCAGATCCACGTGCAATAGGTGCTCTTCCGAAGCAAACGCCTTTTTTAGCTTTTCGAAAGATTGCTGTGCCTCTTCTGTCCAGACGAACTTCCTTTTGCTACTGAGACAATCGGTGATGGGTGCTGTTCCTCATAAGGCATCGTTTCCAGGCCTTTGACCATTTTGGTTGCCCTCCTCTGAACACGTTCCAGTTTGTCAGTGTCCTTCTTGAACTGTGGTGCCAAGAACTGGACACAGTACTCCAGGTGTGGTCTGACCAGAGCAGAATACAGTGGCACTATTACTTCCCTTGATCTAGATGCTATACTCCTATTGATGCAGCCCAGAATTGCATTGGCTTTTTTAGCTGCCGCGTCACACTGTTGGCTCATGTCAAGTTTGTGGTCAACCAAGACTCCTAGATCCTTTTTACATGTACTGCTCTCAAGCCAGGTGTCCCCCATCTTGTATTTGTGCCTCTCATTTTTTTTGCCCAAGTGCAATACTTTACATTTCTCCCTGTTAAAATTCATCTTGTTTGTTTTTGCCCAGTTCTCTAATCTGTCAAGGTCGTTTTGAAGTGTGATCCTGTCCTCTGGGGTTTTAGCCACCCCTCCCAGTTTGGTGTGATCTGCAAATTTGATCAGGATGCCTTGAGTCCATCATCCAAGTCGTTGATAAAGATGTTGAATAAGACCGGGCCCAAGACAGAACCCTGTGGCACCCCACTAGTCACTCTTCTCCATCTTTTCGCTTCCATATGCATAGAAAGAAGACATATAAGCTTTGATTGGGTTTTTTTCAATTCACATGGTGTTATTTGGGTGTGCGGCAGAATCACCAAAAACCAAAGCAAAAAGGTATTTTGGGTTCCATCTACATAAAAAGAAGATGATAAAGCTCTGATTGTGCTTATTTCGAATTGGTGTTTTCGGGGATAGAATGCACATTCACCCCAAAATCTCAGAAATGTTTGTTACCAGCCCACATCAAGCATAGGTGTTTTGCTTCACTCTCAGTAGAAAAAGGACGAATAAGCTTCGCTTGCTCTTTCGGTGTTCATTCACCCACAAATAGCAAAGCGGTGTAATAAGCCTAAACAAAGCCAAACAGGTTGTTTTGGGTTCCAGCTATATAGAAAGAAGAATCTTGGATTGCGCTTATTTCATGTCATCTTCTATGGTGTTCATGCACATTGACCCAGAAATCGCAAAGTGTGTGTAATGAGACCAATATAACACAACACCGTCTTCTCGCTTCCATATGCATACAAAGAAGACGAGTAAGCTTTGATTGGACTTATTTCAATTCGCATGGTGTTTTTTGGGTGTGCACCAGAATCACCTGCAACCAAAGCAAAAAGGTGTTTTGGGTTCCATCAACATAAAAAAAAGATGATAAAGCTCTGATTGGGGTAATTTCAAATTGATGTTTTTGGGGTTAGAATGCACATTCACCCAAAATCGCAGAGTGACATGTTTTTTATCAGCGCAAATCAAGCATAGGTGTTTTGGTTCCATCTGAATAGAAAGAGGACGAATAAGCTTGGATTGTTCTTTCGGTGGTCATTCAACCCAACCCTAACCCTAACCCTAACCCTAACCCTAACCCTCACCCTCACCCTCACCCTCACCCTCACCCTCACCCTCACCCTATCCTAACCCTAACCTTAACCCCAGCAAAGCGTAGTGTAATAAGCCTAAACAAAGCCAAACAGGTTGTTTTGTGTTCCAGCTACTTAGAAAGAAGAATTTTGGTTTTCGCTTATTTCAAGTCGTGTTCTTTGGTGTTAATGCACGTTGACCCAGAAATCGCAAAGTGTGTGTAATGAAACGAAAATAACACAACGCCCTCTTTTCGCTTCAATGTGCGTAGAAAGAAAACGAATAAGCTTTGATTGGGCTTATTTCAATTCGCATGGTGTTTTTTGGATGTGCACCGGAATCACCCCCGACCAAAGCAAAAAGGTTTTTTGGGTTCCATCTACATAAAAAGAAGATGATAAAGCTCTGATTGGGCTTATTTCAAATTGGTGTTTTTGGGGTTAGAATGCACATTCACTGAAAAATCGCAGAGTGACATGTTTATTATCAGCCGAAATCAAGCATAGGTGTTTTGGTTAGATCTCAATAGAAAGAGGACGAATAAACTTGGATTGTTCTTTTGGTTGTCATTCACCCTAACCCTAACCCGAACCCAAACCCAAACCCAAACCCAAACCCAAACGCTAACCCTACCCTAACGCTAACCCTATCCCTAACCCTAATCCTAATCCTAATCCTAATCCTAATCCTAATCCTAATCCTAATCCTAACCCTAATCCTAACCCTAACCCTAACCCTAACCATAGCAAAGCGAAGTGTAATAAGCCTAAACAAAGCCAAACAGGTTGTTTTGTGTTCGAGCTACATAGAAAGAAGAATCTTGGATTTCGCTTATTTCAAGTCTTGTTCTTTGGTGTTAATGCACTTTGACCCAGAAATTGCAAAATGTGTGTAATGAAAAGAAAATAACGCAACACCGTCTTTTCACTTCCATATGCGTAGGATATGGTTCTATCTGAATAAATAGAGGTTGAAAAAATTTCTATTGTTCTTTCAGTGGTCAATCACAAGAACCCTAACCCTAACCCTAACCCTAATCCTAACCTAAACCCTAACCCTAACCCTAACCCTAAGCCGAACCCGAACCCGAACCCGAACCCAAAACCTAAGGCTAACCCTAACCCAAACGCTAACCCTAACCCTAAACCTACCCTAACGCTAACCCTAACCCTAACCCTAACCCTAACCCTAATCCTAATCCTAATCCTAACCCTAACCCTAACCCTAACCCTAACCCTAACCCTAACCTTAACCCTAACCCCAACGCTAACCCTAACTGTCACCCTAACCCTAACCTTAACCCTAAGCACAGCAACTTGGATTGTTCTTTCGGTGGTCATTCACCCTAACCCTAACCCTAACCCAAACCCTAACCCTAACCCTAACCCTAACCCTAACCCTAACCCTAACCCTAACCCTAACCCTAACCCTAACCCTAACCCCAACCCCAACCCTAACCCTGACCCTAACCCTAACCCTAACCCTAACCCCAACCCTAACCATAACCCCAACCCTAACCCTAACTGTCACCCTAACCCTAACCTTAACCCTAATCACAGCAAAGCAAAGTGTAATAAGCCTAAACAAAGCCAAGCTGTTGTGTTACAGCTACATAGAAAGAAGAATCTTGGATTTCCCTTATTTCAAGTCGTTTTCTTCGGTCTTAATGTGCATTGACCCAGAAATCGCAAAGTGTGTAATGAGACTAAAATAACGCTTACATATGCGTAGAAAGAAGACGAATAAGCTTTGCTTGGTCTTATTTCAATTCGCATGGTGTTTTGTGGGTGTGCACCGGAATCACCCCCGACCTAAGCAAAAGGGTGTTTTGGGTGCCATCTACATAAAAAAAAGATGATAAAGCTCTGATTGGGTTTATTTCATAGAATCATAGAGTTGGAAGAGACCACAAGGTCCATCGAGTCCAACCCCCTGCCAAGCATATTTCAAATTGGTGTTTTGTGGGTTAGAAAGCACGTTCACTCAAAAATCGCAGAGTGACATTTTTGTTATCAGCCCAAATCAAGCATAGGTGTTTTGTTTCCATTTCAATAGAAGGAGGACAAATAAGCTTGGATTGTTCTTTCGGTGGTCATTCACCCTGATCCTAACCCTAACCCTAACCCTAACCAAAATAAAAAAATTCCTTCCAGTAGCACCTTAAAGACCAACTAAGTTAGTTCTTGGTATGAGCTTTCGTGTGCATGCACACTTCTTCAGATACACGAAAGCTCATACCAAGAACTAACTTAGTTGGTCTTTAAGGTGCTACTGGAAGGAATTTTTTTATTTTGACTATGGCAGACCAACACGGCTACCTATCTACTACCCTAACCCTAACCCTAACCCTAACCCTAACCCTAACGCTAACGCTAACCCTAACCCCAACCCTAACCCCAACCCCAACCCTAAACCTAACCCTAACCAAAGTTTAATAAGCCTAAACAAAGCCAAACAGGTTGTTTTGTGTTACAGCTACATAGAAAGAAAAATCTTGGTTTTCACTTATTTCAAATCGTTTTCTTTGGTGTTAATGCACATTGACCCAGAAATCGCAAAGTGTGTGTAATGAAACCAAAATAACACAACACTGTTGTCAGGGGCTCAGGAACAGAGGTACAGTGGAGAGAGGAAATGGAGAGCGAAGGGGAAGAATCTGAGGGCAGCGTAGGGGAGTATGACAGCGACCCGAGAGATTTCATGAGCCTCTCCAGCGAATCAGAAGATTCCCAGAAGGAGGCACCGATGGTCAGGGCAAGGGGGGGTCCCAGGGGGAACACACCAGAAACAAGGGGCCAGCGGGGACTCCCAAAGCAGCAGCGGGAGATCAGGACCAGCTTCCCAACCAGAGCGTAGTGGGGGGGAAGAGTCTCAGGTGTCAGGACCAGCGTCTCCTCCAGCAGGGAGAGAAGATGAGTCAGGGCTGACCACGCCTCTATCGGAGAGTGGGGGAACGGAGGGGAGGTCAGGTCCAGCTAGCCTCCCAGAAGGGGGAAGCAGTGACAGGAGCAGTGTAACGGTCAGGAGGAAGGTTGCCGGCTGGGCGCGAGCGCCAAGTTCGAATGTACAGGCGCGGGGGACAGCAGAAAACCCGGATTGGGAGGCAGGTCCTAAAGCCCGCCGGAGACAGGGGGAAGACTCAGGGGACTCAGCGTCAGATGAGTCTAGGAAGGGCGAGACCCCAGCTGACAGGCGGAGCCAGAGGAGGAAAGAGCAAAGGACGAGGTGGAGCAAGGCTAGAGTCTTAAACTGGTGTCTGGGGGGAGGAGATTCAGACGGAGCTTCGACGGTCTAGAGTTTCAGACGTAGAGCTGCGCGCTACGGTTGTGAAGGTGAAACTGAACTTCAATAAAGACTTTTGTATATAACAACGAACTGGCGTTGGTCCTTTGTGAGCTGGGACCTCGGGCAGCTCTGAAAACCGTCTTTTTGTTTCAATATGCGTTGAAAGAAGACGAATAAGCTTTGATTGGGCTTATTACAATTTGCATGGTGTTTTTTGGGTGTGCACCGGAATCACCACCGACCTAAGCCAAAGGGTGTTTTGGGTGCCATCTACATAAAAAAAAAGATGATAAAGCTCTGATTGGTTTTATTTCAAATTGGTGTTTTGGGGATTAGAATGCACGTTCACTCAAAAATAGCAGAGTGACATTTTTGTTATCAGCCCAAATCAAGCATAAGTGTTTCGGTTCTATGTCAATAGAAGGAGGACGAATAAACTTGGATTGTTCTTTCGTGGTCATTCACCCGAACCCGAACCCTAACCCTAACCCTAACCCTAACCCTAACCCTAACCTTAACCTTAACCTTAACCTTAACCTTAACCTTAACCTTAACCTTAACCTTAACCTTAACCTTAACCTTAACCTCAACCTCAACCTCAACCTCAACCTCAACCTCAACCTCAACCTTAACCTTAACCTTAACCTTAACCTTAACCTTAACCTTAACCTTAACCTTAACCTTGTTGGGAAACTGCCAGGGAGATAACGTCCATCATGGCCCCCAAGCCGGAGTTCTGGACGACCATCGGCCTCCCGTAGTCACGCAGATCCAACAGTTAGGGGCACAAAGCCTTAGAAATTCCTAGCCACATTCCAGGGCTTGGTGCACCCTCTTTCAGCAGAAAGCACAGTCAAAAGCTTGCACCGCAGAAGAGCAGAAGAGCATATTTACAGACTTTATTAGCGTTTAACAGAACAAAAGAAAACGTGACCGTTCTGTGTCAGCATCTCTGGCCGACTGGCAAAAACGAAAGGAAACAACAGCAGACATAAACATCCTGTGACTAGGACATGCGCAGACTCTGTGACTTACAAAGCCTGCTCCCTTTTAAGGTGGAACGGAAATATCCTAACATCCTCCCCCTTTCCGTGTAACCTGTAGTACCTGTGGTTCAACCCAATTGCAACCTTTGTACATAAACCTTAAGTTGTTCTCTGTTAACAACCTTCGACAACAGATCAGCAGGAATTTCATTTCCTGGCATGTAGGACACCTGAATCAGTCCTTTCTGAATACACTCTCTTGCACGATGTAGCTTAATCTGCAAGTACTTGGTTCTTTGCTTGCAACTCTCGGAGTTCAGCAAAGCCAAACAAGATCTATTGTCTTGATACACTTGTACAGGACATTTCACAGACACCCTGATGTCCTTAAACAGTTGCATCAACCATTCACAATCCATGAGTGAAAATGACAGAGCATTGAGTTCTGCTTCACAGGAACTTAGGCTCACTGTTGTCTGCTTCTTGCACAACCAGTCAAACAGGCAGTGGTTGTACATGTAGCATACTCCAGAAGTGCTTGTACCATCTGTGGTGTCACTTCCAAAACTTGCATCAGCGAAGATTTCAAGACCTCCAGTCTTCTGACTGGTGAACCTCAGCCTGTAGTGCATAGTCCCTTTCAAATAGCGGGCTATGCGCTTCAGAGCTTTCCAATCCTGAACCGTAGGATTGTTGGCATGTCTGCTAAGCAGATTACAGCTTACAGCTATGTCAGGTCTTGAACATCTGGCAATGAAATTCAGCTTGCCTAGAATGCATCTGTATAGCGTTGTGTCAGAAAACGCTTCAGCAGTACTGTCTACCTGGTAACCTGTCACCATCGGTGTGTCTGCTGGGTTTGCATCAACCAAATTCAACCTGGTTAACACATCAGCAATTTTCTGTGTTTGGTGTACCAGAAAATTACCTGCTTGGTCCTTCTCCACCTGCAGAGAAAGATAGTTGGATACCTCACCAAGATCCTTCATGTCAAAGTGCTCCTTCAGCTGAGCTAGGGTGCTTTGGTAAAAAGCCTGATTCTTCCAAAACATCAGAAGATCATCAACAAAACATAAACAATACAGTTTGTTTTGCCCCTCCTCCTTGACAAACACACATGGATCAGCTTTGCCCTGGTGAAAACCTAGAGAAAGCAATGTCTCAGTGAGTTTTGTGTTCCAACACCTGGCACTCTGCTTGAGACCATATAAGGATTTCCGCAGTTTACAGACCATTCCCTTCTGTATCTGCATCCCATCAGGTGGAAGCATGAACAGCTCCTCCCCCAAAATCCCGTACAAAAAAGCTGTATTAATGTCGTGGTGGGTAACATGCAGTTTCTCCTCCGCAGCGACCTTGAGCATCAGCCGAATGCTTTGACTGTGGGTGAGTAGGTCTCGTGGTAATCCTGTCCTGGTACCTGTGAAAAACCTCTGGCAACCAATCTGGCTTTGTGTCTGACTACCTTGCCATTCTGGTCTGTCTTGGCCTTGAAGACCCATTTGCTGCCAACCAGTCTCATTCCTGGGACTACCGGTACCAGTTCCCAAGTTTGGTTCCTGTTCAAGGAATCAACTTCAGCCTTCATGGCATTAAGCCAAGGCTCAGCATCTTTAGAGGTTAACTCCTGAACCTCTTTGAAGCTTGAAGGTTCCCATACCTTCTCTGAGCTACTAAGAACAGCAGTTGCTGTCTTAGCAAACTCATCAGCATACCTCTTTGGAGGTCTGCCCTTGGTCGCGCTTTCAGATCTGCGTACTAGACGCAAGTCTTCTGGACTCATCTCCTCCTTCTTAGGAGAAAAATGACCAATGGTGAACAGTGGTTCTTCCAGTTCATTGTCAGACGCATCAGATGGTCTGACTGAGGCCTGTGCGCTCTTGTAGTCTGCTGTGTCATCACTGTCACTGACACCAGCAGCAGCAGCAGCGCCGCCCACTGAACTGGAATCCGAACTCTGATCATCATCATCCTCATCCTCATCCTCATCATCATCAGCAGCAGCTTCAGCTTTAGCTGCTTGCTTGACATCACTTTCATCCTCCTCTGGGTAACTCTGGAAAATTCCCACATTTTCCCCCCACTTAGGATTGTACTCAACACTCCTTGTGAACTTAATGGACTGAGAGTTAGTCATCCATACCCTGTATGCACCTTTTTCGTACCCCATGAACAAACCATGTGCCCCACGCTTCCCAAGCTTGTTGGTTTGTTGTGTGCGTACCCACATGTCAGAACCAAATATTTTCATGTGTTTGGTGTTGGGTTTCTTGCCAAACATCTTCTCATAGGGGGTACAACCAATGGGTGATGACAATCTGCGATTAAAAGAATAAACAAAATTCCCCAAAGCCTCCCCCCAAAACTTGTCAGGGAGATTGGCATCATGCAACAAGGTTTTGATTCCTTGCAGCAATGTCTGATTTGCTCTCTCCGCAAGCCCATTCATCCATGGCGATCTGGGCGTTGACATGTCATGCTGGATTCCCTTCTCAGTCAGGAAAGCTTCAAACTGCTGAGAAGTAAACTCCCCGCCCCGATCAGTAAACAAACAAGAAATACGTTTATCGTGCACATTTTCCAACCAAGCACAGAATTCCTTAAACTTCGGAAACGCTTGTGATTTCTGTTCGAGCAAATACACATGAATGTACCTGGAAAAAGAATCAATTAGAATCATGAAGTACCTTGCTCCTCCTAAAGAGGGCGCAAGTGGCCCAACCAGGTCCGCATGCACTAGCTGGTAGGGTTTGGAAGCCTGCCTGCTAGACTCCTTGCCTTTTGGAGCAACCTTCACCTTGTTCTCTGCACTTGATACACATTTCATGTGAAATTTACAGGGTTTGATGTTCAAACCCTCAACCACCTCTGGCATCTTGGCCAGTGCCTTCCAAGAGAGGTGACAAAACCTTCGATGCGCATCATGAATGCAACCTGCATGAAGAACTTTGTTAGTTTGTGCAACACAACAAGAATCAGCATTAGATACAACAACAGTGTCGTCATAAGTTATATGGAACAAACCATCCATAAACTTTGCATGCAAATAGTCCTCTTTGCCTTTACTGATGACACAGACGCTCCTCTTGAAGGAAATCTGAAAACCACGCCCAGTAAGCTGTGGGACGCTCAACAAGTTGCTTGCAGCTCCTGGAACAAAAAGTACATTACTGATGGTAGTGTGCAGACTTGCAAGTTTCACAGTCCCTTCTCCTGCAATTTGCAACGTCCTTCCATCAGCCAGGTGGATCTCACCTTCCTGAGGCTTGAAGGAGATAAAGAGATGCCGATCCTTCGAGATGTGGCGGGTACAGCCTGAATCAACAACAAAGCTGCCTTTGACTGTTGGAGCAGTCTTTACAGCAAGCAAACCCTTGTTTTGTACCGGTGTGGGCTTTTGCAGCTTGCCCCCCTGCTGCTCCTGGCCAGCTGACGTGCCTTTAGCCTTTGGTGAAGCTGTGCCAGCAAGCAAAACCTTGCTTTCCACTGGCGTGGGCTTTTGCAGCTTGCCCCCCTGCTTCTGGTCAGCAGACGTGCCTTTAGCCTTTGGTGAAGCTGTGCCAGCAAGCAAAACCTTGCTTTCCACTGGCGTGGGCTTTTCACCCTCCCTCTGCTCCTGGCCATCTGCAGACGTCTGACTTTGTTTACCTTTGCCTTTCCGGCCTCTGCAAAGGCGATGACCTTGGTTCTCACGAGAACCAGAGCTCTCAGCTGCCGACTCCTTGGCTCCCCCTGGAGGCTGGTATGCTGCCTGGGATGACGTAACGGCCAGCTCCCCCTGCAGCTTGCAACCGGTGCCCTCAGCATCCCTGCATTCACTCGCATTCTGGGAAACAGCTAGGACCTCCGATGCAGTCAAACTCTGGGCTGGGATTATTGGGTTGTGAGCTTTTTTCAAAGCATTCCACATTCCACATGCAGTGGTGTTGCCAGCCAGCGTCTTAATTTCCTCAAGAGATACGGATAGGACTATTACGTCTATCGCTTTCGAATCATGCGATTTCCATCTCTCTGTCAGAGGAACCGGAGGGGGCTCAGAAACGACATGCCACACCCCAAACTGACGCAGCAAACTCTCACACCATTTTGCCCAGGTTTCATAATTCTGCCCATCCAACTTAGGGCATTCAGCATTTGCCTTTGGGCACTGAGTGGCCTCTGAAGCTTCAAAAGCGTGGAAAAACTCCATTCCAGCTTTTACAATTAGCCGTGAGTCTATTTTAACTCGAGAGACTCCTTATCTTGGCAGCCATTAATCACGAAGCCTTTTTGGCTCAGCTCCCAGGCCAATTAATCTGCCGGAGATCAAAGACTCCTTGCGAGGTAAACAGAAAAACCAAAAGCCTCCCTCATTTCTTTCGCTTTTCCCACCGTACCTCTTAAACGCAGTCTGTTGCAGCTTTACTCTCCTGTAGGTGCCATGAATCTGGGCCCGAAACCTTGTTGTTGGGAAACTGCCAGGGAGATAACGTCCATCATGGCCCCCAAGCCGGAGTTCTGGACGACCATCGGCCTCCCGTAGTCACGCAGATCCAACAGTTAGGGGCACAAAGCCTTAGAAATTCCTAGCCACATTCCAGGGCTTGGTGCACCCTCTTTCAGCAGAAAGCACAGTCAAAAGCTTGCACCGCAGAAGAGCAGAAGAGCATATTTACAGACTTTATTAGCGTTTAACAAAACAAAAGAAAACGTGACCGTTCTGTGTCAGCATCTCTGGCCGACTGGCAAAAACGAAAGGAAACAACAGCAGACATAAACATCCTGTGACTAGGACATGCGCAGACTCTGTGACTTACAAAGCCTGCTCCCTTTTAAGGTGGAACGGAAATATCCTAACAAACCTTAACCTTAACCTTAACCCTAACCCTAACCCTAACCCTAACCCTAACCCTAACCCTAACCCTAACCGTAAGTGTCAGAGCTGCCCGAGGTCCCAGCTCACAAAGGACCAACGCCGGTTCGTTGTTATATACAAAAGTCTTTATTGAAGTTCAGTTTTGCTTTCACAACCGCAGCGCACAGCTCTACGTCTGAAACTCTAGACCACTGAAGCTCCGTCTGAATCTCAGCAGTTGAAGAAGGAGCAAAAAAGGTTTTCTTGTGTGTGTGTGTGTTTCTTTGTGGCTGATTAGCTGTTCTCCCTGTGCAAAGGTCAGAGGGGACAGGGTTTCTGTTGAGGCAGGGGATTAGCTGTGGGAGGAGCTTATCAGACCTAGCAGGGCAGCAGTTGAAGAAGGAGCAAAAAAGGTTTTCTTGTGTGTGTGTGTGTGTGTGTGTGTTTCTTTGTGGCTGATTAGCTTTTAGATTTAGGGGAGCTAGTCTCAAACGTTTGTTGGGGGAGACCTAGGTTGTTGTTTTTCTTGTGGGGGGAGTTATTTGTCCTGTGTTCACGCTTTTTATGATGGAGGACCGCTGTAGCCACCCCCAACGACACGTTCTCAGGATGGAGGGGGAGGGAACAGCTGCAGTCGCCTGCAGTTCCTGCACAATGTTTGCCATCTTGCCAAAGGTTGCAGGCAGCTTTACCTGCAGCAATTGCATGTTGATTGCCCTCTTAAAAGACAAAGTCCAGCAACTGGAGGAACGTGTAGCTACGCTCCAAAGAATTAGAGAGCTGGAGCTCTTCTTGGAAGCAACAGAGCACACCGTCTCCACCAAGGAGGAGACAGGGGACTCCCCTGAGAAGGAGGCTAGTTCACCAACACAGGAGCCAGATATATGGAGAAACGTGACTCAAAGAAGTAGGAGGCCCAGGGTTCGCTCTGATTGTTTAGAAATACACAATCGCTTTGAGGTCCTCTCCCCTAGCATGGAAGACGAAGAGCAGACTCCATTTGAGGATCTCTCCCTCATTACAGTCGATCAGGTATATGAAGACGAGCAGCAAAGTCAGTCCTCAGGGAATGTGCAGGCGACCTTGGAACGGACAGCTCACGGAAGAACCCCGACCAAACCCAAGAGGAGGCGTGTAGTGGTGATAGGGGATTCCCTACTGAGGGGAACAGAAGCAGTGATCTGTGGGCCTGACAAGATGTCACGGGAACTGTGCTGTCTCCCCGGGGCTAAGATCCAAGATGTAACTGAACGACTGCAAGGAATCATAAAACCCACTGACAAATACCCCTTCCTCTTGGTTCATGTGGGAACCAATGACACTGCAAGCAATAGCCTCCAGAAGATCAAAAGAGACTACGAGGCTCTCGGCAGGAAATTGAAGCAACTAAATGCTCAAATTGTCATCTCATCTGTCCTCCCAGTTAAAAGACGTGGCCCAGGGAGAGAGGGAAAAATAGTGGAAGTGAACAGCTGGCTTCGTAAATGGTGTAAACAGGAACGGTTTGGATTCTTAGATCACAGACTGCAGTTTCTTGAAGATGGACTTCTGGCAAGCGATGGGCTGCACCTCACAACGGTTGGGAGAAATGTTTTTGCCAAAAATCTCAGAAACCTCATCAGGAGGGCTTTAAACTGACTAATGTGGGGGAGGGAGACAGTGCTCCTGAAGGTAGAAGTCTATCAATTGATGAAGATGATCATCCAAATGTCATAGACCAAATGGAGCAAACAGCACGCAGACCTAGTGGTGGGAGGAAAAAATCCTTAAATAAGAGACACGGGGGAATGATTAATGGACTTCAATGTCTGTACACTAATGCGCAAAGCATGGGAAATAAACAAGATGAGCTTGAGCTCTTGGTACAGCAAACTACATATGACATAATAGGCATCACTGAAACCTGGTGGGATAAGTCCCACGATTGGAATGTAATAATGGGGGGATACAATCTATTTCAGAGAAACAGACTAGACAAGAAAGGAGGAGGAGTGGCGTTATATGTCAGGGATGTGTATACCTGTGAAGAGATCCAAGATTTAGAACCTCAAAGCCAAAGTGAGAGCATTTGGGTCAAAATTAAGGGAGAGAAGAATAACAGGGACCTCATTGTGGGAGTTTACTATAGATCCCCAAGCCAAACGGAGGACATAGATGATGCCTTCCTGGAACAGATGGCCAAGCATGCAAAAGGAAGGGAGATAGTAGTAATGGGGGACTTCAATTACCCGGATATTTGTTGGATGTCAAACTCAGCCAAGAGCATAAGGTCAACAGATTCCTCACTGGCCTTGCAGACAACTTCATTGTCCAGAAAGTGGGAGAAGCAACAAGAGGAACAGCCATTTTAGATCTGGTCCTAACCAATGTTGATGACCTGGTTAGTGGGGTAGAAGTGGAAGGATCATTAGGCGCGAGTGATCATGCTCTTCTGAAGTTTACTATACAGCGGAAAGGAGCAGCCAAGCATACTAGGACTCAATTTCTTGACTTTAAGAAAGCCGACTTCATAAAACTTAGGGAAGTGCTGGGTGAGATCCCATGGACAGTAATACTAAAAGGAAAGGGAGTTCATGATGGCTGGGAGTTTGTTAAGAGGAAGATAGTAAAAGCACAACGTCAGGCAATACCAATGAGACGGAAACATGGAAGGTGCCTAAAGAAGCCAGGGTGGCTATCTAAAGAACTTTTAACTGAGTTAAGATTAAAAAAGGATGTGTACAAAAAATGGAAAAGGGGGGAAACCACCAAAGAGGAATTCAAACAAATAGCCAGCACGTGTAGACACAAAGTCAGAAAAGCTAAATCACAGAATGAACTCAAGCTGGCTAGAGAGGTTAAAAGCAACAAAAAAGGCTTTTATGGGTATGTTCGTAGCAAAAGGAAGAACAAAGAAACAGTGGGGTCACTCAGAGGAGAAGATGGTGAAATGCAAACAGGGGACACAGAAAGGGCTGAACTCCTCAATGCCTTCTTTGCCTCAGTCTTCTCCGATAAAGAAAACAATGCCCGACCTGAAGAATTTGGAGCAAATGATTCAGCAAAGGAAACACAGCCCAGAATAACTAAGGAGATAGTACAAGAATACTTGGCTAGTTTAGATGTATTCAAGTCTCCAGGGCCAGATGAACTGCATCCAAGAGTATTAAAAGAACTGGCAGATGTGATCTCAGAACCACTGGCAGTCATCTTTGAGAATTCCTGGAGAACAGGCGAAGTCCCGGCAGACTGGAGGGGGGCAAATAAGAGGACCCAAATAATTACCGCCCAGTCAGTCTGACATCAATACCAGGGAAGATTCTGGAGCAGATCATTAAGCAAACAGTCTGTGAGCACCTAGAAAGGAATGCTGTGATCACCAATAGTCAGCATGGATTTCTGAAAAATAAGTCATGTCAGACTAACCTGATCTCGTTTTTTGACAGAATTACAAGCCTGGTAGATGAAGGGAACGCAGTGGATGTAGCCTACCTTGATTTCAGCAAGGCATTTGACAAGGTGCCCCATGATATTCTTGTAAAGAAGCTGGTAAAATGCGGTCTTGACTGTGCTACCACTCAGTGGATTTGTAACTGGCTGACTGACCGAACCCAAAAAGTGCTCATCAATGGTTCCTCTTCATCCTGGAGAAGAGTGACTAGTGGGGTGCCACAGGGTTCTGTCTTGGGCCTGGTCTTATTCAACATCTTTATCAACGACTTGGATGATGGACTCAAGGGCATCCTGATCAAATTTGCAGATGACACCAAACTGGGAGGGGTGGCTAACACCCCAGAGGACAGGATCACACTTCAAAACGACCTTGGCAGATTAGAGAACTGGGCCAAAACAAACAAGATGAATTTTAACAGGGAGAAATGTAAAGTATTGCACTTGGGCAAAAAAAATGAGAGGCACAAATACAAGATGGGTGACGCCTGGCTTGAGAGCAGTACATGTGAAAAGGATCTAGGAGTCTTGGTTGACCACAAACTTGACATGAGCCAACAGTGTAACGCGGCAGCTAAAAAAGCCAATGCAATTCTGGGCTGCATCAATAGGAGTATAGCATCTAGATCAAGGGAAGTAATAGTGCCACTGTATTCTGCTCTGGTCAGACCTCACCTGGAGTACTGTGTCCAGTTCTGGGCACCACAATTCAAGAAGGACACTGACAAACTGGAACGTGTCCAGAGGAGGGCAACCAAAATGGTCAAAGGCCTGGAAACGATGCCTTATGAGGAACGGCTAAGGGAGCTGGGCATGTTTAGCCTGGAGAAGAGGAGGTTAAGGGGTGATATGATAGCCATGTTCAAATATATAAAAGGATGTCACATAGAGGAGGGAGAAAGGTTGTTTTCTGCTGCTCCAGAGAAGCGGACACGGAGCAATGGATCCAAACTACAAGAAAGAAGATTCCACCTAAACATTAGGAAGAACTTCCTGACAGTAAGAGCTGTTCGACAGTGGAATTTGCTGCCAAGGAGTGTGGTGGAGTCTCCTACTTTGGAGGTCTTTAAGCAGAGGCTTGACAACCATATGTCAGGAGTGCTCTGATGGTGTTTCCTGCTTGGCAGGGGGTTGGACTTGATGGCCCTTGTGGTCTCTTCCAACTCTATGATTCTATGATTCTATGATTTATTCGTCCTCCTTCTATTGAAATGGAAACAAAACACCTATGCTTGATTTGGGCTGATAACAAAAATGTCACTCTGCGATTTTTGAGTGAACGTGCTTTCTAACCCCCAAAACACCAATTTGAAATCAACCCCCAAAACACCAATTTGAAATAAACCCAATCAGAGCTGTTTGGCTTTTTTTTACCTTATTGATAAAGCTCTGATTGGGCTAATTTCAAATCCAAGATTCTTCTTTCTATGTAGCTGGAACCCAAAACAACCTGTTTGGCTTTGTTTAGGATTATTACACTTCTCTTTGCTAGGGTTGGGGTTATGCTTAGGGTTAGGGTTACTGTTTTTGTTAGGGTTAGGGTTAAGGTTAAGGTTAAGGTTAGGGTTCGGGTACTGGTTCGGTTTCGGGTACGGGTACGGGTTCAGGTTTGGGTTTGGGTTTGGGTGAATTACCACCGAAAAAACAATCCAAGTTTATTCGTTCTCCTTCAATTGAGATAGAACCGAAACACCTATGGTTGATTTCGGCTGATAATAAACATGTCACTCTGCGCTTTTTCAGTGAATGTGCATTCTAACCCCAAAAACACCACAAAAAAAATCACAAAAATACAAAGCTAAAAGAGGATTGGAACAAATTTATGGTTTATTTTGAAGGTAATTTTAAAAACTTACCAAATACAGCAGGTCTGTTTTAAAACTTCCGATGTGCAAATTAAAAATAATATACCAGCGGTAAAAATGAAACTATTGAAAGTATATACCCGAAATCAGTAGGGAAGGAAGTCGTTGTTTTTATGTTCTTTGTTGTAGTTTTTTGTCTCCCCTCTTTTTTACTTTACTTGATTTTTTTTTCTTTTCTCACTTTTTCTTTTTTTCTTTTTAGTATGAATGTATTTGTTTTTTCTGTTGTGTGTATAAAAGGAATTCAATAAAAAGAATTTAAAAAAACAAAAAACAAACTCCCAGCCATCATGAACTCCCTTTCCTTTTAGTATTGCTGTCCATGGGATCTCACCCAGCACTTCCCTAAGTTTTATGAAGTCGGCTTTCTTAAAGTCAAGAAATTGAGTCCTAGTATGCTTGGCTGCTCCTTTCCGCTGTATAGTAAACTTCAGAAGAGCATGATCACTCGCGCCTAATGATCCTTCCACATCTACCCCACTAACCAGGTCATCAACATTGGTTAGGACCAGATCTAAAATGGCTGTTCCTCTTGTTGCTTCTCCCACTTTCTGGACAATGAAGTTGTCTGCAAGGCCAGTGAGGAATCTGTTTGACCTTATGCTCTTGGCTGAGTTTGACGTCCAACAAATATCCGGGTAATTGAAGTCCCCCATTACTACTATCTCCCTTCCTTTTGCATGCTTGGCCATCTGTTCCAGGAAGGCATCATCTATGTCCTCCGTTTGGCTTGGGGATCTATAGTAAACTCCCACAATGAGGTCTCTGTTATTCTTCTCTCCCTTAATTTTGACCCAAATGCTCTCACTTTGGCTTTGAGGATCTAAATCTTGGATCTCTTCACAGGTATACACATCCCTGACATATAACGCCACCCCTCCTCCTTTCTTGTCTGGTCTGTTTCTCTGAAATAGATTGTATCCCCCCATTATTACATTCCAATCGTGGGACTTATCCCACCAGGTTTCAGTGATACCTATTATGTCATATTTAGTTTGCTGTACCAAGAGCTCAAGCTCATCTTGTTTATTTCCCATGCTTTGCGCATTAGTGTACAGACATTGAAGTCCATTAATCATTCCCCCGTGTCTCTTATTTAAGGATTTTTTCCTCCCACCACAAGGTCCGCGTGCTGTTTGCTCCATTTGGTCTATGACATTCGGATGATCATCTTCATTAATTGATAGACTCCTACCTTCAGGAGCACTGTCTCCCTCCCCCACATTAGTCAGTTTAAAGCCCTCCTGATGAGGTTTCTGAGATTTTTGGCAAAAACATTTCTCCCAACCGTTGTGAGGTGCAGCCCATCACTTGCCAGAAGTCCATCCTCAAGAAACTGCAGTCCGTGATCTAAGAATCCAAACCGTTCCTGTTTACACCATTTGCGAAGCCAGCTGTTCACTTCCACTATTTTCCCCTCTCTCCCTGGGCCACGTCGTTCAACAGGGAGGACAGATGAGATGACAATTTGTGCATTTAGTTGCTTCAATTTCCTGCCGAGAGCCTCGTAGTCTCTTTTGATCTTCTGGAGGCTATTGCTTGCAGTGTCATTGGTTCCCACATGAACCAAGAGGAAGGGGTATTTGTCAGTGGGTTTTATGATTCCTTGCAGTCGTTCAGTTACATCTTGAATCTTAGCCCCGGGGAGACAGCACACTTCCCGAGACATCTTGTCAGGCCCACAGATCACTGCTTCTGTTCCCCTCAGTAGGGAATCCCCTATCACCACTACACGCCTCCTCTTGGGGTTGGTCGGGGTTCTTCCGTGAGCTGTCCGTTCCAAGGTCGCCTGCACATTCCCTGAGGACTGACTTTGCTGCTCGTCTTCATATACCTGATCGACTGTAATGAGGGAGAGATCCTCAAATGGAGTCTGCTCTTCGTCTTCCATGCTAGGGGAGAGGACCTCAAAGCGATTGTGTATTTCTAAACAATTAGAGTGAACCCTGGGCCTCCTACTTCTTTGAGTCACGTTTCTCCATATATCTGGCTCCTGTGTTTGTGAACTAGCCTCCTTCTCAGGGGAGTCCCCTGTCTCTTCCTTGGTGGGGACGGTGTGCTCTGTTGCTTCCAAGAAGAGCTCCAGCTCTCTAATTCTTTGGAGCATAGCTACACGTTCCTCCAGTTGCTGGACTTTGTCTTTTAAGAGGGCAATCAACATGCAATTGCTGCAGGTAAAGCTGCCTGCAACCGTTGGCAAGATGGCAAACATTGCGCTGGAATCGCAGGCGACTGCAGCTGTTCCCTCCCCTTCCATCTTGAGATCGTGTTGTTGGGGGTGGCTACAGAGGTCCTCCATCATAAAAAGCTTGAAGACAGGACAAATAACTTCCCCCAGGAAAAAAAAACCTAGGTCTCCCCCAACAAACGTTTGAGACTAAATCTAAAAGATTTAAAATCTAAATCTAAAAGATGGGTATAACTGCGCGCGCCGCTAGAAACCCTGCCCCCTCTGACCTTTACACAGGGAAAACAGCTAATCAGCCACAAAGAAACACACACACACAAGAAAACCCTTTTTGCTCCTTCTTCAACTGCTGCCCTGCAAACTCTGATAAGCTCCTCCCACAGCTAATCCCCTGCCTCAACAGAAACCCTGCCCCCTCTGACCTTTACACAGGGAAAACAGCTAATCAGCCACAAAGAAACACACACACACAAGAAAACCCTTTTTGCTCCTTCTTCAACTGCTGCCCTGCAAACTCAGTTCTTCGCGGATTTCGACTTCCGGATAGAATACATCCCGGGAGACAACAACATCATGGCACTATCCAGGAAACCGCAGTATCTCGAGGAAGCGGCACCGGTGGCGGCCAAACACATTTTCGCACCGAAAGCGTGGGCATGCACTTCAGCCACCGTGGACCTGGACGCAGTGCGTCGCGCGCTGCAGACGGATGCCTTCGCACAATCCAAGATGGAGGAGGTGCGAAGCGGCACAGCGAAGGACGACGAGTTCCAGATACGCGACGGACTGCTCACCCTCAAAGGGGCTCTCTACGTGCCTGGGGACAACCTCCGAGATAAAGTCCTGCAGCAGTTACACGACGCGCCCAGTGCTGGGCACTTCGGCAAGGACAAGATGGCGGAATTGGTGGCCAGAGACTTTTGGTGGCCCCAGATGAGGGGAGAAGTCGCGGATTACGTCTCTAGGTGTGACACATGCCAAAGGGCCAAACCAGTGCACAGGAAGCCGGCGGGACTGCTGGAACCGCTACAGACGCCGCTCGAACCGTGGGAGAGGGTGGCCCTGGACTTTGTCACAGATCTGCCCAGTTCGCGAGGCAAAACAGCGGTACTCGTGGTCGTAGACCTGTTCACCAAGATGGCGCACTTAATTCCTTGTGCGAAGGTGGCCACAGCGGAACAGACCGCCAAGCTGTTGATAGACCACGTGTTCAAAGTTCACGGCTTACCGCGGTCCATCCTGTCCGACCGCGGTCGCCAATTCGTCTCGAGCTTCTGGCAGAAGCTGCTGGGTATCCTGAACGTCAAGATCAACTTAGCTTCGGCACGACACCCGCAGACCAACGGACAAGCGGAGAGGGTCAACGCCATCATGCAGCAGTACCTGCGATGCTACGCGAATCAACAGCCCTCGACCTGGGTGGACTACCTACCGCTGGCCGAGTTCGCCTACAACAACACGAAGCACGGGTCTACAGGGGTGACACCGTTCTTCGCCAACAATGGGTGGCATCCCAGAACCTTCCCGGGGTTAGAGACGAAGGGGGAGGGGGAGCCACGGGGAGCAGAGCACTTGGCAGCAGAGTTACAGGAGGTCCATGAGCAACTCCGAAGGACCTTGGAACTAGCAAAACACGCCTACAAAGTGCAGGCAGACAGGCACAGGAGAGTCGGGGAAGACATCCAGGTGGGGGACTGGGTCTGGTTAGCGGCCCAGGCAGTGCCGGCCAGAACGTTAGCTAAGAAGAAGCTCAAACACAAGCAGCTAGGGCCTTAGCAAGTCGAGGCACAAATCAACCCAGTGGCCTTCCGGTTGACACTCCCGGAGGGTTCCAGAATGCACCCAGTATTTCATAGGTCAGTCCTCACACCCTACAAGGAACCCCACAGGTTTCAGGCGCCAGGGACCGCACCTCGCCCACTTAGAAAGTCGCCAACGGGGGAGGGGTCACCGAGGGCGGCGCCACTCAACGAGGTCACGGAGATTTTAGACTCGAGATGGGGGGAAGAGGGAGTTGAATATCTCCTCGCCAGGGAAGGTACCCCGGCCAGCGCCAACAGGTGGGTGCTGGACTATGCCTTGGAGGAGCACTACCTCAAAGACGAGTTCCATGCACTCTTCCCGCACAGACCTATGCCGGCAGATTATTTCGACGACTGGCTTTTCACACCCACACTTTCAGCCAGCACGTTCCAGGGGTTCTCATCCACTGAGGAAACGGCGCAAGACACAAGCTCCCCGGAGGGATCACTCTCGGGGTCTGCCATGGATCGCTCTTATTGGTGGGACACTCAACCGGAGGTGGGGTGGAGCAGGGAACTGCTAAGGGGGCCCTGGCACACAGCATCACCCAAGGTAACAGGGGGAGAGACGGACATGGACGTGTTGGGGGAGGACCTAGGGTTCGAACACGAATGCAGAGAGATGGAAGCAGAGGAGATCGACGTCAACGAGCCCATTACGGGCTGGCTGGATCCAACTGGTCAGCCGCACGCCAGGGGGAAGGAACTGTATCCCGCACTCACCCCCACAGCACTGGAGCACCCGGAACCCGCCCCAGAAGAGGGGGAGGGGGGAAGGGGGGCTTCGAGGGGGGGATGGATGTCAGGGGCTCAGGAGCAGAGGTACAGGGGAGAGAGGAGATGGAGAGCGAAGGGGAAGGATCTGAGGGCAGCGTAGGGGAGTACGGCAGTGACCTGAGAGATTCCATGAGCTTCTCCAGCGTATCAGAAGATTCCCAGAAGGAGGCGCCGATGGTCAGGGCAAGGGGGGTCCCAGGGGAGACACACCAGAAACAAGGGGCCAGCGGGGACTCCCAAAGCAGCAGCTGGAGATCAGGACCAGCTTCCCCACCAGAGCATAGTGGGGGGGAAGAGTCCCAGGTGTCAGGGGCAGCGTCTCCTCCAGCAGGGAGAGAAGAAGAGTCGGGACTGACCACGCCTCCGTCAGAGAGTGGGGGAACGGAGGGGAGGTCAGGCCCAGCTGGCCTCCCCGAAGGGGGAAGCAGTGACAGGAGCAGTGTAACGGTCAGGAGGAGGGTTGCCGGATGGGCTCGCGCGCCAAGTTCGAATGTACAGGCGCGCGGGACAGCAGAAAACCCGGATGGGGAACAAGGTCCTAAAGCCCGTCGGAGGCAGGGGAAAGACTCAGGGGACTCAGCGTCAGAAGAGTCTAGGAAGGGCGAGACCCCAGCTGACAGGCGGACCCAGAGGAGGAAAGAGCAAAGGAAGAGGTGGAGCAAGGCTAGGGTCTTAAACTGGTGTCTGGGGGGAGGAGACTCAGACGGAGCTTCAGTGGTCTAGAGTTTCAGACGTAGAGCTGCGCGCTGCTGATGTGAAAGACAAACTGAACTTCAATAAAGACTTTTGTATATAACAACGGACTGGCGTTGGTCCTTTGTGAGCTGGGACCTTGGGCAGCTCTGACAATATGTGTTTTGGTTCCATCTCAATAGAAAGAGGACGAATAAGCTTGGATTGTTCTTTCTGTGGTCATTCACCCCGACCCTAACCCTAACCCTAACCCTAACCCTAACCCTAACCCTAACCCTAACCCTAACCCTAACCTTAACCCTGTCCCTAGCAAAGCGAAGTGTAATAAGCCTAAATAAAGCCAAGCAGGTTGTTTTGTGTTCCAGCTACATAGAAAGAAGAATATTGGAATTTATCTAGAATGTATAACTTGTTGTTGAAATGGAGTACACAGGATGAAACAGTTAAATCGGCTATGATTAAGTGGGCACAGGACGTTGGGCATAACATCATGTCAGCTGACTGGGAATGGTTATGGAACACCGGTATTAAATTTACGGCATGTAATGCCTTAAAGGAAAACATTATGAAAATGGTTTATAGGTGGTACATGACTCCAGTCAAGCTGGCAAAAATTTATCATTTGCCCGATAACAAATGTTGGAAATGTAAAGAGACTGAAGGTACCTTCTACCACCTTTGGTGGACATGCCCGAAGATTAAGGCCTTCTGGGAAATGATCTATAATGAAATGAAAAAGGTACTTAAATGTACTTTCCCTAAAAAACCAGAGGCCTTTCTCTTGGGCATTGTCGGCCAATTGGTGTCAAAGAAGGATAGAACTTTCTTTATGTATGCGACAACAGCAGCAAGAATACTCATCGCAAAGTATTGGAAGACACAAGATTTACCCACTCTGGAAGAATGGCAGATGAAAGTGATGGACTATATGACATTGGCCGAGATGACAGGCAGAATCCGTGACCAACGAAAAGAGACGGTGGAAGAAGAATGGAGAAAATTTAAAAGCTATCTTAAGGACTATTATAAACTTAATGAACATTAAAGTGTTGTGGTTTTCAGAAACAAAGGGATACAGTGATACAAGGTCGGAATATAGAGAGGATCAAAGATGACAGAGGTTGGAAAGTAATAATTGGGAGTTGCTACAAAACTGTGGACATTGGGATGCAGAAAGGGGGGGTATGGGGAAGTCCAAGAAAAGAAGTTTATGAAAATATGTTATGAAATTATACGTGTATGTTTGTTTTTTTAAGTGTTTGTTTGTTTTTAAAAATTTTGTAAAATCAATAAAAATTTTATAAAAAAAAAAAAAAGAAGAAGAATATTGGACTTCACTTATTTCAAGTCGTGTTCTTTGGTGTTAATGCACATTGACCCAGAAATCGCAAAGTGTGTGTAATGAAACCAAAATAACACAACACCGTCTTTTTGCTTCCATATGCATAGAAAGAAGACGAATAAGCTTTGATTGGTCTTATTTCAATTCGAATGGGTTAACCCCAACCCCAATCCTAACCCTAACCCTAACCCTAACCCAAACCCAAACCCTTTTTTTTCTTTTTTCAAACATAATTTTTATTAATTTACACCAAAACAAAACAAAAATAAAATTCTGCCTCTTATTATCACAAATTACTTGCACCGGAATCTCCCCCGACCTAAGCAAAAAGGGGTTTTGTTTTCCACCTACATAAAAAGAAGATGATAAAGCCCTGGGACACGACCAGGTGCCCAATTTCCCCATTACTTTTTATATCAGTCCTGGAGGTTTTGCTAAATATGATTAGGGATGACCAGCAGGTTAAAGGTGTACAGGTCGGAGCAAAACATTATAGGTTAAGGGCCTTTGCAGATGATTTGGTACTTACTTTACAAGAGCCAGATACTAGTACAAAGAGGGTGTTGGAGATAATTCAAGAATTTGGTCAGGTGGCCGGATTCAAACTGAACAAACAAAAGACTAAAGTTTTAGAGAAAAATTAAACAGGTATGGAGAGGGAGAAATTCCAGAATGAAACAGGTTTGACAGTGGTTAAGAAGGTGAAATACCTAGGGGTTCATCTGACATCTAAAAATCTGAATTTGTATAAAGACAATTATGAAAAATGTTGGTCAGAAATCAAAAAAGATCTAGAAATATGGTCAAATTTGAAACTGTCAATGTTAGGCCGAATTGCAGTTATTAAGATGAATGTATTGCCTAGAATGTTATTTTTGTTTCAAACTTTGCAGGTTCTTGACAAGATGGACTGTTTCAAGAGGTGGCAGAAAGACATTTCGAAATTTGTCTGGCAGGGCAAAAAGCCCAGAATAAAATTTAAAATATTGACAGATGTAAAAGAAAGAGGGGGATTTGCCCTGCCGGACTTAAAATTGTACTGTGAAGCAGCAGCGTTTTGCTGGCTGAAAGAGTGGATGCTCCTCGAGAATACAGATATCTTGGATTTAGAAGGTTTCAATAATGCATTTGGTTGGCATGCATACTTATTGTGATGGGATGATGAGCTGCTTGTGCGTAAAAATCGTAGTCCCTCAGAGTTTGTTCAAGTCCACAAACCTCTGTCTGTGATGGAGCCCCTCAGACATGGCTGCTCTAGTCACTTGCAGATTCCGACAGTGGTTGCTTTCGGAATCGCTTCCAGCATAAAAGCTCCTTAACGGAAACACGTCTTCTGGACTCGCGGCGTGACAGTTTCCGGCGAGGAGTGGGTCTCCCTATGGGAGGTTCAGAAACCTCCCCACTGTTCTCGCTGGATGTGTCCCTGAGCCCTCCCTCTTGCTCGCTTTCCCTCAGAGACCCACCTCTCCCCCTGCTGGTCCCTGCTTCAGCTGCTGGGTCTCTCCCAGCCTCCGTGAGCCCTTCCACCACCTGTCCCTCCGATGGCAGTTCCCTGACATCCACCTCCCCTCCAGGACCCCCTTCACCCCCTCCAGTTCCCTCTCCTCTGGGCGGTGAGGAGGTAAAACCCCTAAAAGAGTCCTCTTCATCTTCAGACGTCTCGAACATTTCCCTCCATCGGTCGCCGTTCCGGGTCGCTGAATCCTCCTCCTCCTCGGAATCTGTGAACCCCTCCAACTCCTCTTCCTCATCTGTGGTAGCAAAGTATTCCCTCCGGAACCTCGCTACAGGCTGAGGTTTACGTGGGAACCTCTGATGAAAAGTTTCTATTAAGACCTCGTCATTGACATCCTCTGCCATGACCCAGGTGTTTTCCGACTCCGGTTCCCCTTCCCACATTACCAAATACTCCACTTGATCTCCCCTCCACCTGGAATCGAGGATCTCCGCCACATGGTTGCTGTGTTCCCTTTCCTCCATTGCTGGTCCCCGGGTGAACCTCCCTTCTCTGTCCCCTTTATACGGTGACAGCAACGACCTGTGGAAAACTGGGTGCAGCTTCATGTGGTTCGGTAACCGGAGTCTGAAAGCCACTGGGTTGACCTGTTGCGTGACTTCAAATGGGCCCAATCTTTTGGGTCTTAACTTCTTACAACCCCCTTTGAATGGTAACCCTTGGGTTGACAGCCACACCTGGTCCCCCACCCTAATGGTTTCACCTTCCCTTCTGTTTTTGTCTGCCTGCCTCTTATACTCCTCCTTGGCCCTGTCTAAGTTAAGTTGGAGCTGACGATGGATCGCTTCCATTTCTTCTACGAACTGTTCGGCAGCCGGGACGCTCCATCTCTCCCCTTCCCCCCCTGGGAAAGCCCTGGGATGGCACCCGTAATTAGCCAAAAAGGGGCTCATCCCTGTGGACACGTTCTCCGCATTGTTGTAGGCAAATTCCGCCAACGCCAGCTTCTCCACCCAATCATTCTCTCTGTCATTGACATAACACCTCAGATATTGCTGGAGGATGCCATTGGCTCTTTCCGCCTGCCCGTTGGTTTCAGGATGCCGGGCAGTCGAAAAATTGACCTCTACATGCAGTAAGCTCATGAGCTTCCTCCAGAACCTGGAAGTAAATTGTTTCCCTCGGTCTGAAACCACCCTCAAGGGGGCGCCATGCAACCTAAACACATTTTCTACAAACAATTTAGCTGTTTCTTCTGCCGTGACAGCATGTGAGCAGGCTATAAAGTGGGCCATTTTGGTTAACAGGTCTACCACAACCATGATGGCTGTTTTCCCTCTGGACTTTGGCAGATCAGTCATGAAATCTATTGCCACTGCTTCCCATGGTCTTTCAGGTGTGGGTAGCGGTTCTAATAACCCTGCCGGCGCCCGCCTCTCCCCTTTGGCTCGCTGGCATTGGTCACAACCTCTCACATACTCCCGCACATCTTCCCTGACCTTGGGCCACCAAAATTCCCTGGTAACCAGCCACATGGTTTTGTGTTGCCCCAAATGCCCCGCTGTGGGGCTATCGTGCAGCTGCTTGAGTACCTTCCCCCTCAACTCTCCTTCAGGTATATATAACGCTCCCTTGTAATACAACGCCCCGTTTCTCTCCTCAAAACCTCCGGGTTTATCTCCCTCCCTCCTGAGACCCCTGAGTTTGTCCTGGGCGTATTCATCATTCTCCGTTCCCTCTACCAGTTCTCTTTGCCCCACCAATGCCCACACACACACACAGCGGTCCTCTGGAATGACATGTCTTTCTTCGGGTGCTCCCTCCCCCTCCAAATATTCAGGTTTGCGTGAGAGAGTGTCCGCCCTAATGTTCTCTGGGCCTGGCACGTAACAAATCTCAAAGTTAAATTTGGAGAACTCCTGGGCCCATCTCACTAGCCGTTGGTTGAGCACTCGGGCCGTTCTCCAATACTCTAGGTTCTTGTGGTCAGTGCACACTTGCACCTTATGTTGTGCGCCAATTAGCAGGTGCCTCCATCTCCGGAAAGCCTCATGAATGGCAAGTAGTTCTCGGTCGTACACCATGTAGTTCCTCTCGGATTTGTTCAGCTTTCGCGAAAAAAAAGCACATGGTCTCCACTCTGACTCCTCCTTCCCTGGCTGCAGAAGCACCGCCCCTATAGCTCTGTCTGATGCGTCAGTTTCGACTCTCATCTTTTTTTGTAAATCCACATGCAGAAGTTGTTCTTCAGAGGCGAAGGCCCTTTTTAGTTCCTCAAATGCTCGCTCCGCCTCCTCAGTCCAAACGAATTTCTTCTTACTGCTGAGACAGTCCGTAATGGGCGCCGTCAGGTGAGCAAAGTTTCGGATGAACTTACGATAAAAGTTCCCAAACCCTAGGAACCTCTGCACATCCTTCTTTGTTTTGGGTGTTTTCCATTCCAGCACTGCCTGGACCTTGCCGGGATCCATGGCCAATCCCTTGTCTGACAGGCGGTACCCCAGGAATTTCACCTCCTTGGTATGAAACTGACACTTCTCCAGTTTCACCCACAGCCGGTTGGCTTGCAGCCTGCTCAACACTTCTCTGACGTCTCTCACATGCTGCTCCTCATTCTCAGAATACACCAACACGTCATCTAGGAAGGCCACACAATTCTTGTAAAGCAAAGGCCCCAGTACGTGGTTCATAAACGATTGGAAGCACGCCGAGCCTGCTTGTAGACCGAAGGGCATAACTAAATATTCAAATGCCCCCAAAGGGGTGAACATGGTGGTTTTCCATTCATCCCCTTTCCTTATACGTATCAGGTTGTACGCCCCCCTTAGGTCCAGCTTTGTAAAAATCTCTCCCTTCCGCACCCTGGTCAAAATGTCGTCAATCCTGGGCATAGGGAAGGCCACTGGTTCTGACACTGCGTTTAAAGCCCTGAAGTCACACACAAGCCTCGGCTTGTCCGTGTTTTTTTTATCCACAAAAAACACTGGGCTACCTCCCACCGCTCTGGACTCTCTGATGAAACCTCTCTTCAGGTTCTTGTCAATGAACTCTCTTAGCTCCTGCATCTCTCTGTCTGACATGGCGTACAACTTGCCTACAGGGAGCTGTGCCCCAGGGAGTAAATTGATTTGACAGTCAAAGGGTCTATGCGGGGGTAGTTGGTCAGCTTCCCTTTCGCTGAACACGTCGCTGAGATCTGCGTATTGTCGTGGTACCTTCACTTTCTCCGTTACTTCCGTCCCTGCTAGGGTGGCTTGGGCCCCTGCTGAACCCTTTCCCTCTTTGCAGTGTTCTAAGCAATGTGCTGAACCAAAGGAAACCACTCTCTGATGCCAGCCCACCAGCGGATCATGTAACGCTAGCCAGCTCATCCCCAAAATAATAGGAGCCCCTCCCAAGCTGGCCACATTAAACGCTATCAGTTCTGTGTGCCTTGCCACCTTCGTTATCATTGGGACGGTCTGCAAGCTGACTTCTCCTCCCAACAGCTCCCTGCCATCGATCGTGGTCACCTGCAGGGGGTTGCTTAAAGGGATCGTCTGTATCTGGTGTTCAGCTGCAAACTCTTTGCTCATGAAATTGCAGGAGCTGCCTGAGTCCAACAGCGCCTTTATCTTTAGAGGGTGTCCGTTTTGCAGCTCTAGCGACACTTCTATCACTAGGGCAGGTTTAGGAGGTTCTGGCGTGGGCACTTTCACTGCTCTTTGGCCTGGCTGCTGTGTCCCGACGGTGGCAGCCAGGCATTGGCTTTTACTTGCTCCGGTATTTCCTCCTCTCTCCCCTCAACAGCTCCCACCATCCCTTGCCATTCCTTCCTCTGGGGGCAGACTCTGGCAAAGTGACCTGGCTGTTGGCAGAGATAGCATTTCCGGGCGCCTTTTCCCTCCTTCTTTCCCCCCTCACTGGGCTTTGAAACTGCGAGCGCGCGCGCTGTTCCGATTTCCATCGGCTCTGCCGGCGGGAAAGTTGGCTCTGGAATGTCTGGAATGCAGAACTCCTTCCAACGTTCCCCCTTCCCTTCCCGCCTCTCCAAGGCTCTCGCCTCCTGGCGCGCTCCTATGGTCAGCGCAGATTTGGTCAGCTGATCCATAGAATCCGCCCTAGGACCCCGGGAAAGTTCGTCTTTCACAGCCGAAGCAAGCCCTTCTTCAAATAGCATTTGAATGGGTTCCGCCGATAAGTCCCACCCCAATCTGTGAACCAGCATGGTGAACGCAGTCCAGTACTCACGGACAGATCAGCTCCCCTGTTTGCAAGCCATTAGCTGTCTGCGCACCACTCCCTGCTCAATATCGCTGGAAAACATCAGATCCATGGCACGAAAGAACTTCATTGTGTCCTTTAGGACGTCATTTTTCGTTGCCATCAGGGGTCTAACCCAGTCTCTCGCCCCCTTCTCAAGATGCCCAATCACGAAAGCCACTCGCGATTCCTCGTCAGGGAATTCATCAAACTGCACATTGAGGGCATATTGCATCTCTGTCCTAAAGGCATGGTAGTCCTTGGGGTCCCCCCCAAACTTCTGCACCAATCCTGGTACCTTTCTGGTGCACTGGGTGGCTTTCCCCTTTATGTCTGCATCCTGAGCCCTTCTCTCCTCAAGCCTCGCCGTCTGCAGCGCTAGCTGGATCTCCAACGCCCGGTACCTTTCCTCCAGGCTTGGACCCGCTCCAACTCCTGCTTCTCCGGTTCCGGCTGGGTCGCTCATGATGCCTTCTCCTGCACAAACTGCTTACAGAGACTGTCGGAATGCTGTGATGGGATGATGAGCTGCTTGTGCGTAAAAATCGTAGTCCCTCAAAGTTTGTTCAAGTCCACAAACCTCTGTCTATGACGGAGCCCCTCAGACATGGCTGCTCTAGTCACTTGCAGATTCCGACAGTGGTTGCTTTCGGAATCGCTTCCAGCATAAAAGCTCCTTAACGGAAACACGTCTTCTGGACTCGCGGCGTGACAGTTTCCGGCGAGGAGTGGGTCTCCCTATGGGAGGTTCAGAAACCTCCCCACTGTTCTCGCTGGACGTGTCCCTGAGCCCTCCCTCTTGCTCGCTTTCCCTCAGAGACCCACCTCTCCCCCTGCTGGTTCCTGCTTCAGCTGCTGGGTCTCTCCCAGCCTCCGTGAGCCCTTCCACCACCTGTTCCTCCGATGGCAGTTCCCTGACACTTATGGTATGATAAAATTAAAGTGCATAGGGCTTTTAAAAACCATATTGTCAGAAAAGCATTATCTAATGTCTGGATAAGATATAAAGACTTACTGGAAAACAAAACCCCTAGATGGTTGTCACCCTTGGAGGCTAAGGCATTGAAAAAGCTCAATATGGAGGCCGAATGGCCAAAGTATTGGGAAATCTTGGAACAAGACGGAGATAAATTGAAGTTACAGAGTCATGAGAAATTGAAACCCAAAGTACGAGATTGGCTCCATTATTATCAAATAATGGAGGTGTACAAACAAGATAGGAAAATTGGCTTCCAGGTGGAGAAATCAAAATTAGAAACTGAATTGTTAGAACCCAATACTAAGAACTTGTCAAGAATGTATAATTTGCTGCTGAAATGGAATACACAAGATGAAACAGTTAAATCAGCTATGATTAAGTGGGCACAGGACATTGGCCATAATATTATGTTTGCTGACTGGGAATGGTTGTGGAACACTGGGATAAAATTTACGGCATGTAATGCTTTAAAGGAAAATATTATGAAAATGATCTATAGGTGGTACATGACCCCAGTCAAGCTAGCAAAGATTTATCATTTGCCTGATAACAAGTGCTGGAAATGTAAAGAAACTGAAGGTACTTTCTACCACCTTTGGTGGACGTGCCCAAAGATTAAGGCCTTCTGGGAAATGATATATAATGAAATGAAAAAAGTACTTAAATGTACATTTCCTAAGAAACCAGAGGCCTTTCTCTTGGGCATTGTCGGCCAATTGGTGTTAAAGAAAGATAGAATTTTCTTTATGTATGCTACAACAGCAGCAAGAATACTTATCACAAAGTATTGGAAGACACAAGATCTACCCACCTTGGAAGAATGGCAGATGAAAGTGATGGACTACATGACGTTGGCTGAGATGACCGGCAGAATCCGTGATCGGAGGAAAGAGACGGCGGAAGAGGATTGGAAGAAACTATTATAAAATTGATGAATGCTAAAATGTTGAGGTGTTGAGAAAGAAAAAGGGATTACAGTGACATAAGAATAAGTTGAAGAAAAGACTATGAGGACATATATTTGATAAAATTATTTAGAAGCTGCTGAAATAATCTTGGAAATTGGGATGCAGAAAGGGGAGGTATGGGGGAGTCTGAGAAATGAGGGTAATGAAAAAAAGGTTATGAAATTATACATGTTTGTTTGTCTTTTTATTTGTTTGTATTGTTTAAAAAATGCTGTAAAACCAATAAAAAATTTATTAAAAAAAACCAGAAATCGCAAAGTGTGTGTAATGAGACCAAAATAACACAACACCGTCTTTTTGCTTCCATATGTGTAGAAAGAAGACAAATAAGCTTTGATTGGACTTATTTCAATTCGCATGGTGTTTTTTGGGTGTGCACCAGAATCACCTGCAACCAAAGCAAAAAGGTGTTTTGGGTTCCATCAACATAAAAAGAACATGATAAAGCTCTGATTGGGCTTATTTCAAATTGGTGTTTTTGGGGTTAGAATGCACATTCAACCAAAAATCGCAGAGTGACATGTTTGTTATTGAACTGTGTGCTAACCTTGCTTGCCTAATCGCCGCTTGCTTATGCTGCTACCTCCGCTTTTTTTAAAAAAAGAATACTCTGCTTGCATTCAGAATATGTTCCTAACGCCACACCTAAAATGGCCGCCCGTGCCTCCACAAATGTCCCTTCCCAAGATGGCGACCGTGGTCTCTTCCCCTCACCTCAACAACACTACTACCACGCGTGCCCACAAAGATGGCGCCGGTTCTCTGCCCTTAACAAAGCCCTTAACAGAAATGGAAGCCTCAGCTTCAAAACCCACCTTAGTGGAGGCGGGCGGATGCCAAAGCAACCCAGCAAACCAATCCCGTGAGAAAAGGCAAGCGAGCGGAGTTGGAAAGCAGAAACGCGAGCAAAATGCAATGTGAACCCGGGGGGCTGAAAACAGTGGGGGGGGGGTTAGAAGGAGACGCGGACCTAGCGCTAAGAGGGAGAAAAGCAGGAGAACAGCTAAGAGAGGCAGTCAGCCGGTAAACCTAAGAAAGCAACAAACAACCACACACGCAAACAAAACAGAAAACTGAAGGGGGAAAACCAGGAAACCCGAGAGCACAGCAGGGAAGACAAGAAAACAAACCACCGGCAAGTACTCCCGCGATCCAGCAAGAAGGGAGGAGCGGAAGGTGGCTGGGCGCTCCGCTCCGTGTACTTTACCCCTCCTGCTCTCCGGCTTCAACAAGACGCTCCCTGCGTTGCCTGATCGTCGGTGTTCCAGCGGCTGCACTGATCCTCCTACGACTCCCAAACTACGACTCCCAAACTACGACTCCCAAACTAAGGCAAGTGAAAAAACCGCTCAGCTGGAAAGGGGCAAAGAGGGCGGTCCCCGGGCATGCCTAGCCTTAAATAGGCTAGGCCACGCCTCCCCGGTCCGCCGATTGGCGGGCCGGGTCGCCGACCCGCCCGGGGATTCCTTAATCTCGCGGGGGCAAAGGCCAGCCCCCGCGTGGGATGTGGGAGGGATTTCTGCCCGCAACCCCCTCTCCTCCCAGGTCGGAAATGGCTTTGTTATCAGCCCAAATCAAGCATAGGTGTTTTGGTTCCATCTCAATAGAAAGAGGACGAATAAACTTGGATTGTTCTTTCGGTGGTCATTCACGCTAACCCTAACCCTAACTCAAAGCCTAATCCTAACCCTAACCCTAACCCTAACCCTAACCCTAACCCTAACCCTAACCCTAACCCTAACCCTAACCCCAACCCCAACCCCAACCCCAACCCCAACCCCAACCCTAACCCTAACCCTAACCCCAACCCTAAAAAAATAATTTGGTGTTCATAACCCTGACCCTAACCCTAACCCTAACCCAAACCCAAACCCAAACCTTAACCCTAACCCTAACCCTAACCCTAACCCTAACCCTAACCCTAACCCTAACCCTATGCCTAAGCCTAATCCTAATCCTAAACCTAAACCTAAACCTAAGCCTAAGCCTAAGGCTAAGCCTAAGGCTAAGCCTAAGCCTAACCCTAAGCCTAAGCCTAAGCCTAAGCCTAAACCTAAGCCTAAGCCTAAGCCTAAGCCTAAGCCTAAACCTAAACCTAAACCTAAGCCTAAACCTAAACCTAAGCCTAAGCCTAAGCCTAAGCCTAAACCTAAACCTAAGCCTAACCGTAACCCTAACCCTAACCCTAACCCTAACCCTAACCCCAATCCTAACCCTAACCCTAACCCTAACCCTAACCCTCACCCTCACCCTCACACTAACCCTAACCCTAACCCTTATCCTAACCCTAACCCTAACCCTAACCCTAACCCTAACCCTAACCCTAACCCTCACCTTAACCTTAATCTTAACCCTAACCCTAGCACAGCGAAGTGTAATTAAGCCTAAACAAAGCCAAACAGGTTGTTTTGTGTTCCAGCTACATAGAAAGAAGAATATTGGATTTCGCTTATTTCAAGTCGTGTTCTTTGGTGTTAATGCACACTGACTCAGAAATCGCAAAGTGTGTGTAATGAAACGAAAATAGCGCAACACCGTCTTTTTGCATCCATATGCGTAGAGAGAAGCCGAATAAGCTTTGATTGGTCTTATTTCAATTCGAATGGGTTAACCCCAACCCCAATCCTAACCCGAAACCCTAACCCTAACCCTAACCCTAACCCAAACCCAAACCCCAACCCCAACCCCAACCCCAACCCCAACCCTTTTTTTTCTTTTTTCAAACATAATTTTTATTAATTTACACCAAAACAAAACAAAAATAAAATTCTGCCTCCTATTATCACAAATTACTTTCTTTAGGACTTCCTTCAGCTTCTCCACAAATCATCCGTAGTCATTTTTTATTTTTTTTAATAAAATATTTTATTCAATTTTCAAACATAGAATAGAGAATCACATAGCAAACATACCAACAAACAATATAGAAAAGAGAAGAAAAGAAAGGGGAAAAAAAGAAAAACACAACTATTCATAATATTTTTATATAACTAACTGGACTTCCTCGCATCTCCCTACCCTGCATTCTCTATAATAAAAATACCAGCAAATTATTACCTTGTTTCAATTCTTATTTTATACCTCTCAAATATTATACTTCTAATCTTAAAGTAATTTTTGACAATTAGTTGAAACTTAAGTTAAACATAATATTATTTTAAGTTTCGACCTTTTCTTGCATATCACTTAATTTTCTAAATCTTTCAGATGAGTTGCTGGAGCCATGCTTTTCTGAATCATGCAATTTCTTAACATTCATACAATTTATATTGTTTTTGTAAATAGTCTTTAAACTTTTTCCAATCCTCTTCCATTGTTTCTTCTCCCAAATCTCGGATTCTGCCAGTCATTTCGGCCTGTTCCATATAGTCCATCAGTTGCGTCTGCCACTCTTCCAGTGTGGGCAAATCTTGTGTCTTCCAATATTTTGCAATAAGTATTCTTGCTGCTGTAGTTGCATACATAAAAAAAATTCTGTCCTTCTTTAACACTTTCTGGCCGACAATGCCCAAGAGGAAGGCCTCTGGTTTCTTAGTGAAGGTATACTTAAATACCTTTTTTAACTCATTGTAGATCATTTCCCAGAAGGCCTTCACTTTCGGGCAAGTCCACCAGAGGTGAAAGAATGTCCCTTCAGCCTCCTTGCATTTCCAACATTTATTATCAGACAAATGATATATCTTAGCAATCTTGACTGGGGTCATGTACCACCTATATATCATTTTCCTTCAGGGCATTACATGTCGTGAATTTCATACCGGTGGTCCATAACCTTTCCCAGTCTTCAAACATAATGTTGTACCCAATATCCTGAGCCCATTTTATCATGGCTGATTTAACTGTCTCGTCCTGAGTGTTCCATTTAAGCAGCAAGTTATACATTCTTGAAAGTACCTTGGTCTTTGGTTCTAACAATTCTGTTTCTAATTTCGATTTTTCCACCTGGAATCCTATTTTTTTGTCCAAATTAAAGACCTCTTGAATTTGAGCGTAATGTAACCAATCTCGCACCTTATTCTTCAGTTTCTCCAAACTCTGCAACCTCCAGTTGTCTCCGATTTTTTCCATTATTTCCCAATATTTTGGCCAACCGGCCTCCATATTGAGTCTTTTCCGGGCCTTAGCCTCCATTGGTGATAACCATCTTGGGGTCTTATTTTCTAATAAGTCTTTGTACTTTGTCCAGACAATAAATATTGCTTTCCTGACAATATGGTTTTTGAATCCTTTGTGAACCTTTACCTTGTCGTACCACAAATATGCATGCCATCCAAAAGCATTATTGAACCCTTCCAGATCTAGGGCATCAGTGTTATCTAAATGTAACCAATCCTTCATCCAGCAGAAAGCTGCAGCTTCATAATATAACCTTAGGTCCGGCAGGGCAAATCCCCCTCTTTCCTTTGCATCAGTTAGAATTTTAAATTTTATTCTGGGCTTTTTGCCCTGCCAGACAAACTTAGAAATGTCTTTCTGCCACTTTCCAAAACATTCCACTCTGTCCACAATCTGTAGGGTTTGAAACAAAAATAACATCTTTGGCAATACATTCATCTTTATAGCTGCAATTCGACCCAACAAGGAAAGTTTCAATCTTGACCAAATTTCTAAGTCCTTTTTAATTTCTGACCAACATTTTTCATAGTTATCTTTAAATAAGTTCAGATTTTTCGCAGTCAAGTTAACCCCTAGGTATTTCACTTTTTAAACCACATTTAAGTCTGTCTCTTTCTGAAACCTTTCTGATTCCAAAGGTGTCAAATTTTTCTCCAAAACCTTAGTTTTTTGCTTGTTCAATTTGAATCCCGCCACCCGACCAAACTCATGAATCAATTCCAAAACTCTTTTCGTACTAGATTCCGGCTCCTGTAATGTTAAAACCAGGTCATCTGCAAAAGCTTTAAGTTTATACTGTTTCACTCCGACCTGTATTCCTTCCACCAACCGCTCCTCCCTAATCATGTTCAAAAGCACCTCCAGGACTGAGATGAATAACAAAGGGGATATAGGGCAACCTTGTCGTGTTCCTTTTTCAATTTTAAACTCTTCTGTCACCACATTATTAACTATCAATTTAGCTTTTTGTTCTGAATAGATTGCCTCTATCCCATTTTCGAACCCCCGTCCCACTCCCATCCCTTTAAGATTTTTCTTCATAAACTTCCAAGATATATTGTCGAAGGCCTTCTCCGCATCTATAAAAATTAACACTGCTTTAGCATTCATATTTGTTTGCAAAAGCTCCAAAATGTCAATAATGTCCCTAGTATTGTCAGATAAATGTCTACCTGGGAGAAAGCCTGCCTGGTCCTTATGAATTACTTCATTCAAGACTTTTTTAAATCTACCTGCCAAAATATCTGCAAAAATTTTGTAATCCACATTTAGGAGTGAGATGGGACAGTAGTTCTTGAGTTGAGTCTTTTCAGTTTCCAGTTTGGGAATCAATGTGATGTATGCTTCTTTCCACGATTCCGGTGCCTTCTTCCCCTCCATAATCTGATTACAAACCTCCATTAATGGTTGTATCAAATAGTCTTTCAATGTCTTGTAGTACTTGGAGGTAAGTCCATCAGGCCCTGGAGATTTGCCTAATTGCATGTTCTGAATGGCACCTTCAATTTCTTGTTGTGTTATTTTGTAATTCAGGATTGTTCTCTTGTCCTGGGGTAATTTTGGTAGTCCATTAATTTTTAAGAATCGGTCTATCTCAGTCTCTTTTTGCGGCCCTTGCGTGTAAAGTTGTTGATGTTGGTTTCTGCTCTCTTCACTGTGCAGCGAAGTGCTTGTCACAAGACAATGTTTACATTCCACAGTCAGAGTACTGTTGGGTTTTCCCACGGGAATGGGAGACTGGATGTGACGTACACTGGTTTCCTGTTTTTCACTGTTCTCTCGGTGTTCTTTTGTTCCGAGGAGAAGGACGGTTGCTTCTCTGCTCCCGCAGAGGCAAGATGCATGTTTGTAATTTCTCAACATTGAACTGTAAATAAAGCAAGTTAAGCATGTGGCACGTACTGCTCATCATTCCGCTGTGTAAAGGACTCTGCAAATACAACATTTTTGGTTCCGGGCCCAGAAAGACGCAATCAAACTGAAGAATGGAGACTCCAGAAGCCGAGTCGGAATGCCGGCAGAGGGACAGAGAAACGGATCGGCGTTATCTGCTCTGCGCGTCAAGTTTGATTGATGAGAAGGTATGTGCTCATGCTCCGGGCAGCCTGCCAGCTCCTAGGTTATGGTTTTATGGCTGGACTTTGAACTTTTAAAGCCGTTTTGCCGCGATACAGGCAAAGGCTCTAAGGCACAAGCTCACAGGCTTGGGAGGCTTGAAAACCAAAAGTACCTTTACAAGCGCTTTTGGAAGCAGCTGTACACAGACACAGCTTGTTTAAAGCAGCAATGATGGCTAATGCAAAGCTGGCTGATGCTTTTGGGATTCCTAAGCTCAATAAGAAAAACTATACGGACTGGGTACTCTATGCAGAGGCAATTCTGCGGAAAGAAGGTCTGTTTAATGTTATTACCGACAACCCCCCAGCTCCAATTACAGCTGAATGGGCTACTAAGGATTCCAAAGCAAGGGGAACACTTACATTGATAGTATCCCCAGAAGAGCTCTGTCTGTTGCGTGGAAAGACCACAGCCAGAGAAATTTGGGACACTTTAAGAGAGGCTCACTTGAGGACAGAAGCTGGTTCCTCAATGTACTACTATGCCAAGCTGCATGGTATGGCTCTTGCTGAAGGTGGAGATGTGCGTACACACCTGATGGAGATGCAAAATCTGAGACATGAGCTGCAACAGAGAGGACTCACCTTTCCAGAGGCTGTGTATTCCTTCATGATAATACATTCTTTGGGTCCACGTTGGGAGTCCGTTGCCACTCAGATTGCTGTTCAGCCAACTGCTCAGCTCACAGTAGCCTATGTTACTGCCGTGATCCAGAATGAAGCTGATCGCCGGGGTGCTAGCTGCATGGGAAAGGGGGAGTCTTCACAGACGTCATCCCAGAGTGCAGTGGAACCACCAGAGGGCGCCAAAGCTTTGAAGGCAGTGAAATGCTACTTGTGTGGATGTCTAGGCCATATGAAGAGGGAATGCAGATATCCCAGGGCCAAGACAGAGCAGCGCAGCGGAAGTTCATCGCGTGGAAAAGGCCAAAGCAAAGGCAAAGGTCCGGTCTCCAGGACAACGCAGCACAAGGCAATGGTCTCACGCTTCACTCCAAACGTCGCAAAGGTCCAGAAGACGTCTAGATCTTTCTTCGTTGTTGATTCAGCAGCTACCCACCACATGTGCAACGATAAGCGACTGTTCGTGTCTTTTACACCGCAGGAAGGTGCGATTCACCAGGCGGATGACCACACGATCCCCAGTCAAGGCTACGGAACTGTTGTTCTTCACAGTTTGGACTTATCGATACAAGATGTGCTTTACGTACCAGATGCAACACACAATCTACTCAGTGTTATGCAGCTGAATGAACGGAACATTGACGTTTCCTTCAAGAACAAGAAATGCACCATCACAAAGAAAGACGATTATGTATTGCATGCTGAATGCGTTGATCATTTGTTTGTTTTGTATTATGATGATGTTGTGCAGAATGAGACTTGTTGCATTGCAGGTTCTAACAAAAGTTTGCATGCAGGATGTATTCACGATTTTCACAGGAAATTTGGTCATTTGCATTTTGAGGCAGTATCTAAAATGCCTGCCTTGGTTGAAGGTATGACTATTAAACCCTGCAAGTACCACATGAAGTGCAAGGCATGCGCAGCAAACAAAGTGAAAATGGCTGCGAAAGGTAAGGTGTCTAGTAGGCAAGCTACAGAACCATACCAGGTTGTTCATGCTGATTTAGTTGGTCCAGTATCGCCCTCTTTGGGTGGAAATAGGTACTTCATGGTTCTCATTGATGCATTTTCCAGGTATATTTATGTGTACCATCTCAAGCAGAAATCAGAGGCTTTTCCAAGGTTCAAGGAATTCTGTGCTTGGTTGGAAAATGTGCATGGTAAGAAGATAAAGACTCTTTTCACTGATCGCGGGGGAGAATTCACTTCTCAGCAGTTTGAAGCTTTTCTGACTGAGAAAGGAATTCAACACGATTTGTCCAGTCCTCGCTCGCCATGGCAGAATGGACTTTGTGAAAGGGCAAATCAGACATTGCTTCAAGGGTTAAAAACCTTGCTGCATGATGCCAATCTTCCAGAGAGTTATTGGGCCAAATCTCTCTCGTGTTTTGTTTACAGTTACAATCACAGGTTATCTTCAGCGATTGGTTGTACCCCCTAGGAGAAGATGTTTGGCAAGAAACCATACATCAAACACATGAAAATTTTTGGTTCTGACATGTGGGTTCACTCACCACAAAGCTCCAAGTTAGGCAAGCGTGGATTGCATGGTATCTTTCTAGGTTATCAGAAAGGTTCTTACAGAATAATGATGACTGACTCCAAGAGTGCTCTGATGGTGTTTCCTGCTTGGCAGGGGGTTGGACTCGATGGCCCTTGTGGTCTCTTCCAACTCTATGATTCTATGATTCTATGACAATTAAGCTCACAAGTAGTGTTGAGTACAATGCCAAGTGGGGGGAGAATGTGGGAATTTTCCAATGTTATCCTGATGACAGTGATGAAACTGAGGATAAGCAACAGCAAAAGCAGCCGCAACAACCCACACCCACAGATAAAAGTTCTGATTCTGAGTCTGAAACTGAATCGGATAATTCAGAGGATTTCAAGAGTGTGAAAGCCTCTATGCGACCCTCTGAAAGCTCTGATCAAGAATTGGAAGAACCATTGTTCACAATAGGCCACTTTTCTCCTAAGAAGGAAGAGGAAAGTGTTGAAGACCAAAGGCTGATTCGCAGGTCACAAAGAGCCACAAAAGGCAGACCTCCAAAGAGATTTGCTGATGAATTTGCTAAGACAGCAGTAGCAGCTGTTAAAAGCTCCAAGAAGGTATTTGAACCTTCAAGTTTCCAAGAAATCCAGGATTTGGATTCTAAGGAAGCTGAGCCATGGTTAAATGCCATGAAGGCTGAGCTTGATTCCTTAGAAAGGAACAAAACATGGGAGCTAGTTCCAGTAGTTCCAGGAATGAAACTGCTTGGAAGCAAATGGGTCTTCAAAACGAAGACAGATCAAAATGGCAAGATAGTCAGACACAAAGCCAGATTGGTAGCCAGAGGTTTTGCACAGGAACCAGGTGAAGACTATCACGAGACCTACTCACCCACTGTGAGGTATGAGAGCATTAGGCTTATGCTCAAGCTAGCTGCAGAGGAGAATCTACACATTAGTCACCACGATGTGAATACAGCATTTTTGTACGGCTCTCTAGGTGAATCACTTTATATGCTTCCACCTGATGGCGTACAGGTAAAACAGGGATTTGTTTGTGCTCTAAAGAAGTCCCTTTATGGTCTCAAACAAAGTGCACGGTGTTGGCACACAAAACTCACTGAAGCATTGTTTTCTCTAGGTTTTCAACAAGGGAAAGCTGATCCATGTGTATTTGTCAAAGAGGAGGGGCAAAAGAAGCGGTATTGTTTGTTTTATGTTGATGATATTTTATTCTTTTGGAAAGATGTCACAATGTACAATAACGCCCTAGCTCAAATGAAAGAGCACTTTGACATGAAAGATCTTGGTGAGGTAAACAACTACCTATCTCTGGAAATAGAGAGAGATCAAAGTGGTAACATTCTAGTACACCAGTCACGGAAAATTGCTGATGTGTTAGACAAACTGAACCTGATGGATGCTAACCCTGTAGACACACCGATGACAACAGGTTATCAGGTAGAAGACACTGAAGAAGCATTTTCTGACACTACACTGTACAGAAGTGTGCTAGGCAAGCTAAACTTCATTGCCAGATAGAATCATAGAATCATAGAATCATAGAGTTGGAAGAGACCACAAGGGCCATCGAGTCCAACCCCCTGCCAAGCAGGAAACACCATCAGAGCACTCCTGACATATGGTTGTCAAGCCTGTGTTTAAAGACCTCCAAAGTAGGAGACTCCACCACACTCCTTGGCAGCAAATTCCACTGTCGAACAGCTCTTACTGTCAGGAAGTTCTTCCTAATGTTTAGGTGGAATCTTCTTTCTTGTAGTTTGGATCCATTGCTCCGTGTCCGCTTCTCTGGAGCAGCAGAAAACAACCTTTCTCCCTCCTCTATGTGACATCCTTTTATATATTTGAACATGGCTATCATATCACCCCTTAACCTCCTCTTCTCCAGGCTAAACATGCCCAGCTCCCTTAGCCGTTCCTCATAAGGCATCGTTTCCAGGCCTTTGACCATTTTGGTTGCCCTCCTCTGGACACGTTCCAGTTTGTCAGTGTCCTTCTTGAATTGTGGTGCCCAGAACTGGACACAGTACTCCAGGTGAGGTCTGACCAGAGCAGAATACAGTGGCCCTATTACTTCCCTTGATCTAGATGCTATACTCCTATTGATGCAGCCCAGAATTGCATTGGCTTTTTTAGCTGCCGCGTTACACTGTTGGCTCATGTAAAGTTTGTGGTCAACCAAGACTCCTAGATCCTTTTCACATGTACTGCTCTCAAGCCAGGCGTCACCCATCTTGTATTTGTGCCTCTCATTTTTTTTGCCCAAGTGCAATACTTTACATTTCTCCCTGTTAAAATTCATCTTGTTTGTTTTTGCCCAGTTCTCTAATCTGTCAAGGTCGTTTTGAAGTGTGATCCTGTCCTCTGGGGTGTTAGCCACCCCTCCCAGTTTGGTGTCATCTGCAAATTTGATCAGGATGCCCTTGATGTTCAAGACCTGACATTGCTGTTAGCTGTAATTTGCTAAGCAGACAAGTTAACAATCCCACTGTTAAGGATTGGAAAGCTCTGAAACGCTTAGCACGCTATTTGAAAGGCACTATGCATTACAGACTGAGATTTAATAATCAGAAGTCTGGTGGTCTTGAGATTTTTGCAGATGCAAGTTTTGGAAGTGACACTACAGACAGGAAAAGTATGTCTGGAGTTTGCTACATGTACAATCAGGGTCTATTTGATTGGTCATGCAAGAAGCAAACAACAATTAGCTTAAGTACTTGTGAAGCTGAATTGAATGCACTGTCTTATTCACTTAAGGATTGTGAATGGTTGTTACAATTGTACAAAGACATGAAAATTCCTGTCAAATGTCCAATCCAGGTTTACCAGGACAACAAAGCATGTTTGGCTTTGCTGAATTTGGAAGGTTGTAAGCAAAGCACGAAGCACTTGCAATTGAAGTTGCATCATGCTAGGGAACATATTCAGAAGGGACTCGTAACGGTGTCCTATATGCCAGGTAATGAAATTCCTGCTGATGTATTGTCCAAGATTGCATCAAGGGATCAACACTGTACCTATGTACAGAAGTTGGGTTTGTACTGATATTGTACGAACACGCTGCCCAGTGATGTTCACAGAAAGGGGGAGGATGTTGGTTTCTGCTCTCTTCACTGTGCAGCGAAGTGCTTGTCACAAGACAATGTTTACATTCCACAGTCAGAGTACTGTTGGGTTTTCCCACGGGAATGGGAGACTGGATGTGACGTACACTGGTTTCCTGTTTTTCACTGTTCTCTCGGTGTTCTTTTGTTCCGAGGAGAAGGACGGTTGCTTCTCTGCTCCTGCAGAGGCAAGATGAATGTTTGTAATTTCTCAACATTGAACTGTAAATAAAGCAAGTTAAGCATGTGGCACGTACTGCTCATCATTCCGCTGAGTACAGGACTCTGCAAATACAACAGTTTAAAGTATCTCTGGAAGCATTTTCTAATTTCCTCAGGGTTCTGGATGTTTCTCCCTTCATTCTCTAAGTTTGTAACCGTATTCAGTTTTTGTCTCTTTTTCAACTGCCATGCTAGCAGTTTCCCACATTTATTTGCTGATTCAAATGACCTTTGTTTCATTAATTTAATTTTCCACTCAACTTCTTGATTTATCAATTTAGCATATTGTGCTTGGTGGAATTTGATTTCTCTCAGAACCTCCTGTGATTTTGGTTTTGATCTTAATTTTTTCTCAGCATCTCTTATCTTCTCCAAGATCTTATCCTTTTTCCCATTCCAAAGTCTTTTCTTTATCGTATTCTGTTGTATCAGAAACCCCCTCATAACAGCTTTGCTTGCATCCCAGATTACTCTTTTTTCCACTGTAGTATTCAAATTTATTTCAAAACAGTCTTTTAGAGTCTTGTGGGCCTTCTTCACAATCTCCTGATCTCTTAACAAGGTGTCATTCATTTCCATCTGAAGGAACCGATTGGAATTAGTCTCATTTCCATTTTCATAGCGTTATGGTCGGAGCAGGTTTTTGGGCAGATTTCCACTTTTCTAGTCTTAGGTGCCAGTCCTCTAGTTATCCATATTTGGTCAATTCTTGTCCATGTCAGATGTGCTTCAGAAAAGAATGTTCCTTCTTTTCCTAGGGGGTTCTTTGTCCTCCAGATGTCAATCAAGTCCAAATTGTCAGTTAGCTCAAAAAAAGTTTTAGGTAGTCTGCCGTCTTTTGTCAAATTTTGATTTTGTGACTTATCCATGTTTGTAGAGACCACCCCATTCATATCTCCCATCATAATGATGTTGGTATAGTCCAGATAGTCCAGCATTGTCTCATGCAGCTTCCTATAAAATTCTGATTTCCCCTCATTCGGTGCATAGATTCCTAATATTAAATTTTTTTCTCCTTGAGTCTGTATCTCGATTGCCAAGATTCTTCCTTGCTCATCTTTAAATAAGAATTTTGGTGACAGGCTCTCCTTTGCATAAATCACCACTCCTCTTTTCTTGACTCTGTCCGATGAAATAAATTCTTGGCCTAGTCTTTTATTAATTAGCACTTTTCTATGGAGCCTAGTCACATGCGTTTCCTGCAAGCAAATAATGTCCAACTGTTCTTTTTTCAATACATGAAATATTCTTCTTCTTTTTTCCGGGGAATTCCCACCATTAATATTCCAGCTAAGGAGCTGCAGAGACATCCTGGATCAGTCTGCTATTCCTTTGGTGGTGGCGTCTCTTTCTTTTGATCCTCTGGTCCCAAAGGTGCAGGAGCAGGTACAGGTACAGGTGGAGGTGGTGGCCAAGACCCAGGTCCTGCTATTCCTTTCTGAAGGTCCTCTCCGTGGTCGTTCAAAAACTTGTCTTGATCTTCTGCTGTTTTAATTTTTATTTTCTTTCCTTTAAAGCTAAAGGATAGTCCTTGAGGAAATTCCCACCTAAAGGGAATTGAATTACCTTTCAGTAATCTTGTTAATTCTGTATATATAGATCTAAGGTCCAAGAGTTGCTTCGGAATATCCTTGTAAATTTCTGCTCTAATGCCTTGAATAACCAGTGATTTTTCAAAATGAAGGCTTAATATTTTATCTCTCTCTTGCTTGGATCTCAAAATAATCAAACAGTCTCTGGATCTATCTTTCTTCACCAATCTTCCCAGTCTGAAAGCACTTACGATTTTAAAGTCCTTGTCTTCTCCAATAGCCCAAAACTTTGAAAATTCTGATGTCAGATAGCCTATTAAGTCCCCCTGTTCAAGTTCTGGGATGGCTCTCAGTCTGAGATTATTCTCCCTATTTCTCAGTTCGATCATAGACATCATAGACAGGTAGGCCTGCTGTTCACTTATCTGTTTGTGCAGAGGTTTTACCTCCACCTGTACTGCTTCGGCCTTTCGATTGGCTTCCGCGGCTTTTTGATTCGCTTCCTCAGCTAATTTACGGTTTTCTGCAGTTACTTCCTGTAAATTCCCAATTGCTTGTGTATGTTGAGCAACTTGTTCAGTCAATTTACTGATACTGGCTGTAGCATGATCAATTTTGGCTGAATGCTCGTCTGCTTTCTTATTTAAACTTTCCAATTGTTCTAAAATTTGTTCTAAAACAGCTGCAGATCCTCCTGTAGCCATATCTTCTAATGATGTCTGCTCGGTTTCTCCTTCATGTATCTCTAAAACAGCTGGGACAGATGATCTGCGTGGCTGAGAAGTCAAAGTTGTTTGCACTAAATGTTTAGCTTTCGCTTTAGCCAATCTTGTTTTGCCCGTACCACTCATTCCAGTCCTGTCTACGTGCCAAGGTCAAGCTGTGTAAAGTCCCATGGGAATCACAATTCCAGAGAGTAAACAACAAAGCAGTAGAGAATAAAAACAAAAAGCAGGTCTCAGACAGCTGTAAGTCCAAAATCCTCTAGGGGGAGTGTAACGATGCCTCAGAAAAGAAAATAGAGTTGTTCCGCCATTAAAATCCAAACAGTTTTAAACCGCAATGAAAGGATCCTTCAGCTCCCTTTTAGCATGCAGAGCTTTCCCAAAATTGAAACAAAGTCTCTAAAGAGGTGCGAGAAGCAGTTTTCCCATTTGTATCCAGACTATAACACTCCAATGTAACACTTTCAGTAGTTAAACAGTCTCAGCAGTTTGACAGTTCTTTTTTAAACTGGCAGCCCGTGAATTTGGGCTTCTCCGTCATTTATAAATCCACAAAAGGGGGAGGAAAGTCCAGTCCAAAGCCAACAAAAGTAGAACAAAAGTTAACTCTCTTAATCTCTTAGAAACCAGTTCAAATGTTGCACAAAAGTCCAAACTTCTAAAGTCACTTTAAAAAGATTCCAGCTTGTCAAATTCTTTGCTTTAATTCTTTAAGCACTGCAGGGAGACGGACTTCCTGGTTGCGTCTCCTGCTTTCACCAAATTTAGTCACTTTAGTCCCGAAATTCTTAAATTCCCCTTACTCACGGGTTTGTAGTTTTGAATCAAATGTTCCAGGAAAAAAGGTCGGCGCTCATCAGCAGCAGCTGCACGGCTTCACTTCTGCAGAAAGAGCGATGAACTCACAGCACCGCGCCAGCCCTTCCACGTTCCGGAGCCCCTTACGGGGTTCCTTCTTCGTTTTGGGGGGCGCTTCTGGTGCCCGCCGAGTCCCACGGCCACAGGCTCACTCTACCTGTGGTTTTTCTTTATGGGTCTCCGCTTCGCCGTAGCGGACGACCCTTTTCCGCGGAGCTCCCCTTCACAGCGCAAAGGGGACCGCCATTACCGTTTTGCGCCGCCTCCAGAAGTCCATCCGTAGTCATTTTTTAAATTACGCATTTCATAATTTATATTGACATTATTTGACTCCTTACTTCCATTTCTCTTTAGACAATACTCCTACATTTTTCACAGTGCTCTTTTAAACCCCACTAGCATTATCTGTCCTTCACTTATATTTTCCAGATGTTCCACAAATTTCCCCCAGTCCTCAATGAACCTCTGGTCTCTTAAGTATCTAATTTTTCCCGTCAATCTATCCAACTCCGCGTAATCTAACAGTTTCATTCTCCATTCCTCAACTGTCGGTATTTTCTGTTGTTTCCAGTTTTGGGCCAGGAGGACTCTTGTTGCAGTCGTTGCATATTGAAACAATTTACAATCGTTACTCTTTATCTCCCTTCCTAATATTCCTAACAGGAAGGCCTCGGGTTTTTTTTTTCAAATGTATACCTTAAAATTTTCTTCATTTCATTATATACACTTTCCCAAAAACCTTTTACCTTTTTGCATTCCCACCACATGTGGTAGAAAGACCCCTCTTTTTCCCTGCATTTCCAGCATTTATTACAAGTTTTTTACATTTTTGCCAATTTTGCAGGGGTTATATACCATCGGTAAAACATCTTCATTATATTCTCCTTCAGCGTCATACAAGCCGTAAATTTTAGGTTTTTTTCCAAAATTTTTCCCACTCTCCAAAATGTATATTATGTCCGATGTCCCTGGCCCAATGTATCATGACCGACTTTACTTCCTCATCTATCAGATTCCACTGTAGCAGCAAATTGTACATTTTGGATAAAGTTTTATAATCGCTATTTATTATTTCAATCTGGAATTTGGAGTCTTTATCAGCATATCCTCTGTCTTTAATATCTTTCCTGAACATTTCATTTATTTGAAAACAATGTAGCCAATCAAACACATTTTCTTTAACCTGTTCGTACGGTTTCATTTTCCATTTCCCCCCTTCTTTGAATAACAATTGATCGTAAGTAATCCAGTTGCCTCTCATATTGTTCTTCTTGACGCTCATAACTTCTAGTGGGGATAGCCAGTGTGGAACTTTAGGTTCTAATAAATATCTATTCCTTTCCCACACTTCAATCAGGGGACCTCTAAAGATGTGGCTTTCGAAACCCTTATGGATTTTCTTCTTCTCATGCCATAAGTACGCATGCCACCCAAACCTGTTCTCGAATCCCTCCAGGTCTAACAGTTCCTTCTTTTCCAATTTTATCCATGCTTTCAACCAGCAAAGGCACGAAGCCTCATAATATAGTTTCAAATCTGGCAGGGCAAAACCTCCTCTTTCTTTTGCGTCTGTTAAAAGCTTAAACTGAATTCTCGGCCTTTTGCCCTGCCAGATATATTTTGAGATTTCTCTTTGCCATTCTTTGAATATCTTAGTTCCCTTAATTACAGGGATAGTCTGAAATAAAAACAACATTTTTGGGAGCACATTCATCTTAATTGTAGATATCCTACCCCAAAATGACAGTTTCAACTTTCCCCACACCTCGAGGTCCTTTCTTATTCCTTTCCATGCCGGCTCGTAGTTATTCTTGAATAAATCTATATTTTTCGGGGTTATCCATATTCCTAAATATTTCACCTTTTTGACCACCTCTATCTCTGTTTGTTGTTGCACTTCTTCAATTACACTTAAGTCTGTATTCTTTGTCATTATTCTTGGACTTTGTTGGTCAGCCGCGATCCCCGCTAATTGATTTGTGATCCTCAATTAGCGATTTATGGCCGCCCGGCACACTTCCGCTCCGCAGCTCTCAGTCACGCCTCAGCAGAGTTTAACACAGCGGTGTAAAACTGTCAAGTATCTTGGCTCAGCTTCCAGACAAACACACACAGAGTACAGGTTTGTCTATTTACAGTTGTTTATTCCAACAAATCTCCGGAAAAACCAGGACTGCTTGCAGCCATTATAAGACTGCTCCTTTCCCCTCACAGCATAGAGTGAGAATGGCAAACTCCTCCCAATCTCCTCCCAGCTTCGAAAACTGACATCAGAATGGTGTGGCATCATGGGAACAACTTAACCTGTTAAGTTCCAGACCCAACACCCCCCTTTGCCGCACATTCTGACAAGACCCTTTTGAGTTCAACACCTTCCCCTTTGCCTTGTGCCCCTTCCCGGCATCTTTCCCAGGCACCTGTTGAACCCCTTCAACACTCCCAGAATCACACTGTGCGAATCTTGCCCACGCACTTGTTGCCTGGTATCTTTCAGGTGGAATGCCCTTTGTTGTGCGACTAGACCTTCTGGGCATAAACTCAGATGTTACCTCTGACTCACTGCCACCAGGAACTGTGTCCTCAGCATCACGGGATTCCCCCTCTGATTTAAAGCGTTTACGAATCCTCTCCATTACACTCACAGGAGAACTGGGCTCGCTTTTGGGTGTTCTCCTAACATCTTGCGGAGAAACTACCGATACCTCCTCCTGTTCCTGACTTTGGTCAGTGACCTGATCGTCATCATCAGACTCAGCCTCTCCTTCCTCCCCCTCAGAATTTTCCTGTTCTGAATCAGAAAGACATTCTGAGAGCACATCACGCATGACAGCAGTTTGTGACTTTTTATCCTGCTCATAGAACTCAGCGTGTGTACTGATCAGTAACTTACTCTGATCACCTGATGGAAATGCGAACCTCCATGCACGTGCTTCTGGCTCATACCCGCAGAATATCATTTTCCGGAACTTGGATCCATCTGGCCCCTGCAAAGCAGCAGGTACTGACACAGATGCACGTGACCCAAACATACGCAAAAAATGAATCTGGGGTTTCCTGCCATGCAACAACCCAAACGGTGTGTCACCTACCATTGAATTGTAGGTACGATTCCAGGTGAAGCTCACATACCTGATTGCCTCCAGCCAAAACCTTGGAGGTAACCCAGAATCTTTCAGCAACACCTGTGCAGCCTGGACCAGAGCCTCACATCGGAGCTCTGACACTCCTCTCTGATTGGGTGAAGTCACTGTGTGACGTATCCCTTTCTTGCGAAAGAACTTCTGCAAAGCAGAACCTGTTGACTGGGCTCCTCTGTCACTTGTGACAGCTTGCACTCTGGTGGAAAACCTTTGTTCCACCTCCTCAATCCAACTTTTGATCAGCTGTGCTGCATCATCCTTGGATTTGAGACCGTGAGTCCAGGTGTTCTGCGTAAAATCTTCCTGCATTGTCAGCAGATACCTGGCCCCTCCCAGACTTGGTTCCTTTACAGGACCCCACAAATCCACGTGGACCAGTTCAAAAGGTTTTGTTGTTACCCTCTCTACTTTTGGATAACTGCATCCTTTTACCTTTGCCAGTTTGCAAGTTTTACAATTCACAGCATATCCACATTCTGAGATCTTACAACCTTTGGAAACCTCCGGCAGCACCTGTAGTTCTTCTAGAGAACCATGAGCTGTTCGTGCATGCCAAGCATGGACACATGAATCATGATTGGGAATTGTAGCACGCAGTGCTTGTGCTTTCTCAACCTTCCCATCACCCTCCAGAGACGTTTTAAGAATGAAGAGATCATTCTGCCCCTTTTTAACCTTGGCAAGCATCCTCCCTCCTTTGGAGATTGTGCAGACATCATCCTGAAAACAAACCTTAAATCCCTTTTTCAGTAAATAAGGCACAGATAAAAGACAGTGGTGCATCCCAGGAACAGTACAACACTCCAACGTCTCCTGTAAAATAGAAAAATGCACATTTACAGCATTAGTCACATTTCTTTTCTGTCCATTTGCAAAGAGAACAGTCTTCCCAGCCGGAATTGCCTTGCAATTCCACCTCTCGACAGCAGGTGTCTCTGGAATCAAATTGCAATTAGCTGCAGAGTCAATAACAAAACTAAGCTCTGAGCTTGTCCCACCGCCTTGCTCAAACAAAGCAAGACTGGCCGTGAGTTGATACGTCTCTTCCTGGCACCTGGCACGTCCACCAGCCTCAGTCCCACGCCTGGTTGTTTTTCCAGACCGGTTGCCATGGAAACCCGACTGGTTCCCATGAGAAGTGTCCTTGAAACCTTCCTGTGCAGCTGCCCTCGCTCTGCTCCGGTGGGGGCAATCTCGACGCAGATGTCCCGCTGCAATACACACGTAGCAACGACGAGTGGAAAAACACTGCCCGGGGCTCTTTTCAGCTGGCTTGGCCCTCCTTCTTCCGGAAAAGCACTTCTTGCCAGATCCGCCCCCCCTGAACGCCACTCCAGCAGGCACAGTGGAAAACTTTTCAAACTTGCCTTTGGAATTTGCCGCCCCCCGACTTGCTCACTAGCACTCCTTGAGGCTAAATCATCAGGAACAGGGGCTCCAGCCATCTCTAGGCTTCCAGCTTCCATCTGCCCTTGGCCCTCTGCTGAGTCTTCACACAGACGTTTCAGCACTCGCCAAGCCTCACACGCAGATTCAATGCTTTCCAGGTGATGTTGCAAATTAGCATGAACACCTGCTCTCAACATGCAGATCTCAGCTCTCATAGCTTTCTCCCTCTGCATTTTCTCCTCCAGAGAAACAGATCGCGACTTTCCTGCATCTCTGTCATCTCTGTCCACCAGCAGTTCCACTGGCTCTCTCTGGGAAATGTCCCAAACTTCCGTGGCCAAAAACCACGCTCTCACCCTTCTTGCCCAGGTATCCCACGCTTGGGCGGTGAGTTCCTCAAGCTGTTCAAACGGAGCTTGAAACACCTCCTGGCCATCTGCCATGTTCTCCCGTTCTCCCAAGGGGCTCCAAGCTGTACTTACAAAATCACCAGCTCCTCTGGCTTCTGTCCCTGGAGAAACGATGCCTTGCTGCTCTCAGCTCTCAGCAACACAGGCAAATCTCTGCGTCTTTCAGCTTGCTTGCTTGCTTGCCTCCGCCTCCTGCCGTGCTTCTCTGCTCGACACCGCAGATTTCAAAGCTCCCGGCAGCCTCCCGTGACAGTTTTACGATCGGTGATTAAGGTTACCCATAACCTCTTGGACTTTGTTGGTCAGCCGCGATCCCCGCTAATTGATTTGTGATCCTCAATTAGCGATTTATGGCCGCCCGGCACACTTCCGCTCCGCAGCTCTCAGTCACGCCTCAGCAGAGTTTAACACAGCGGTGTAAAACTGTCAAGTATCTTGGCTCAGCTTCCAGACAAACACACACAGAGTACAGGTTTGTCTATTTACAGTTGTTTATTCCAACAAATCTCCGGAAAAACCAGGACTGCTTGCAGCCATTATAAGACTGCTCCTTTCCCCTCACAGCATAGAGTGAGAATGGCAAACTCCTCCCAATCTCCTCCCAGCTTCGAAAACTGACGTCAGAATGGTGTGGCATCATGGGAACAACTTAACCTGTTAAGTTCCAGACCCAACAATTATTTTAGTCTTTTTCTTATTTAATTTGAAGCCTGCCACTTTACCAAATTGTTCGAATTCTTCCAGTACCTCATTTATTGAACTCGTCGGGTCTTCTATCGTTATTACCAAATCATCTGCGAACGCTTTGACTTTATATTCATTTTGGCCAATTGTTATTCCTTTTATCTTCTTATTTTGTCTTATTGAATTCAGGAGGACTTCCAACACCGTTATAAACAACAATGGGGAAAGTGGGCATCCCTGTCTTGTTCCTTTTGCTATCTTTATTTCTTCTGATACCACATTGTTTATAATCAGTTTTGCTTTTTGTTCTGTGTAAATTGCCTTTACTCCGTTGAAAAATTCTTTACCAACCTCCATATATTCCAGATGCTTTAACATAAAGTCCCAAATTATATTGTCGAATGCCTTCTCTGCATCCACGAACATCATTATAGCTTGCTTCTCACTCCTGGCAGACAGATATTCTACTATATTATGTTTCTTATATTATCTTTCATTTACCTGCCAGGTAAGAAGCCCGCTTGATCCCCGTGGATGCTTTCTAACAATATGTTTTTCATTCTTTTCGCCAGAATTCCTGCAAAAAATTTATAATCTATATTTAATAGTGAGATCGGCCTATAATTTTTAACTTGCAATAAATCTGAGTCCTGTTTCGGAATTAATGTAATAAATGCATCTTTCCATGTTTCTGGTATTTCTCTTTCTTTTAAGATGTTATTCATTACTTCTTTCAATGGTGTCATCAATGCGAATTTCATTTCTTTGTAGTAGTTAGCGGTGAATCCGTCTGGACCTGGAGCTTTCCCCCTTTTTAATTCTTTTATTACTTCTTTTATTTCTTCTATCTCTATTGGGGTATTCAGTTGTTCTTTTTTATCTATCGGAATCGTCTGCATCTTTTTTTCTTTCAGAAATCTTTCTATTTTCCTCAAGTTGTTTTTCTCTCTGTTTTTATATAATCCTCTGTAATAATCCAAGAAACCCTTCCTTATTTCCTTAGGGTTAGTTATCTCTTCTCCATCCACTACAATTTTATTTATTGTGTTTTGTTCCTTTCTTTTTTTGATTTGCCATGCCAGCAATTTTCCTGATTTGTTTGCAAATTCAAAACTTCTTTGTCTTAGTTTTTTAATATTCCATTCCACTTCTCTGTTTATTATCATTGCAAACTGGGATTGCAAAGCTTTAATGTTTTCTTTTATTCTCTTATTAGGTTTTTTAACTAATTTTTGCTCATTGTCCATTATCTGCTTCAAAATATCTTTTTCCCCTTTTTCTCTACCCTTATTTTTAATGACATTCTGCTGGATGAAAAAACCTCTCATCACTGCCTTGCTTGCATCCCAAACCACTTTTATTTTTGTACCTTTATTCAAATTATCCATAAACTATTCCGTCAACCTTTTTTGTGCTTTTTCAACAATTTCTTGGTCGTCTAAAAGGTAGTCTTTCATTCTCCACCTAAAAGTTCTTTCTTCCAAACCTTTTAGTTTCATTTTTATTGGGTTGTGATCAGAGATCATTTTGGCTTGGATTTCTACCCGAAGAGTTCTTGGCGTTAATTCATTCGAAATCCAAATCTGATCTATTCTGGACATTGACTGGTTCGGCTCAGAGTAATAAGTGAACTGTTTTTCCAGTGGGTGTCTAAGTCTCCAGATATCTATCAAATTACAATTTTTAACCAATGAAAAAAAAGTTCTAGGTAACTTCCCTTCCTTACTTCTTCCATCTCTGAGTCTATCCATTTCCAATGACACCACTGCATTCATATCTCCCAATATTATAATTTTCTGATCTACATATTCAGATAGTTTTTCTTCCAGAATTTTGTAAAACTCAGACTTATTACCATTTGGTGCATAGATCCCGACTATAATTAGATTTTCTCCCTGCCATTTGATTTGGACCGCTATTATCCTTCCTTCTTCATCTTTAAAAATTTGTTGAGCTTCAATTTGGTTTTTGACATAGATGACCACTCCTCTTTTTTATCTTTATCTGAGGATATAAACTCATTTCCTAATCTTTTATTAATCAATATTCTTTTGTGTCTTCTTGCTACGTGTGTCTCTTGTAGGCAAATAATGTCCAGGTTTTCTTTTTTTAAGATTTGTTCAATTTTATTCCTTTTTTTCCTCATTCATCTCATTAATGTTCCAGTTCCAAATTTTTAACGCCATGGTGATTTAAATTTAAATAGATTTGTTTCTCCTTTTATAATTTAGCTGTTTCTTCTTCCTCCTGTTCCTCTTCTTCTCCTGATGTCTTTCTTGTTTCTTCCCCTGAGTCTGCGCCTCCTGCTGCCTCTTCTCCTTTATCTTCTTCTTTTTCTGATCTCAGTTCTTTATATTTTCTCAGGAATTTTCCAGTTTCTTCTAGGCTTATCAGTCTATGCCTCTTGCTTCTGTAAATGAATGAAATACCTTCCGGGAACTCCCATTTGAATTCTATGTTATTTTTCTTCAGCGTCTGCACCAATGCTTTATACGGCTCTCTGCGTCTCAGTAATCTAATTGGTATGTCTTTAAAGATTATTATGTAGTTCCCATTAATGCTCAGTCTTTTTTCTCTATTTTTTTGCAGAATCATATTTCTCATTTCCCTTTCTTTAAATGTGATCAAGCAGTCTCCTACAAATTTTTTTACTCTAGTTGTTTTTACACGTAGTCTAAATGCAGATTGTACCTGTCAGGGCTGCCACCCAGTCCCAGCTCACATAGGACCACGTTAGCCAGCGTTCACGTTAAAAGAGTCTTTATTAGATTACAGGTTCCATTTCCAAACTGCAATGTGCAGCCCTACTTCTTCTAGGTCAGACCGGCGAAGACCCGTCTGAGTCTCCGCCTCTAGCACACCAGTTTAATACCCTAGCCCTGCTCCACCTCCTGCGCCTTTCCTTCCGTCTCTGGGTCCTTCTGCCCCCCGGGGTCTCTTCTTTCCTACTCTCTTCTGACGCGGACCCCCCTGACCCTTCCGCCTCCTTGCGGCGGGCTTTGGGACCTGGCTCACTCTCTGGGCTGCTTACTGCGCCAGCTTCCGCTACATTTGAACTTGGCGCGCGCGCCCAACTCCCTACCTTCCTCTTGATCGTTTCGTCGCTCCCCGAGGTGGGCGTGACTACTCCTGACTCATGCCCTCCCTCCTTCTGAAAGCTCCGGAACCCGATATCTGGTCCCCTTTCTCCCCGCTGCTCCCGGCTGGGCACGTGGGTCCCAATCTCCAACTGCTGCTCTCTGATCCCTCTCTGGACCCTTCTTCCTGGGGTGTCCCCCTGCTTTCCCCCCTTGCTCTGACCGCTGGCGCTCCCTTCTGGGAATCCTCGGACTCACTGGACAGGCTCGGTGATCTCGGGTCGTCATCCCCACTCATCTTTCCTTCGTATTCCTCCCCCTCGCTCTCTGTCTCCTCCCTTCTCTGCGTCTCTGCTCCTGAACCCCTGACATCCATCCCCCCCTCGAAGCCCCCCCTTCCCCCCTCCCCGCTTTCAAGGGTGGTTGCTGGGTGCTCCATCATCACGGGAGTGAATGCCGGATACAGTTCGCTCCTCGTCGCTGGCCGCCAACTGAAGACCTCCGAGTCTTCCTCCTCGCGTTCGTCAACGGTGAGCTGCTCCGCCTCCATTTCAGTGCCGCCGTGCTCAAAACCAAGATCCTCCCCGCACACGTCCATGTCAGTCTCTGCGTCGGTCGCTTGACCTGGCATCTCCAGCCACCTCCGGCGCCACTGCTCCTCTGGCCGATCGTCCCACCAATACGAGGTGTCGGACGCCGAACCCTCCGGTGACCCCTCTGGGGAACGTGTGCCCTGTGCGGGCTCCCCGTCCGAGTCGAATCCATGGAACGTGCTGGAGGAAAGTGTGGGCGTGAACAACCAGTCGTCGAAGAAGCCTGCTGGCATGGGTCTGTGTGGGAAAAGGGCATGAAACTCGTCCTTGAGCAGGGGTTCCTCCAAAGCGTAGTCTGGCACCCAGCTATTAGCACTGGCCCGGGTGCCCTCTCTGGCTAGGAGGTATTCTACTCCGTCTTCCCCCCATCTGGAGTCCAAAATCTCCGTGACTTCGTTGATGGGGTCCTGCTGCGGCAATCTCCCCGCCTCCGTCCGCTCCTGAGACGGACTCGGTGCCGTTCCTGGTTCCTGGAACCTGTGAGGTGCCCTGTAGGGAGTGAGCACCGACCTGTGGAACACCGGATGCATCCTGGAACCCTCCGGTAGCACCAGCCTGAAAGCAACTGGGTTGATCTGCGCTTCGACTTGGTATGGACCGAGTTGCTTGTGCCCCAACTTCCTCTTGGCTAACGATCTGGTCGGCACTGCGTGGGCTGCCAACCAGACCCAGTCTCCCACTCGGATCTCTTCGCCAACCCGCCTGTGCTTGTCAGCTTGCACCTTGTATGCATGCTTCGCTAGCTCCAGCTGCCG